>NW_027526422.1:128665852-128934660 GCF_048455015.1 Haemaphysalis longicornis
ATGCTAGAAGGGCAACGTGGTTCTATGGGTGCGTTCCAATTTACCGTTTAGACAGCTTCGTTGCCGTCTTCGCAGACAGTACGCCATGTTAAGCCGAGTTCCAATTCGAACGAAGCAGTCAACGAAGACTGCTACGAGGAGACAGCATCGAAGTCAGCAACGATGCAGGCTACCTTCCTGTCTAAACTGAAAAGCGACGCCTGCGCCACCTTTTTGCGTTTTTATATTGAACCAAAAGCACTTGTTCCTTTATTTAAATATTTAGTAAAATTTACTAGTCATGAGGGTGACTTTGCCTAGTTTTTAAATTACGTAACGTTTGTAATAACAACGGTAATCTTAGTTACAAAACTTGCGGCTTGCTCATTTCAACATGTCTGCAATGACGCTGTCGTCTGCTGGTCGTCTGCGCTGGTGTTGCGTTTGCGACCGAGGCGCAGTTCCAATCAGAGTTACTCAATATAGACAGTTGCGAAACTCCGCTTCAGAATCCGGGCGGCGCTAGCCCCCCCACTCCGTGGAAGCTGAGGGGCAAGTCGACGCGCGCGGCACCTAGGAGATGAAAACGGAACTTTGCTAAACTATTATTATTCAAAATTCTTCTGTAAAATAAAGATTGCTTTTTAAATTAAAACACAATAATTACGTAAAATTTACTTGTGTTTTTGCGGCTTTTCTTTTCATGACTTACGGCAGCAGCCGCAAGCACTTGAGTACTGCTTCAACGTCCTGCCGACAGACGACAGGCTAGTCAACTTGCCCCGTGCTTGCCCCGGCGCAGGGGGGCAACCGAAGACCGGCTTTCGATACATGGGGCCTATGGGGAGTTTCGCAACTGTCTATATCCAGTAACTCTGGTTCCAATTTCATTCCTTTATACCCCTGTCACACGGGCACTTTCAATCGCGATTGAAGTGAATCGCGATCGAGTTTTCGAGCGCGCTCGGCGTACTGCCGCTGCTACACGGCACGTTTCAATCGCGATTGAGAAGTTGCACGGGTTGCGCTCGTGTTCGCCAGATGGCGCTAACCATGTACTTGTGGCCGGCGTCTGGTAACTTCGCGCGATCGTAGGTATACACCATTTTCCTTGCTAGAGATGGGCGCCGCCATTTGCTTTTTCTGACCGGACGCTAGCGCCGTCTATGAAGCGACCGCCGAAACTTCCGCGCTGGGCTGTTAAGTGCTCCGTTCTTTCCGTGCGTCTGCTCGGTACCCGTGCATTACCAAGTGAACCGTAGTGGTTTGGCGTTAAGCTAGCGGTTGCAGTGCTTGTGTGTGTGTGTGTTCTGTTTTGTTTTCATCATCTGCGGACGGATTTTAGGTCTTCATTTGCTGCCAGAGCGGAAAATACCGATCCCGGCTGTTGCGAGCAGCAGTAGCAGTGTGGTGGTGGTGCCGGTGGTGCTCCGCAGTTCCGCGATGCAAACGTACCGGTATGGCACCGACTGACATAGAAATCGATATCGGGGAGTAAATACGTGTTTTCAATGCCACCCTGCTCGTTATGTTCACCGATTAGTTATGTTTACGGAAGCGCGGACGTCGAATGCGAAGCGCGCACAGCATATGTGGGTCACGGTGATCCGTGCTCGCGATGGGCTTCCGACGAGGCGATTGCTACGCTGTTGACATTGCAATGTAATATAATCTTTCTTAACTAGACTTATGACGGTTACGGACGAAACGAAATGGGCGGAAAAATAACGCGACCGCACAACCAGTCAAATTACTATTCGAAGGTTGAGCAGAAGGGTCGACGTTCGGGCGAGTTAATTCTGGTTGATCATGATCGTGATTATGATTGACCTAACTCTGCGCAGCGCATATGTGGCCTGTCGCTGGGAGCCCACCTTTGTGAAACCGCTGCTTGCACCACAAATGCTTTACGCGACCAGCAGTAACTGTTTTGTAATTGTAATTAGATTCCGTGACAACGCAAAAGGATTAGAAGCTTTTCCTTTGACCGCGTTGTGAACAGGTTGAGCTATTTTCCAAATACAGCGTTCACGCGTATCTGGAGCTTCGTTTCCATATTGGGCTGCCTGGTTATCCTGCTATCGACCAGCAGTGTGCGAAGGAGAAAGTTATCCTTTCATATCGTTTGGCAGTGTAATGCGTTGGCCTGAAAAAAAGTAAACAAAACGCCGTGATTTTAAAGGTTAGATTAGATGAAAACGGTATTGTTTAATGCCAATCGGCTGTAATGGCCAAACAATATATGGTATTTTAAATTGACTACAAGGAACCAGAAGTTATTGTAATGTTGTATTGTATCGGCGCTCGTGAAAGATCCCCAGGTGGTCAAAATTAATCCGGAGCCCTCCACTACGGCGCGCCTCATGACCCAGAAGCGTCGGGGCGTTAAACACCATAATGAATCAATTAATCAATCAACCAATCAATCAATGCTGTATGGTAAAGGATAAAGTTGCTTCTAACATTTCAGGGGGTTCCGTTCTCTGTCGCAGCTTTGCGTGTGATAAATGGATTTTGCTCCGTCTGCTTGCCGTCCAAGTGCACCCAACAAACCCTGGAGTTGGTCATTGGTACAAAGTCGTTGCGATTTATCAGTGGCATCCACCAATATCTCAACTCGGTGTGTATTTGGAAGCGATGCAGCAAAAACACGCCGCAACCGCACTGCATTTTCTCCAGGCAGTGTCGTGCACATGCGTGCTGTGAGCGACTGTTTCTCGCTTTCTCTGGTTGTTCAATAACCCACCGCCGCGCAGTGCTGACCAAGTGACGTTTGCGCCTTGAACGGCATCGCAGCATTGGCTAAAAACAGTTGAAAGTTCCGCAAAAACTAAGCACGCGGTGCGAAATACCCCCTGTATACGCAGCGGAGCATACCGCGCCGAGCGATGTTAACAGCCCAGCGCGCACAGGCAACACTGGTCGGCCGCCGAGAGAACTGGTTTGAGAGTATTTTCCTCCTTTCCCGGCTGCTTATGGAAAATGGTGTATACGTAACTATGTAAATATTACCTCACGCTTATTTGGGTCAAGTTATTTGACACAATTTGTGGCGTTAGTTGAAGTTGTCACATTCGGTGCCATTACTGAGCGGGGACGAGAGTATCGCCGCTTTCGTTCGATCGCGCTTGGAAGCCTCGATCGCGCTTGAGAAACCAGGATTGAGTTCGAGCGGGATCGAGCTCGATCGCGATTGAAACTGCCGTGTAGCAGGTGCCCGATCCGGATTGAGCTCGATCCGGATCGACTCAATCGCGATTGAAAGTGCCCGTGTGACAGGGGTATTAGACGTCTAGTTAGACTGCTTCGTAGACTGTCTACCAAGCTGTCTGCGAATTGGAACGCAGCATATGAACGTAGGGTGCCTCGATTGACGCGCGTCTCCGCCGTATCGCAGTGCTGGCATCGAGGCACCCGGCCTGGTGCAGTGGAACGCGGTAAATTTAAACTGACTTGAGCAAACCTCTAGCGTGTTTACCTTGGGAGGAGTGCGACGGGAGAGGAACAGCATGAGAGGTGAGCGGGAAAGCGAAAGAAGGCGTTTGCTTAACTAATGTCGACGAGAGACTATCGTCTTTAGTCGACATTTGCAACGAAAGGAGCAGATACGCGCCCAATTTTTTTGCCCTTTTGTAATCGGCGACAGCTATATGCCTTTCCTTGCGCTTTAAGTGAGCAATAGCTGGATCCGAGTCGAGTGCACAAGAAAACGAATTGTCTTCAAAATAATTTCGGCGAAATCTGGCTGCTGCGACGGCGGCAGCTGCTCTACTTTTTCTGTTTTTTTTTTCTTCGACTCATTCCGCGTGTCTTGGAAGCGAGGTTATTTGCGCGCACTCACTGTCACACGCTGGCACCGAATTCAAACTACGCTTAGTTTTTTACTTGCGCGCCGAGTTACGGCGCTTCGGAGAAGTTATCTTCGCATTTCACTTGTGAGCAGTCAGATTCGCATTCTAGCAATGACACTAGACGCAGCACTAAGCCTTGTGCGTCACCGAAAAAAAAAAAAAGAACCCTGATCAGATCAGCGGCGGAATTCTCAGTCTTGCCAATTTCGTGTCCGTTTCAAAGTGTCCATTTCAAGCAAGTCCTGATTGGCTGGTAAGAGGGAGAGTGAAAATAAACTTTCAAGGAATATCGGTTATGACGGATCTTGACAGCGATGCCCGTGGTTAGATCGTGTTGATGGCTGTCAGGTGAACTGATCAGCTGAAGAAAGACGACCCGGATGTGACGCAGGTCAAGCAACACAGGACGCCGGTTTCTGTGCATGTGATTGGTCAGAGGCCTCGCAAGCGCAACTACGTCACGATTTCAGTGGACGCGAAGCTGACACTTGCGGAACGGACTCGGCGCAGTATTTCGCCCTAGCTTGTGAAATAGTGAGCAACACAGTCGGATCAGCTATCCCTAGCTAAATCAAGCAATTAAGTGTGAATAGTACAGTCGAACAGTACGTTGCCTGAAGTGGTGTAAAACAAATACGCATGTCTGGTCAGCCTAGAAGGGTCGTGGCGCGAATGATGATGATAGTAGCGGTTAGGGGATGCGAAACGAACCAACAAATTCGTGTTGAATACGTCTGACCCAAGACGGCAAAAAAAGGGCTTATCTCGGCTGTGCCAGGATATACGCAGCGTGAGCTAAGGTTCAACTGATTATTCTTAGCTTTCCTGGTTGTCTAGTATTAGCTTGATTATCATGCTTACTGCTGCTTCAATGACACACACACACGGTGTACGCATTATGTGACACATGTATATTTATCAAGCGGCTCCGGCGCAGCTTCACCAATTGCCCCATAGCTAAGCTGGTTCCGCAGGCGCACGCCGGTGTTGCTGCGACGCACGAGCCATCGGTTCCACACCCGGCCACCCCTCGCATGATCATCCAGTGGACCGGGCCGCCACGTGCGAAACGGAGGGCGGCGAAGACGCTGGGCGCGTGGGGTGTGTAAGAGACGCCTGGCAGCTAGCGACGTTCTGTGCGCCTGTGTGGCGTCACTGCTCCTCGCGCATGCGCAGCACATCTCTCCAGGAGCCACGCGAAACTGCTCAACTTCGGCCAGTGTAGCTCACCATACAAAATCAAGTGGGCCTGGGGCGGCCATGTGACGCGTAGAGTAACACAATGGCTACCGAGGGACGGACTGAGGGACAAGCAAGACTGAAAACTCGTTGGAGGGATGACGTTGGAGAGTTTGGGACAGGGTGAACTGGCGAAGAAAGGAGTCTGATGACTCAGGATAGGAACTGTCTTTCGAGTGGCCTTCGTCCTGTGGTGGACGAAATAAAATCGGGATGATGATGGTGGTGGTGATGATGGTGAGAAGGCCTATTGAAGACTTGGCTTTCTTAGAAATTTTATTTATGCACACTGTGGAGAGAAACAAAATCGAAGGCTACACGAGGCCTACAACGCCAGATGATGCAGGCGGAGCGGGCTATCTAAGCCGTTCGGCGGATATACACATGGAATCGCATTCGTTCCGCTTGGGCATATTGCTGCAGCCATTGCGAGATTACTCAATCGATTTTATTTCTTATTTAAGTACCTGAAGGGCGCCAGTGGGCAGTATATTGGAGGAGGGTGGGGAGGGGGGAGGGGGTGGAGTGAGGTAAGAGCCACTGAATATACTATTTTTCCTAAAGAGAAAAACTTCGACACAACAAAAATGGCGTGGGAATAGCATTGAAGTGCAAGAACCGAGGATAGCGGTAACGAGAGAGAGAGAGAGAGAGAGAGAGAGAGAGAGAGAGAGAGAGAGAGAGAGAGAGAGTAGTCATAGTTGTTTTCTAAAGAGAGTCTTCAGGGTGACCTCCTCATTCCAGGAGTCCATTGTCGCGGACCGCTTCTTCTGCCCTCCCCACCAACTATAGACGTCGGGGGAAGAGCTGGTACTTTCCCAAAGTTCATAAGGGTGGAAGGGATTGAGGCGGTCAAGTGGGCTTTGTGTACAGCCGCCGACCACACGAAAAAGTGTCCCGGATTCCCCACAAAAGCGGCGCACAGGGAAATGCAGTGTGGGAGCCACATAATGGTATCTCTTCGGGTGCGGGTAAGCGTTAGTTTGTAGGGCGCGAAGTATTCTCTCGTGGACCTTGGGTGGTAGTTTGTTCTGTGGGGCGTACGTTTGTCTCTGCAGAGACGTGAAATGCTTTTTGGAGGTAGAGCTCTTTTTCGTAACCGTCTCAAGTAATTCCATACTTTCTCCTCCTCTCTTCTTTGTTATATCTTCCCATCTTTACACCTTATTCATGTGCCGAATGGCAAAAATACGAATAAAAAAAAGAAACAAAGAAAGCTCCAGTTAGTGTTGAAGCACCAAGGCTGTGAAAACGCACCGGGCGGGAGTCGAGGAAACTTGAGCGCTGTTTACCTGTAAGCTGGCCTAAGGCAGCCTTTGGGTGACCCTTTTCACACAACGTACGTATGCATCGCGCAGAAGAACAGGCGAAAAAGCTAGTCTCATGGTTCCTCAAAAGAAGCAGATTGCACAGCGCATGCCGGTTAGGTGTACAAGTTGTCCGTATGCTCTGCGGAAGCCGCGTCGGACCGGAGTTGCGTAAGCAGCACCGACGCCGTTTCTCCCAGGCATTTCGCTCCGTTGAACGACTTCGTGTTTGTGTACTTAGTATAGCTTCGGGCCGCAGCGTGCTTCCAGCAGGCATTCGAAGAAGGCGAAAAACTGCCTACGCGCGACAGGGGCGTTTACTATGCGTGGATGTTCTGGTGTGTATACGCGAGTCGAAAGCTCGCCCCTTCCGTGCCTTCCCGGCTCGTGCGAGCCCAGCTGGTTCTTTTTGGAACAACCTATACGACCGTAATTGTCAGCGCTGCCTCGGAGAAACGCCCGCTCGCAGTCGCTCACGTTTCGTTAGGCATGCACAGCGGGTCTCGGTGTGCGAGACGTTACCGAGTGGCTTTATACTTCCGTAAACGAACGCAGCGGATTGCAGTATACTGGTCACGCTGCGATATATATCTTGCAGTGCGGTGAGGGCTGGGGAGCATATATGTGCGCTGCATACGGGGCTGTGGAGAAACGCGTTCTCGGAATGCGTTCGGGAGGCGTGCGATATCGAAGTTTCCGTTCGTGAGCGTGCGCAGGAAATTGATCTGGTCGTAGTTCTTTTTTTTTTTCTCGGCCTTTTCACCTGGTCGCGTTAGCTGCGCAATGTTGTAATTTTGTGGTTTATGTGTGAAATGAAAATTAAGAACATATGGACGCGTTATTAAAACCTGGATCTCTATGCCTCAATGATATTGGTTAATGTCGCGCCACAACGCGCTGAGCCAACTTTACGCAGTGGGTTCAACAAAACGGTGACGACGATAAGCGAAGGCACATCAAGCGCCTCCTCGAGGAAAACACGTTGCGTGGCCGGAATCGAACCTCGGTCCCTGGCGTTATGAAGCCGACGTCTATTCGATTGGGCCATTCAGACAACGGTCGAAGGGGCTTCTCAATTTAACCATCTTTCTTTTAAGAAAGGCGCTTTAATTTTCATTATTTACGGAATATCGAAGTATTTGTGACTAGCAAAATACGAGTATTAAACCCTAATCCGCGGCACTCTCATCGAAAGCTGACGCTGCTTCAACTCGTCACTTCCTTGAAAGAACTTGCCTGCCGCGTGATACGTAAAACGTCGGTTGTGCCCACGGCCAAGATAGTGCGAGATATGTAAGGACAGTTTTGGCTTTTTGTCGTGTTGCTTCATGGTTCTCCAGACCGTTCCTTATACCTCTGTCACACGGGCACTTTCAATCACGATTGAATCGATCCGGATCGAACTCAATCCGGATCGGGCGCTGCTACACGGTCAGTTTCAATCGCGATCGAGCCCGCGGTCCCGCTCGAACTCAATCCCGGTTCCCCAAACGCGATTGCGGTTACCAAGCGCTATCGGACGAAAGCGGGATACTCTCGTCCCCACTGAGTAGTGGCACAGAAGGTGACAGCTTCGACTATCGCCACAAATTGTGTCAAGTAACTTTACTCAAATAAGCGTGCAGTAACATTTATATAGTTACGTATGCCTACGACCGCGCAAAGTTACCAGGCGCCGGCCGCGAAATGTATTTTTGGCGCCATCTGGCGTGCGTGAGTGCAACCGGTCTTCTCAATCGGGATTGAAACTTAAGAACGGCACCAGAAGTTGCCGCTGTGCCTTATCACCGCAGCCGGATGTTTCTCCGCGCGGCGCAAGTCCCAAGTAGCACAGAACATTAGAATAACGTTATCTGGAAGTTGCGAAAGTTTAAATAACGTTAAATGTTACGAGGCAATGTTTATGTAACGTTTAAAAAAAACATTCAATGTTTATGTTATGTTAGAAACGTTATTTTTACGTTGAAAACAAACATGTATGTTAACGTTTTGTTCCCAACATTTACTTAACGTTTAGGAAACAGCTTAAAACCAATGTTAGAAATACTAATGTTATTACAATGCTCATACTCAACATTAAAGTAATGTAAATATACAAACATTATAATAACGTTCAGGACATGTTCAGGAAACAACTTATCACCAATGTTTGAAATGGTAACGTTCTTAAAATGCTCAGGACTCAACATTAAAGTAATGTACAAATTGAAACATTATAATAACGTTCAGGGCATGTTCACGGCAGAACATTAATGGGATGTAAAAATGTAAACATTATTATAATGTTAAGAAGTAACCGCAAAGCAACGTTATAGGTAACATCTTTATTGCAACATTATTACAATGTTCAAGGCATAACGTTGAAGTAACTTTAGAAATTTAACGTTATTAAAATGCTCGAGGTAATACTGTCAGGTAACATAATGCATCTGAACATAAGCACAACATTTAAGTTACAACGGCAGGGTGATGTTATGCTTGAAGCATTAACGAAATGTTCAAACTAATTGCACAATACAACTGGCTTTTACCAAAGTCTTCAGGGGTACAGGGGGTCAAAACAAGTCCTCCCTCCGAAATTTCTCGTGAGGGAATTCAGGAGAGAGGGGGGGGGGGGGGTGATCTAGAACGGGTGATTCGCGCGAACGTGAATCGCACGCGCCAGATAACGCTTCCAGGCTCCAGCACGTACCAGTCGGTTCTTCTGGCTCCCTCTTCACCATTTTGACATATTAAAAGGGGAGGGGGGGGGAGGATATGTCGGGTTATTTCCTTATTTCACATATATAGAACTTTGCATCTCGTGCCGTCGGCGTGTCGCCACCGATTCTGCTATTTTTGGCGTGTGTTCCGCGGCCAACTTCCAGCTCGTTTGAGCAGCTCTGGCGGCTCGGGCCAACAGTTCCTTATAGCCAGTCTTAAGCAGACAATCCGGTGGAAGCCGCATGCTCGTTCAATCAGTCACGTATATATTTTTTGTACCAAGGATCGGCACACCTAAGAGGCCACCTTTTTATCTTCTTTTCCGCGATCGACGCGTGCCTCTCTCAGCTTTTCGTTTTAATCTTTTCCGCAGCCTTCACGCAACCTCCGTTACCTCCCGTCACAGCTCCTAAAGCATGCGTTGCGCCATGGAAACTAGGTTCGATAAAGTATCACAAGTCTTGGTCGATGACTGGAGAGACAATTAAGGAGGACAGATGTCTGTTTGGGCCCCTGACATTAGAAAGATCAAAGCTCTAGTCAATGTGCAACGATAGGCAGCTGTTTGAAATTGTTCCGAATGCGTAAATGTGCCGCGCTTCCTGTGTTCGAACCCCTTCCGCCTCTTCAACTCGCGAGCCCTGGCGTAACATATGTTATGACCTGAAATAAGGTCCCCGCTTGTTACATTGTTAAATTGGTTGAAAGAGTATGCACAATCACCTATCTCGAATTAGGCTTGAAATAAAGAAAAAGGACGCTCTAGGCGAATGAAACCAATTGTCTGTTCTTAGCAGGCATCTTGAGGAAGAGACAGAAAGGCAGTTTAGGGGGTCAGCTTTACGAGTGGGGGCGGGAAGGGAGGCTAACAAACACCCCCCCCCCCCCCCCTTCCCCGATATAAAATCCTGGCTACGCCAATGCTTTTAAAAATCGCAGCCACATTATTTCAGTGCTTGACTGCATTTTGACGCCGCCGGAGATGTGCTGAGACAAATGTTGTAAGTGTGTATGCGTGCGTGTTTATTTTGTGTTATGAGCCCAGCCCAGCCCAGGACATGGGCAGGCCAACGTGTTGAGGAGGATAAATTACAGCGCCAATCGTGTCATCAGTTGTGGTTTTGGCCGCTGCGAGTCCGCGCGAAACATTTCTCAGGCAAGGCGACTTTCCCCTCAGTTGCCTTTTGTTCCCTCAGAGGAATAGCTCCGTCAACAACCGGTTCCATTCATGACCAGTCCTATTGTTGCCCACCGCCGCTCCCCTCGTTTTGCAAGGCGTGTATCATGCGGGTGCGCGCGGCGGGTGGGGGCTTGCTCCCCCCCTCAAGACCTGCAGGGGAAGTGCGTCAAAAGCCTGTTCTTGTGTATTGTATTCCGGCGTGAGGCTGCCTGGTATTTTTCTTTTCTGTCATCTGCACCGAGCGCAAGAAAGAGCGACAGCACAGAGCAGCAGAAGGTGTTTTGCGTCATCGAGAAATACATTTGTTGCCGGGAAACAACGATTTGCAAGTCAAATGCAGGTTACTTCAAATATACACGAAAGCACGCTTTTAACTATTTTCAGTAAGCATCATATGAAGTTAAATTTATTTTAGGAATTGACTAGGAATGATTAGGAATGAATGACTAGGATGAATGAATGAATGAATGAATGAAATAATGAATGAATGACTAGGAATGAATAGGAATAGAAAAAAAATGAATAGGAATTGACAGTGTTATGTGTAATTTTTACATTCCTGTCACGTTTGCACCGCAAATTCTGCGCCATTGAAGCAGAAAACAAAAATGCGAGAGCTGCTTCTTATCAATGCGGCGATCGAATTAACACCCATTGGATGATTTGGTAGATCTGTAACGAACTCACACCTACAGTGAAAGCCAGAGTTGCCCTGCGCATGCAACGCGAGACTGCGACACCGCAGTTTCGCGTTATTTTGTTTCGCATTAGCCATATAAAGTACAACAGCATTGTTATGGTGCATCAGCCACAGAGGAAGAAGACACGAACGCCAGTGCCTAGCCTGCTCGGACATGTGCTTAATTGTAGCCAAAACAAGGCGCTGGGCGCGCTCAGATCGACTCTGAGGTGTACATGTATTGAAAAGGAAGAAACCGAAGCTCTGGCGTTCTTGGTCTGCGCGGAGCCTTCTGTTATGTAAATACGCCTTGTTGGTTGATGGGTTGTAGGGTTTAACGCGCCGATGCAACGCAGGCGATGAGGCGCGCCGTAGTGGAGGGCTCCGGATTAATTTTGACCACCTGGAGGTAACGTGCGCCTAAATCTCGTACGCACGGGCGTTTTTGCTTTTCGCCTCCATCGGAAAAGCGGCCGCAGCGGCCGGGAATCGAACCAGCGTCCTCGTGCCCAGCAGCCCAACGCCTTAGCC
This sequence comes from Haemaphysalis longicornis, assembly GCF_048455015.1. Lineage (NCBI taxonomy): Eukaryota > Metazoa > Arthropoda > Arachnida > Ixodida > Ixodidae > Haemaphysalis > Haemaphysalis longicornis. The sequence continues at coordinate 128,677,322 of NW_027526422.1, forward strand.
ACTGAGCCACCAAGGCGGGTGTAAATACGCCTTGTAAATACATCTTCGTTTCACGTCTTCCTCTCTGTAACATTTTGGTGGCGGTTGCTAACCATATATCCATGCTCCTGCCTTGAGCCTATACGAGCGCGTAAGTGCTCACAATCGATGATACCCTACGCTCACGCTCGCGCTACAAACTGCTAGCCTCCTGGTTATAAGTTCAGTCGGGAAATCGACTTCATGATGTCGATGGGCGGTGGACCCAAGGTGAAATCAAGCACCGGGACCCTTGCGATGTATCTAACCAAGCTGTACAGCCTTCCTTTGTAGCCGCATAACTGTATTTCTAGAGTGGATTTCAACTTTTAACATCTACGTATATAAACTGCACTCCGCTGTCGCTCCAATTCCTCCCCATAGCACTGCGCTGGCGGCACGATTGCTGCCTAAATATTTTGATGGCTGCTGCTGCGGTGTTGTTAATTCACTGCAAAAGCTATAATGTTTGACAACTGTATTACCTTTTATGAAACTTCATAAAAATATTTAGGCGACGAAATTGAAACTTTGAAAACTTCCCTTTGCGGCAGACGTAATCAATTCGTCAATTTTGATGCAAGCCTAGGTTTATCCGAGTTACGCGTACAGTTAAACCTGTATGTAAAGAAGTTGATAAAAATTCAAAATTTTCGTTACATGTAGGTTTTCATTATATGCAAGTTTCGATTTAAGGCACCCGTAAATGAAGCAGAAACTAAATCAGAATACTTGACGTCAGGGATAGTGAACTCTCCCTTCAAGAATTTATTTCAGAGTGAAAAAATGCTCTATTTGCGGCTTCTGCTTTTCCACGAAGTTTTTCAGTACACGGCAGTCCAAAGAATCAAGGTCACTTATACCCCTGTATTCGCAAGCGTAACGTAACTATCAATTTTGCCTTTTGACACTCTTCGCTGCTTTAACCAGTTTCAAGGAGCACAGTGTGCTGAAAGGGCGCCTTTTCGCGAACTTGATGCTATTTAATTGTGCACTCAAACTTTTTGAGAAGGTGATAGCTGGGATGCTGTACCGAACGACAATATTGATCCTACTTGCCTGCGGAGACGGCACCTGAAATTGCGAGCTTGTCTTGAAAAGACAAATCTCTTCGTTTTCTAGTAGCAGAACTCATCACCAACGAACCTACACCTCAGAAATCAGTAGAGACGCGCGAATATACTCACCGACAGTTGGGCCTAGCACCTAAGCGACACCACACTCACATTGGAAACACACGGTAGTTTGCAGCGCGGGTAATGTTCGCTAAATTAGTGCATATCTCCAGCCAATTTTTCAGAAAAAGTGCAAAAAACGATGGCTCATCAGCGTATCGACTTCGTTACATGAAGGTGTAACTGTTGCCATGCCTTCGTTATATAGACGTCAGGTCGAAAACGCATCGTTTTCAATGAGGCTGGCAGTGGGGATTTGAAAAACTTTGTTAAATCCAGGAATTCGTCACATGGAAGTTAGTTACATCCTGGTTCAAATGTAATTGAAATGACTCCTTTTTTCCCATTTTGTGCCTTGCAGACATTGTGCTAACTCAAAGCCCGAATTCTTCTCACAGGCAAGGGCAAGACGATTAGGAAGTATTCGAGTCCTTATAATCAGCCGAAGCGCAATATTTAGCCTCCAATTACGCGAACTTCGTTTAACACCTTGAGTTGCGTTTGTTGTTGAAAAGCTGCGTACCCATATTTTTCCCATCATGGTGTGTGGCGTAAGAACACGAAGCCCTCGAAAAATGGGGAGGGGGAGGGAAGAGGTGGGGGGGGGGGGGATCGAGCCTTTCAGCGCCCACTTTGTTGGCGCCTATGCCATCGAGCTAATTTGAAACGAATCATCCGATCACAGTGTCTCCCTGTTACTGCTATGACGGGGTCTGGGACATTTCGGCGAAGCACGTTTCGGCGCACGGGCTTTCCGATGCACGGACTTCTCGGTTCAAAGGCATTTCGATGCGAAAACATTGAACAGATATGGTTACTCGTAGTGTGCTCCTAACGTGCCATGATGGAAGAAGACAACGACGGTAGAAAACGACGACGAAGCGTTTGAGTACGCAAGCAGTGCACGTGCAGTTTTCTGGAAACAGCGGTAATAAGACAACGCCAGCGGTGCGCTGTCTCGAGCAGGTCATGTAAAATATATTTTTTGGTACTAGCCACCTACTTCGGTCTGGTTCTTGTATGCCTCATTTGCTTTGAACGTATTGTTGTATTTTGATTTTGGTAAATCATATGTCGGGAATGGCTGTTTACTGCACTTACTGATTTTTTTTTATTAACGCCGCGTTTCAAAAGTTTATCTTACGATTTATGTCCATTGTTAGGTTTTTCTTTAACACACTTCAAGCAACACCTATTATAAAGCAGATTTATTTTACTCGTTGCGGCTTTATTTCCTATTAAGTTGTGGTTCTTTGGGCAGGGGAGAGATTGCTCTAGATTCACTCAGAAAACATTTGAGAAAACATTAGAAAGAGCAGTTTCTAGCTGTAATATCCCGTAATTTGCGTAATATCCCGTGATTTACTGTGAAATGATATCCTATTATTTCTAGTCGTGAGACTATGTAATTTTCGGAGCCGTTTAACGGGGGAGGAGGGGGGGGGGAGATGGACTCCATGTGCGAAGGCAATCCTGGCGAAGGCATGCTTTATCGGCGATCAGGTGAGAAATTACGTAATCGTGTTCGCTAATAGTGCTCAAGGCTGCAGGGGTAACTCGCTTGTTTAAAGCATACATGTCGAAAAAAAACCTTTTTTGTAGTTATGTGACCACACAGTTATTCCGTACGCACCAGCCGGACTGGTTAAGTTGCCCACGATTCTTTTTTCATCGAAGCATGGTATTTCTGACTAGTGAATCAAAACGTTTAAGTTCTAGTTTACAAAAAAAAAAATGCCACTGGTGTTTTTTTACAAATTTTCTCCCTACACCACTCGTATTTCATGTTTGGTTATGAAGCGTTCCTTGATCCGGGCATCACGATCAGTCTCGTTCAAAGTCAATCTTGTTCGCAAGTCCTCCTCATTCTGTTCGTCGAGACGAGCAGGTAAGGCTGTCTTCACTTCGCGATGTAAAAAGCGAACTTCGCGGCGCTGTCCCCAAAAGCGGGTGGAGAAGTGTCCCGCCGCATTGTGCGACGTTCCTTTGTGTAGCATCCCCCCACGGCTTTTTGTTCATTCAGACAGGTTTCAGCCGCAGACAGCGGCTGCGGAAAGTTGCTTGGAGATCCACTGCCTTCTCGCCCCATATGAGAGGGAAAGAAAAAAGGGCAAGGGCTCAAGGGGTCTTTTCTCGCCACTGCCGAGAGGACCCTCCAGTCGTTACACCGAATCGTTTACCTGGCACACTGTAGTTGTAGACGTAAGTATATGCGCGAGCGCATGCTTGTTCAGTCGTAGCCTGTTCGATGGTGTTATATCTTTCTCCGTTCTCTGTCCAACCGAGACCCGTTTATCGCTGGATATTCAAAACGAAGCGCCAGAGGCGGCGTTTGGGCAATGTGAGCGACATACAAGGAAGGTGTGCAGGAGCAACTCGTGAGTATTTTCTTGCTTATAGGCCCGTGCACACTTGCGACGAAGCAACGCGATTTCTGTCGCGGCGACAAATTGGCCGAGACCGAACGACAAAACGGATCGCCGGGCGGCAAAAGCTTCCGAAATCGCGTCTCAAAGTCGCAAGTGTGAACAGGCCTTATATGTTTGGTGAACTATATATAGTAGGCAGTATTGATGAAAGAATCGATGTTACGGGTACGTTGCATGGAAACGATTTTTGCGCGCCTTGCGCAAAGTGAATTCGGATACCCACACTCGAATGATCTTCATTTCAGCCGGGCAAGTCAGGTAGCGGCTTGGACACGCGAAACAAAATAATGTGCGTCTCACGTTAGTTCGCTGTGCGAAATTTTGAAAAAGAAAAGCATTACGTTTGCCCCTAATTGCCTGGCGATGCGATAATTATGTTGGGAACGCCGGGGTTCCTTAACGTGAAAAAAAAAAAAAAAGGAAGGGGGGGGGGGTGCAGCTACTTCGGAATGTAGTCGATACAAATGCAAACGAACAGGTCAGAATGCACCCTTTGGTAGCCTATCGCAAAAAGTTCGTCAAACTTCTGGTATATATTGCTAAAAGCTGCAAACCTGAGCCTTTTGTCGTAGCTTTCTTCGCTGGCGATAAGCAACCAGTCAACCTGCGTGACTATATCGACTATATCGCCAACTTTGTTAGAAAGGGGCACTTTCAGGGCTGAAGGTGTCACAGAGGGTGGGAAAAAGTGCGCTGTTCGAGCACATGCGTTCGTTGGCGACTTACATTTTTGAAATGCATTAAAGGGACAGACAACTGATTTTTGTCGCGTATATGTTCTCTAGCTCATATGAAAGCCAGCGTTTTATATAGCCCGATAACCACAAGCAATTTCTAAACAAACTGGCGGAAATAATTTTAATTTAGCAGCAAACTTCCTGAAATCGGAAGGGTGGCGGTTCGTAGTGTCGAAACTTGACACTACTATATGTGTCCCTGTCACGTGACCTACAAACCTAGCAGCTACTGTAACTGCTGAAACGTTTATTTGCGTATTGAAAACCTTTTAAAACAAGTATTTCTACAAGGTTAAATTGCATATGTATTTCTAAACATTATTCTGAAATTTTTAAAGACACACCGCCCGCCGTCGCTGGGTGCCTCTCAGCATGCCTCTCAGTGTGGCTAACTGAGCTTCCATGCCTAGAATCAACGGCAGCGTTCAGTAAACAGACCCAAGCGAAGGAGCTTTGACGATTCTGCCTGAGTCAGAGGCGTTTGTTCTGCCAAAATATTTGATTTCAGTTTCCAAATACGCCAACGGCAGCTTAAAAAAAAAAAAAAAAAAACGTCGCGCCCGGGGAGAATCGAACTTCCCGCCTCCACAACGTGAAGCCAGATTCTACCTATCGTCTATCCCAACAGATGGCGCATTCGTGCAAAATAGACCGTTGCATTAAAAAAAACACATAAAGGAGCAGGAAAGCCTGCCATTCAAACTTTTTTAGCTGGGAACAAGTTTTTAAATATCGTTTTTTATTTCGCATACAAATAAAATTATGTTGCCGAGCTACTCTATGTCATGGTTTCCAGCATTAGTTTTGGGAGGGACACATACGGCTCGTACATCAAAAAATTCGATTTAAAAAGTTCTAGGGCGTTATCAGCAAAACCGTTTCTCGTCAAGGTGCTTTAAGTGATGCCCTTTCATTTGGGATAGAGAATATATACTCGACAAAAATCGGTTGTCTGCCCCTTTAAGCAGCATAGCGCGTTCTTGAGTTGTGAGAAATGCACCCCAAAAGGCTGGTAAATAGCAGCTGGTAAAGAGTCGAAGTCACTTTCATTGCAGGCTATGGTTTTCAAGATACCCTCAAACCGGGAAAGCCGCGGAGTTCATCGACGATGAGTGCCAATCCCGAGACCATAGAAATCAGTAAGTAAACATTGCTCAATTGTGTAAATGGCTAGCGGGTTTAGCGAATCAAAATGGAAAAGCGAATTAAATCGATAACGCACAGCACAACAGGAGCTGGAATGACCAGGGCAGGTGCCACTTTCAACTAAGCCGATAAAGATCCGAAGGGGGGAATTAGGGTTAAAGGTACTTGGTCATGCTATCGATCCCCCACTCCCTCTAAAGGGCGCCGTTCCGCCCAAAAGAGGTCACTCTGGATACAGAATTTAGCCTACTGCGCGTACTTTATCAGAAGTTTGGAACCAACACGCTTTCATTGGGGCCCCATTGATCATGCACAGCCGTCGTTCGCCGAAATAAAACCGACATGCTTCGAGCAAAAAGGCTAGTTCTAGTACTGTTCATCGGTGGTGCGGTTTCGAACAGCTTGAATCAAAGGCTTTTACATCCGTGGTTCCAGGCGCTCTTCCCAACTTTTGAAAAATCCTGTAAATGCTCAGCAGTGATGAATAACAGGGTGCGTTTCATATGACGAGGTAACAACGCCGAGCGTGAAAAAACAAAAACCATGGTTAAATTGAACGCTAACAAATTTAGTGGCTGCAATATGATACGCATGGCTTTGACTGAAAAACTGAACCTTCCTGCATTCGTGCAAAAAAAAAAGAAGAAGAATACCCGGGTAGTTGTAAAATGCTCAAATTCTTCCTCCTTTCTTCCCCTAGCCTGTTCCAAGCATGTATTAAACATGTCACACAACTCTTTTCAGTGCTGAGAAAGACTAGGATCGAAGTTGTTCGTTTATGAGTTCCCACTTTGGTTCCCTTTATTACGTAAGTAAACTTGGACCATATTATACTCATTCGTGTTTAATGGGTGTGTTCTTTTGTGTGAACCATCTGTAATACCGTTGTAGCACTTTGTGTTCTTTTTTAGGTGAAACATCTGCCGGACTGGAGGAGCAAACGTCGCTTCTACAACCAAGCGAATTTTCAGATGGGTTGTTTCGATTGAGGTAGCGGTCAGATCTATATACAGTTGGACAGGAAGAAAAGAAGAAAAAGGTCCGATAGGCTTATCCGTTCCCGAGTAGTATTTGGTGAGTGTAGAAAATTTCTGAGAGCGTATTTTGATTTGTTTTAGTAGTTCAATTTATGAACTGCTATGCAGCCCATAACTAGTCGCGCCCTATGCTTTCCAGCTGCTGCTGGTGTGACGCAGGTCACAGTCGATAGCGGGCCACATCATTGGTGACTGGATCCACTTTGCGAATATCGGGCTTACAGGAACCCACAAGGTAAGCAATAAACTAATATTCTCAAAATTTAATAGTGCATTTCTATTTAAATGATTTTCATCCTAATATCTGCCTAATAAAAGTACATGAACCATGCAGAAGAATTCACTCCGCTAGCGAGCGACTTTGACGAACAGTCACTAACCTGTACAGGTTACTTACTCAGGAGATTCAAGTTGGGAGTCAGGTGACCCAAAATTTTGTGCGCTTGCTTTCTTCTGGTCATATGGTTAGCGCGAGTTGCTGCGTAGCTGCTTGTTCGTTTACTCTCCTTTTAGTGTGTGCATGTGCGTGTGTGTGTGTGTGTGTGTGTGTGTGTGTGTGTGTGTGTGTGTGTGTGTGTGTGTGTGTGTGTGTGTGTGTGTGTGTGTGTGCGCGCTCGTTAACTAAACAAATCCTTAGGCGGCGACTACTTTTTCGCGCAAAAACAGCCTACTGCCGCAGCGTACTGAAGTAGGAATTGTTTGCTTTTTCCACACAGACGCAGCCAGCCCCTCGATGGAGCCTCCTCTTCTGCGCAGCAGCAGCAATGGAGTGTAAATAAAAACATATATATGTAACCATGCAAAAATAAAATAAAATTTTATTTGAAATTTCACTTTTCCTTGTTATTTTGAAAATGCTTTAAAATATATCGTAACCGGCAAACGTGGATAACAGAAACAATGCTCCACGATACACATTCCACACGTTTGGCAAACGTCACTGTAACGTTCCTGGTCCACATTCTGAAAAGGTTTTGCAACGTTAAAAAATCGTTTCAAGCGTGTTTTCTGCAACGTTAGGTAAATGTAAATCCAACATAATTAATATGTTGTCGAAATGCTTCCTCACAGTTCCAATAATGTTTGACGAAACGTTACTCTAACGTTTTTAGTTGTTCTTAAAATGTTTTGGTAGGGTGATTCTGCAACGTTAGGTAAACGTTACTCCAAAAGTATTTATGTGTTGTAGAAATGCTTTTTTACTGTTCGCATAACGTTTGGCGAAATGTGATGTAACGTTTTACATTGTTTTTAAACGTTTTTTGAACGTTATTAGCTTGTTCGCTGCAACGTTAGGGAAATGTAACACTAACATTAATAATATGTTGTAAAAATGTTTTGTGGACGTTTAAATAATGTTTGACAAAACATTATTGTAACATTTTTGATAACATTAGTTAAACATTTCAAAAAAATGACATTAAGAACATTGCTCTAACGTTAGCACCAAACAAAAAAAATACGTTCTTCTAATGTTTTGGTGCTACTTGGGGTAGGGCGTTACTGGGAATATTTTGAGCATGGTGTGAGCCGTTCCCGTGATTTTTTGGTCTTAATATATGCTTACAAACGACTCCAGTGACGACAAACAAAGTGCGTGGGACAAGGCAGACGATATCACGCATTCATAGCAAACCCCTTTCAAAACGCGCGCGCACTGACGTCACGGGTCCGGCGCTTTGGCGGAGTGATACACTAGATGAGGTGGTGCCGTTCTTGAGTTGTAACCGAGTGTAGCAGCGGTGGTGCGCCGAGCGTGCTGGAAAAGTCAATCGCGATTCGCTTCAATCTGGATTGAAAGTGCCCGTGTGTGACAGAGGTATTACAGAAGGGGAAGCAATCGGAGATCATTGCTAAGCAATTGCATTCCGCTTTCTTTTTACGCAGCCAAACAGCAGCATGAATTCGTTACCGCGTTTCCACCCTTTGTTAATAATGCCCTGTCCTCTGCCTGTCGTTACATCGTGTATACTACAGCCGAAAATAGCTCATGCGCTGCGACGCTCTCTCTGCAGTGTATCCGAGACTGTCCGCTTTGTGTAATTGTCCGCCATTGTTCCGGCCCCAAGCTCTATCTTAGGCGTACCTCAGACGACTCGCGATCTGCGTTGTCCAGTGTGGACGACGCAAATAAATAAATTTCTCGGGGGAACGTTCCCGCCGCGCAGATTACTTATTTTGGTGGCCGAGATAAAACGCGGTCCCCGGAAGGGCGGGCGATGGCGGCGTGCACGCAACGTCGTGTGAACGGGTCCCCAGCCGTTCGCACGGGAGGAGTGACAGCGCGTCGTCGGTGCTCTATCTGCGGTCTCTGTCTTTTGCGGCGCGGCCTGTAATCGGGCCGAGCCGAACGTCCGCATCCGGTTGGCGGGGTGGGCACCGCAGCTGACACGTGACGGGTCTGTCTGCAGCACGGCACATGACCTGCGGACGCGTTGTATCCGGGACTTTTATTTTGGTTGTTGTTGGCTGAGGGAAGTTGCTACTTCTGTCCAATACGCGTACGTGAAAGCGTGATCGACCTGGTGAATGTTTCGGACTTCACCGACGGGGTGGAGGCCCTGAGAACATCCTTCTGCTCACGAGTACGTAGGACCCCCCCCCCTCTCTCTCTCTCTCTCTCTCTCTCTCTCCCCCTGGGTGTTCGTACAGACTTGGCGGGCATACGATTTTCATGACCGCTGTATAAAGTTAATAGCACCGTGAAGGCAAGGTTCAAACTTTCCAGATTGGTAGGGGAAGTTGTCGGAATACCGAACGCAGTAGTTTTAACGGCACGAGCATGTGGCGATCACGTGATCATCTGCTGCGTAATGGGATGACATCTTAGGGCCGCTTGTTCGGTTTGGAAGACGCCGCTTGAAGAAACTGCAGATTTTATAAAGTATAAAACGACCCAATTGTGGGTAAAATTCGGTAGAGGGCCTTTTTGTGATGATGCAAACGGGGCCGTCGAGTTTCGCTGTCATGCGGTGGCAGGTCTGTTTTTAAATGCGACGCTGAGAGCATCTCTTGTCGGCGGCCCTGTCCTTCCTGCGTGCGTCCGTTGTTGTTGACCGCAGCCACTCTCCCCCTCTCCTCTCCGATAGCGAACACTCTCTCGCGAGGGGCATTGGATTTGATTGGATTGGCTTGGCTTGGCTTGGATTGGATTAAAGTGGATTGTGTTGGATCGTGTTGCGTCATAGCCGCGGCACTCTCTCCGCGGTCTCCTCTCCTTCGGGCTCGCTGCGCATATAACCGGTGTGCCGCTCTCCGGCGGCCTTTCGGTCGGCGGTTGCTCTCCGCTTGCGCTTGAACCCCCCGTCAGCGTCGCATCACACCAGGGTTCCCGCGAGGGGAGGTGTGCGTAATTTTTACCTGCCTCTTAATCTAAGCATATCACAGCGTATTTGTATTCATAGTATGAATTCAGCGCAATGAATGAATGAATGAATGAATGAATGAATGAATGAATGAATGAATGAAACTAATTCATCGCGTCGGTATTTCTATTGATTTTCCATTAGCGTATAGACGTCCACTATGAAATACCGCTTGCATAAAACAAGAACTGTTCAACGCCAGTGGGCGATGCACAAAGCATTTTAGGTCGCGTTAGTTGTAGACGGGGCAGCCCTATGCCGCGGCGTTTGATTACCCACGAGCGTTTATAATCCTGGCGTAATCGTGACTGGTTTCGTTAAGACGAGTGCCCTGTAGATTTTGTAATTCGCGGCTGCGTCCGGCAGCATTTGTCCCGGTAGTGCGTGCAGGTCTGTAGCTTAAAGGGTCCGGTATAAATTATAACGGAAGCCGTTCTGCTGCACTCGTACTGTGCCCCGCTGTTCGACGCGCATGACTGCTGCGGTTAATAAGTAGGACGAAGCACTTGAGAGACGCACAACCGCGGACGAGCGCGTGAATGCTGGGTTAATTCGAAGCTCCCCAAACGTGCGTTGCTCGAAACTGGTAGGAAGCGAACGATGCGAACATGTCTGACGTGGCCCATTGGAGCGTATTGTGTACGTTCATCGTGCAGAATCGAAAGTCGCGCAACAGGCGGGGCGGTGAGAGCGTGATGGTCACGCGGGCCACTGGTTGCCGGTCAGCCGACGTTGAAGAATACGAGGCGAACAGCGGCGCATGTCAGGCGAACTTCGGCCGCAATGTTTTTCAATGCCTTATAACATCCTCGATAAACACGCACCGGGGTTGCCCCCAAAACCGGCGCGGTGCACGGTGCCCGACGACGGTGCGCACCGGTACGGTGCATTGATCGAGGACAAACTGAGCGGTTCTACCCTAGCGCCATCTCTTAAGCTGTGAAAGCAACTCATCAAACCGTTCACAAGTGGCTAAAAAGCAGCGTAATATGACACAGCGCCACTACACAGTGATATTTATTGAAAGCTAATGATTATGTGTACACGCAAGCCATATACGCCACACACGCGCGACAACGTATACTTCACCGCTTCCACTAAACAGCTGCCTACAAGCCTACAAGCTGCTTCTCATCGTTCTGAGAGCCCTAACGCGAGTGCCTGTTATGTTCGGCCGTTCCGCCGCGCAGCAAAGCATGTAGGTTTTCGTGGTCTAGGCACTCCAGTAACTGTTCGTGTAATTCAATCGAACGAAACGAATGCAAAGCTCCAACTGGCTGGCCATGCATTCAGCCTTCTTTGCAGTACACGAAGTTCGCGTCCTCATTTTCAATCTCCGGCCATTATTAACGCCCGTTATGAGCCCGTCGCATCGCTGTCTGATTAATTCGCAAGCAATTCATGCTTGTCAGCAACAATATACCGCCCGTTCCACCTTCACACGAGTGCAACGATGCTACAATTCACTGTACCAATACGCCGTCGCTGCAGCAGACGGCGGAGGAAGCCGCTTTGCCGGCGGCGTCGTCCGCGATGCATCTCAGGATTGCATTCCGTCGCACCGTCAACTCTCACGGTGCGCGACGGGGCAACGAAAACTTGCCCCGCGACGGTGCACCCCAGTTTATCGAGGACAGGTGGCGCGCACCGGTGCGTTTAGCGAGGATGAGAAGGCGCACCGGTGCAGTTTATCGAGGATGCTATTACTTTATCAATGCGTTAGCATTATTACGATACTTCCCTCTGAAATATATCTGCCCATAACGCCTGACGTATGATGCGCGCCCTAGGTGTACATGGGGCCATGTGGGTATTTATAGGCTCCTCATATTTTGGTTTAACATATACACTCCCCTGGTAATAGCATCTGGGTTCCATACTTAGTTGCAGGAACTACGTATCATTCGTTAAGAGTGTACACGCGCCAAGTGTGGATGGAGTTTCATGTAGCTCCTCACACACGCGTGCACGCCCCGACGGCTAATTACGCGGTGGACGGGTGGGGTGTAGCGTAGCAGTGCTGTCGCATTAAACTTGCGCGTAGTGTCGGGGCGTGGTGTCGGGCACTCGGCGCACGCAGTGCATGCGTCGCGTCTACTATGGCGCTTTCGGCACGGTGCGCCCTTTTACGCCGCTCCCGTCACATTAATAGTCGCTGTTGTCGTAGTCGTGGTCTGGCACCCCGGGCGTCGTGCCGCGCCCGGCCTTGGAGGCATCGCGGCGTGCTTCGATGTCCGCCCTTGGCGCTGACCAAGTGCCGACGCGTGGCCAATGGCGCTGCTCACGACCGCGCCGTGATCGCGGCCCCCGGCGGTCAAGGTCGCCGTATTCTCGGCGCCGCCCTTGCGGTACGCGCGGCTGCCACAAGTGTTCACGTCCTGTGCACAGCAAATTGTCACCGCGAAGCTCCGCAACCACGGGGAGAGATATATGGACGGTCGGATTGAAGAGGCCATGAAAACGAGATACGAGTTCGGTTCACTTTGAAAGTACTAGCCTTTGGTAACTCACTCAGTCCCACTCTGGCCACGACAGACGCTTTTAACCGAAAAAAAACGCAAGAAGTATTGGGAAAACTTTCAAATTTCCCACTACAGTGACGTAATAGCGGCAGCAGTTACGTAATATGGGCCAACACTGAAAACGCAGTCATGAGTCTGTCCACGAAAGGCGCTTTTAACCGAAAGAAACGCAAGGAATATTAGAAAACTTTCAAATTTCCCGCTACAGTGACGTAATGGCGGCAGCACACTCTTAATCTGGTTCCATATAAGTTCCAGTTAAAAAGGGGGATCCATATATTTTATGTGGATCTGAACGAAAGAATAACTGGAACGAGGCATATAGGTGGATCTTATCTGGAACCGTCAGCTTGTTTTCTTTATGTTCGTGGTTTTTATCTGGAACCGAAGAAATGGGGTCATGCGATGTCGGCGGTTCCGGTTACTGTTCCACTTATGTCCCAGTAAACGGTTGGGGAGAGTGCGTTTGTATATTTTTCGCTCGTGTCTTGTTCCACATAACTCGTGCATGGCAGTGAAGTATGCACTCTTTCATGCATCAACTGGAACAATGAACCGCATATATATTAGGTGCTTCTTGACCCAAGATGCACGTGCGCGTTTAATATACACGCGCACACCGCACATAAAATTTAATAAACTTCGCCAACATCTGTGAAACTGCCTTGCAGCAGTTAACTTTCATTATACGGCTAAGCTGTAGTTTTAGTGATGGCCTTTGACAGAAAACGAAATCCCACTTTTTTGTCAACGCGGTACAAACCATTAAAAATGTCTAGATGAGGATATCTTAGGCAAAAGAAGAAATTGCAGGAACTCATTTCCAGGTGTTCTGGGGCACCCAAACCGCTTTCGTGAACATCGTATTTTTCTAATTTGAGGCGTCAAGTACAAAATCACCAGTGACTTCAATTTGAGAAGGAATAAACGTCTTCCCTTTCCCCGTCTGCCGTTCGGGCAAAGCCATAGCTGCTATAGCGCTGAAGAATTCGTGGTGCTTTTGTGAACGCCTTCATTACGAAATACTTGTTGAGGCCATCAAATTTTATGCATTTGGTTTACAAAGTTTCGCAGAAACGGCAGTTTTTGTTCAACACTCAGTCATCATCTCGCTGTGGTGTAGTACGCGCTCAACTGTACTTAGTCCACGTTACTTATGTTGTGATGGGGTGCATACATAATGGTAACCGACTGCGTCACATTTTACACCGCACACATCATGCTACGTATGCAGTTATATGCTTAGAAGTTCGTTGTTGTATTTTGTCTCGTCCCGGCTATTAATTTTCACAAGCAAAAACGAAAGCCTCTTTGCACGAGGAGAACGACACAGAACCCGGAGAACTAAATCTACCCCGTGGCATCTGCCTTACAATCTATATATTTATACTGAAATGTTATTCTTATTTCAAATTATGCATTGCATTATCGCGAAAATTCGCAGTGTTACCCTAATGTTGTTACTTGCCATAGTAATTCAAGTTCACCGAATGACGTGCCTTCTCCTGCTGGTCCCCCCGTTCGTCTTTTCCTGCACTATTGGTGTTCATGAAGAAAAACTGCTGGAAAACGGGCAGATGTATTATTACTCGCTAATTAGCGAGTAATCACACTGGATTCACTACACGGAAGTAGTTTTCTATAACGTGGATATCAAAGACCGTCGCAGTATATATTATTGGTATTGGAAAGACTTGTTGTCAAGAGAACGCAGTCAATAAAAAAGCGTCGTTTTGTTTTCACTGCAAAGAACGAAATAAAGCTGTCATCAAAGTTTATGCACACATATATCGCACGCGCTCACGGCCCGCGGAGAGAAAAAACTTTAGCCCAACTAACGTGTTAAATTGGCTAATATCTCAGCTCTTTGTTCCAGCCTCAGAGCCGCGTAGACGTCCGTTTAGAGGCCTACTCCCATTTTCCGAAGCAAATAAAGCGATCAAGGGTGCCGAGCTTGTGATCTCTTCCGCGGACTGGTCATGGGCTGGCCACGGCGTGCATCGCCCAAGGCACGGAGGAAGAAAAAGTTGGCCGAAACCATTACGAAACGACTGCCACTTCAGTGCGGCATGCCGTGCGCATGCGTTGACAGCCGCAAGGCAGCGCCGCTTGCGTTGATGCGTGGTATAGTGGGACGGCAACGGGTACAACGACGATGAGGGAAAAACGGGACTGCGTGAACACGTTTAACGACAGCAGCGCCCCTACATCTCAACGTTACGCAAGCTTGTTCGTCCGCATGCAGCGCCACTAGCGCCACTAGTGGCCTGCAATAGCGGTTTTCTCGATTACTCGCGTTATGCGCCTGATGTACTAAATGAACCGTCGGTCAGACTGGCGGGAACGGTTACCAGTTTGGTCGTGGCGTGAAACTGCGGATTTCTTCATGTCCTCGGGCTGCATTTACTGTTCGACGTAGTGAAGTTTTGCTGGGAGGCGCAAAAAAGGTCAGTGCTGCTTATTTACGTTCTGGTAACGGTTGTTGTTCATTGACTTGTTCATCACTGCGTCCGATAAACGTGCCGCTCCGCTGCCTGTTCGATGCGAGAAACGTTTGCGGCCGTTATTCACTTAAGCTTGTGTGTTTGTGGGTCGGAGTCGGCTTGACATTTCTGACTGCATACGTTAGCTAGTGCTATTTAGAAAGTCGCTGGTGTGCGCGTTTCTCTAGTCTGCATGTCTCCTTATGGTGTGGTGTTGCTTAGTTGTATATTGACGGTTGCTGTACCTGTCAGCGGTACTGAATCTTCTCGGGTTAGTCGCACGCTATTGTCTCACGCGCACACACTGCACAGCTTGTTTGTCGGGACGTCTGTCTTTAGACTTATCGGTATTTTCAAACTTCCGTGTTAATTGCGTTGTGTTGGTCTTCTGAGAGTCATAAATTTACTGTGCTAATGACGCTATTCCGCCTAATGTTGATGTGCGTTCACGACGTTGGCGGCAGCACTGCTTACGTTTATCTGTGCTGTGTGTGTAGTTGTTCCCCGTTTCTTCCAATGTCTTCGATGAATTCAGATGGTCTATTTACACTAGTCAACTTTAGTTTGCTCCCTGACGTGTAGTGAAATGCAAGGGAAAGTGGTTGTCTGAGCAGCAGCGTAGTAACAAAACGTTCCTTTTGTGGAGGGGAAGTCAGGTGGAAACACACAGAAAGTGTGGAGCCGTTTCTATGCTGTCAATGTCAGTGGTAACCTGAGACCTCAGAATAATTACCCATAAAGCTCACGTGTGGACTATTAGAAGTTTTAACGTCACAAAGTAAGTTTAAAAATAATTCATTCCTGCCATTTTATGCTATCAATGTCAGTGGCAGCTAGAGAGTTGGAATAATTTTCAAAACGCTCAGGTGCAAAGTTGTTGCATCATGTTGTGCACCAAACATTAAACCATTTCTGTTCTCCTTTGAACGTAGAAATTATACTGCAAAAGCAGATTCCTACATTCTGTATTCATACTCTATGACCTGTTCAGAAAGAGTCTGTGGCTGACTGTGGAGACATTTGGCCCTCCACTGATAAGTTGTGACAAATGTTTTTGTTCCTCTGCAAAAAAATGAAAACAAATTATTTCCATTATTTACATGCTCCTGCGAAGTCATGGCTGTGTCATTTACTGGCTGAAGACATCTTCGGCATGCTGAAGGGTCGTCGGGGAGAGTGTGGTGGATTATGAATGCCCTGTGGAGCTCATAAGCCACAAACGTGTACCTTTTGAGTCGTGCATATTGTGCAGATATTCACCAGTTCGCATAGACCAAGGACAGGTGAGCTTAAAGCATGTTCAAATATTTTTATATCTCAAATTGTTTAGCAAGAAACGATTTACCAGGGCTTCCGCTGTAAAAAAGACATTGGACTTTCGTGGAACGAATAAGACATTGTTCAATATTTTCTCGTGCTCCCTGGGTAAAGCAAGGCATAAATTTATTCTCTGATTTATTCTCTGATATTTTTGTACTGTTTATTTTCTAGGCAATAGGGCGAAGATAGACCTAAAACAGCTCAGCTATACAAGGAATGCATATGGCCATTTTAATTGTATTTGGACCCCTTCTTGGAAGTGTATCATCAGAAGGCAACACATTAGAGCTCTTGCACGGGATGAAATCATTGCATTCTACAAGTAAGTACTCACTGCCATTTTTGGGTCTTTCATGGCGCGTTTTTAGGTAGTTTCTTTGTAACTAATGGTTTGAAACTTACTTCTTTTCAGTGACAGCTTGGCCTCTGGCTCAAGGTGACAGTAGGAGCTTTTCGGAACACGTTAGCGAAACTTTCCTGGAAGTGCACTTTGAGACGTCCCTGGCAGAAACACCCGCGTCTTAATTTTGGTTGGGTAAGCTGGCATTTTGTTTTTGCGGGACTCAATTTCTGGGGTTGTTCTTCCTAATAAAATCTCACTGTTAAGAAGCTATCGTGAACGCTAATATTGGCCATTGTGTTCACATTCTGCCTATTACGGATGCTCCAACAGTGGCCAAAAAAACCAGTATTTTGTATTTAAGTTTTGTAAATATTTAGCTTTTACACCATGAGAGTTGTTGCTGTGATTTGCAAGCACCACGGACACGCCCAATGTGGTTGCTGCTACAACAATACGGTGGCAACTGACGATTTAAATTTCCCGCTTTTAATACGCCCGTAGCACCAATAATACTCCAAAATACAGCCGTAGCATGAGTAATGCTTGCATTGGATTTTGACAGGTGGTTAAATAAGGGGTAATTTTTTCGAAGGGAATTGTTTAGAGCACAGAAAGTGACGTCTGCAAGAAAATGTGCTATAGTTGTGATTTATAAGAAAATTGTGCAACAGCCTGGTTCAGCATTAGTCAGCTCAACTTCTGCCTCATACCACTACGACCCATGGAGGTAATACATATCGAGAGGAAATATTTTAGGTGGAACTAATTCCCCGAAACATTTCTGCCACAGTGCGATATTTATGATTTCCTATGAATGGCCATTTATTTCTTTGTGGTAGAAACATTGTTTAGTTGTAAGTTATATTAAGCCAGCCTCACTACAGCATTCTAGGGAGCACATTATACAGTACAGAGGACATTTTTTGCAGAGAGAAGGTGTGTAAGATATAATGCCGAAAGGTGATTATAGTAATTATTATTTGATTAATAAACGAAACCTCTCAAGGATAAAAAACCTTATATTCAGGATACCGAGGCCGCAAGGTGGGATACTTTCCAGAATCAGGGCACTTTCATTGATTTTCTGTGGTGATATTGTTTAGCGCACTTTCACCTTCAGCAGCACTCCCAGAAAAAACGCAAGAAATCACTGATTTTAAATAAATTACTGTGTTATGAAAGGGCCTAAGCAACGCACTCATTTAAAGCAACCATGTAACAAAATATTCTTGTTTCCTTGAAGGTACATGAGGTGAGCAGTAAGTCTTCTCGAGGCCCGGTTATTCTGAGAGAAGGGACTGGCGCCATCAATATTGCCCGCAAGAAACACATCACGGATTCGCCGCCTGCATTGTCACTTCAGGATGTGGTCATCCTCTTCGCCGCATATGTCATCTTTTTCATCGTGTCATCATGTTCTTATGGTTGTGTGCCTTTGAAGAGTTCTTGGGACTTTTGCAGGGAGTTCTTGGAAAGCATGAGAAATTTGACAGTATCCTGGTGTCATTTAAGTTGGAGTCTCTGTTGAAATACTTGAAGTGTTCAGCTCTACTTGGGATTTTAAATTATTGGTAGAGGTTAAAGTATCTCTTGAAAGGCATGAAGGAGGTCAGATGAAATGCATGAAGAGGGTGAAATCAGATGAAGAGGTTTAAGTTAATGGCACATGCAAGTTTTATGTCAACTGAACACTGAATTCATGCCTTATTTTTCATCATTGGCACAATGCGCAGGCTGTCTTTGAATCTATAGTGGGTGTTAATGTAGTTCATGGCACCGCATTGTAACGTCCTGTTATTCAAGTGTAGCTCATGAGATTTTTTTTTTCGTGGCAGTCCTGCTGCTGATGCAAAAGTGACAGTGCTTATTTACGCAGATGGCTTCCGCCTTCATTGATAAATTTTAGTACTGTAAGTGAGCTGACACCCATGCCGTAGAAGGATTTAAAATGTGCGTATTTGGCTTGAACAAGTCTTCTCCTTTGAACAAAGTTGCATTTCTTACTTGGCAGAAGCAGGGCTTTGGTCACAATTACACTGACAGCAAGACGGGAGGGTTTTTATAGCACGCAACTGTGAATTTTACCTAAGGTAAAACGTTGAGGCTGGAAAAAATGCTTTCAAGTCTGCTTTGTAAAACTGGTCCCCTGTATGATTCAACGCTGGCTTGTTTGCTTCTTAAGGATGTCTGACTTGTTCCCGCTTGAATTGACGACGTATATTAGTCTGCTTGTTAAATTTTAATATGTGTAACATGCACCCAGCTACCTGGTTTGAAAATTTATATAAGATTCACGTTGGATTTTGTGTGATTTCTCGGGATGAATATTTAAACAACTACAAATTGTTTGGGCAAGTAACGTGCCTTAAGTCAAATGCGTTTTCAGGATGCTCATAAAGTATTTTGCCTACAAATAGCTTGATGTTACACTTACGTCTGATGTCAGGAAACTACTATCTTTAATAATCATGTTTTAATTGTGGCATACTGCCGCCTGTGACCTCTCGTGTCAAAATGTTTTATCGTTAATCTTGGCTCGAGCGTTGTTTTCCTAAACTCTTGCACTGCACTGTTGTAGGTTTGTGATAATACAACCGGGTATGGCTGGTTTTAAGGGCTTTCCCAACAATTTAATAGCAAACTGCATTTTCCCAAACAGTTATGCGTAAACATAGTATGGCAAGCGCAATGAGTAATTCCGCCTTTGAATTAGCTTGGTTTATCTGATAAAACAGCATATTTGATGCTCACTGTTTTATAATGTGTGTGTCAGTGCCGCGGTAGACGCACACGTCTAATACCGTCTTTATTAACCATGTTTTTGAGTAAAAGTGAATATGTGAAAATGCCACTTAGAGCCTAGTGTTATCGTTATGGTATTTATTCCTTGTACGTTGGTCATTTTCTGTGCAATTTAAAATAGACAGCTATTCAAATCTGAAATGTATGAATACTAACACCCAATAAAATTGTATAGTATGTTGAAAAGCAGTGTATGCATCATAATAGTTTGTTTCGTGCGTATTTTAATGCAAGTATATTGTTTCTTTTACATGCAGCTGAAACCCAGAACAGGATTCTGCGGGTGAAGCCAAAGACTGTGTGCCGCTCTTGGTGCCTCAGACCAACTTTTATATAGAACTGTGCTCCGATAGGCAACTGTTGGGAACTGTCAGGGACCACACTGCTGCGGTGGTTTCTGCTTTCCAATTGTTGGTATCACTGGGGGTCATATATCAAGGCTGTGTTAAAATGGTGCTTGCGGTTTCCTGCTGATACCAATGCATCCGCCAGCCTGGCATATGACCTCGGTGTATACCGACAGGAAAGCAGAAATATTGGAAAAGTGGAGTCCCATAGACAGCTTCCCAATGTCTATAGGAACACCGTTTTATATAAACAGCTGGTCTGAAGGTACCTGGAACGGCGCACCGGATAAATTCCATAATCATTTTACATGGATCAATGTTCCAGTAACTTAAACTGCCCTTTTATTTGGAACAGTGATCCGCATACTTTTATTTGGAACACCGATCCACATAATTTAGTTGCAAAAATATGTGGTGCACTGTTCCACTTAATTTTCAGGATATGTGGAACACGGTTCCAATTATATAACTGGAACTTTTTTGCAAAAAAGTTCCAGTTACTAAGTGGATCTTACGTGGAACCAGATTAAGAGTGCAGTTACGCAATATGGCCCAACACTGGGCTTCCTCGATTATCAGTCCCGGATCGTCCGCGGACTGCCCGAGACGCGATCCGGTGCTCGATTTTCCCATGTATTCGTATGGGACTTCCGGAACGCAGTCCTCGGACTGCCCGCGGATCGTTCAGGACTGCTAAATCGAGGAGGCCCACTGAAAACGTAATCATGAGTCTATCCACGAAAGGCGCTTTTAACCGAAAGAAGTGCAAGAACTATTAAAAACTTTCAAATTTCCCGCTACAGTGATAGGCAGCAGTGACGTAATACGGGCCAACACTGAAAACGTAATTATGGTTGGGTTAACTGCACGTTACCGTTCAAGTGATGCGACCAAACGGAACCAGGGGCCCCAATACAATCGCAAAGTCATGTTTTCTGGCGGTGACTTATGGCAGCGGCCACCAATCACACAAACAAGATTCTGTCACGTCGTTGAGAAATGGGCGGAAAGTGGCTGCGGAGAATAGATGGAAGAGAGAGAGAGAGAGACTTCGGTGATGCAGAGAGGTCGGCTTAGAGACAGCTTGGCTTCGAGCTGGCTTATGGGAATTGTAAGGGTTTCTGACTCAGTAAAAGTGAGTGGAGGCGTGCTATCGCAGAAGAACTCACACAAACACTAACAGCCGCAGGAACAGTGGATGGATTGAGCGAGAGAGAGAGAGAGAGAGAGAGAGAGAGAGAGAGAGAGAGAGAGAGAGAGAGAGAGAGAGAGAGAGCGGCTAGAGTGCAAGTCGACTTGCTGTGTTAGTGTTCAGCTCATAATCAGTAGCAAATTTGGAAAAAGAAAAAAGAAAAGCGAGCAGGGTTGTTCCTTAAAGGAGCCATGAAGAAAAAATACAAGTTGGGTTTATTAGAAAGACTGCTTAGTCCAGATAACAATGATACCAATATCATCGCAATCTTCGAACAAATAACGGAGATATTAAAGAAAACGTGTGAAGCAGTCGCGACCCCCTAGCCAGTTTCCCGCAACTTTTCTATGACGTCACGGAACCTTGTTTGTGCGATTGGCGGCCGCCTAACTGACCTGTCGCGACGACACATGACTGGACGTCTGTAATGGGGCCTCTAGTTCCATTTGACCGCATCACTTGAATGCTAACGTGCAGTTAACGCACTGAAAATTATGTTTTATTGTTGGCCCGTATGACGTCATTCCTGCTCATAACACGTCACTGTGGCGCAAAATTTGAAAGTTGTTAAATACTTCTTGCTTTTTTTTCGTTAAAAAACATCTTTTGGGGCTGTAATGGAGCTGACTGAGATACTGAATCCTAGTTCTTTCAAATTACACGAAGTTGTATTTTCTCTTCATGGCTCCTTTAAAGTTTGGAGGACCAAGAGGGAAGGGAAACGCTTAAGCATTGAGGTGTAGCAGCTGGGCAGAGAGGGTAGGGCGTTACGTGGCAGGATCGGAAGAAGAGTGTCGTCTTTTGAATACATATACATCGAAGCAATTGGCTGCCAATTTTTCACCAAAGAGACTAATTAACGCTTACGAGTCCACAAACTATGAGCTACGTATACCTTAGCGGCACGCGACCCCGCCTATATCCCGTACCTCCAAATGTAAGCACGGCGCATCGTTCCGTTCTGGTATAAACGCTTTCGAGCGCTTCTAACGTCGCACCAGCTGTTCGGCTGTAAACAAACGCAGATGCGTGTTGGAGTAAACATGACCGATTGCCGCTGCAGTTTATTTCCTTGCGAAAACGGTGAACTTTGCCACGGCTGTACGTTTCGCCACGTGTTAGCGCTACGTCCCGGGTGGCGTAGTTTCGGAGCAGCCGAGTCGAGATACGTCAGAAAACAACTGCGAGCCTGGGGGAAAGAATGGTATAGCTTCGGGCAGTATTTTGTGTCGAATTTATTTTCCTTCTTCGGCTGTGATTTTTATATGCGTCTAAAAAACGACGGAAATGAGACTTCCTGCTGTGTTGACAGGTGCGAATTTACTTGTACATGAACTCCCGGGACCCCCGTGCCTCCCAACAGCTGTTCCGTTGTATAATAGAATAAAAAAATAAAATGGCACATCCGCAATTCCGCCGAGCATATGTGCCACCGATTTCAAACGCTTTAAAGCCGTAGCGTGTGCAGCCGTGTTTTCAATGGCTAATTTTTGTCGTCTGTGTTTTTTTTTTTTCGTGTAATTGGATTTCGCAAAATATTGGCGCATGGAATTTGATGTGAAATGTTGGTTAATAAGGTCAAACGGCACAGCTGCGGCTGTCGAGAAGCAATTGACGCGTGAACGCACTCTGCGGCATTTCCAGCCTACCCAAGCCCCTTGCAGCATCAGTGCCGGCTGTATGCTTATAAGCAACTTCATTCGTTCCCTTTCCTTTCTTGTATTGGGGCCATAAAAGCCGTAAAGCCATAAAGGCCACCAAGGGTGCGGTGCAGAGACGATCCCAAGACCGGGGAGGTCGCCTTGCTTCTAGCGTGATTGGAACTTTCCTAACCGCGTGACTTTTTTTGTCGTCGTTTGCCTTGGTAATATTCAGAGGGCCCCCGCGCCCACATTGCAGTCTTCACACGCCTAGCCCTTGCTCTCGTTGTCGACCAGCCTGCCTTACTACAGTGCATGTTATTTTCGTCCGCCGCCTACCCTCGTCGAAGTTATCGCGCCCCGCGCCCGCCGTCCTGTTCATCGACACACCCACCCTCTACAGATGTCCAAGGATGTCGATTGGATGAGTCGCGTGGGGTGAGGGGACATTCCGTGAGTGAAGCGGGCAGTTGGTCCCTGAACGGTGCGCGTCGGTCGCTGCTTGCAGGGCTACGAAGGAGGCAGCGGTCCTTCGGCGACTGAGGTTGTTGATCAGTGGCGTCGAAGATGAGTACAAAGAAAAAAAAGGGTAATTTGTTTCTTGAGAGAAAGAGAGAATGCTCTTTAATGTGAACTGGTGAGGTCAGCCCTGCTAGGCACGCCAGATGGGGGCTGACTACGTTGATAAGTGGTGAATATCAGACATTACGGTTACAGCAAGAAGACAATCATGAAACGTTAAAAAAAGTCAATAAAAACAAGAGAATGCTGCCAGCAGAGTCCGGACAGGAAAATACAGTTGAAAAGAAAATCGTTAATGTAAACGCTGAATCGAAATGAAAAGTAAACGACGCAAAAAAAAAAAAAGAGTACCAACACCAACCCAAGAGAAATAAATAGATGAACGCCACAGTGCGAAAGAGTATACATATCGTGACACTTGCTGTATGATCCTTGAGGCTGATTTTTGAAGAACGGTTACAACGACGTTGGAAGTATACGATGTTGCCCGCGAAGGCGCAGATGAGCTCGGGGTTTGAGCGACGTGAATAGAGCTGAACGGAGCCGACTTTGTACCCGCCGCGGTGGCTGAGTGGCTAAGGCGTTGTGCTGCTGAGCACGAGGACGCAGGTTCGATTCCCGGCCGCGGTGGCCGCTCCTCTGATGGAGGCGAAAAGCAAAAACGCCCGTGTGTACGAGATTTCGGCGTGCACGTTAAAGATCCCCAGGGGTGGTCAAAATTAATCCGGAGCCCTCCACCACGGCGCGCCTCATCGCCTGCGTTGCGTCGGCTCGTTAAACCCTTCAATCAATCAATCAATCAATCAATCACCTCTCTCTAACAAAAAGCTGTCCACAACAGTATTTGCAAGTTTGTTTAAGCGTCACACCGCTGCCCACATTAAACACTTCATAAGATTTTCTGCATTTTCGGGGGCAACAGAATGTTTGTAAAGCTGCTTTCTTGCGATAGTGGGAGTGTGCCTTTTATTTGGAGAAAATTACTTCCAAAATGAATCGTAAACACCGGCTGATTTCCTTATGTGATTTGCATGCGGCAAAAAAAAGAGAGAATCTATATTACAACGTCTTGTCCTAAATTGAAAGGTCTGCAAAAGGATTTAATTAGTTGGCTGCATAATAGGTGTCTCCTGAACGAGGTATTAAATAGAAATATAGAAATGCTCAATTTAGGCAAATAACGGGCAAAAATCAAACATTGCATCAATGTAAACGTGCAAACACTGACTTAGATTGTTGCGCTCCATAACCCACGTTGCGCGGAAATATAGAATGACTTTTTAAAACAAGTAAGCACCGGATAATTCGTTTGCCGGAAAGTTTGCGCACCGAAGTGTCCGTGCACCGAAGTGTCCGTGCACCGAAGGGTCCGTGCACCGAAGTGTCCGTGCACCGAAGTGTCCGTGCACCGAAATGTCCTGCACCGAAATTTCGTAGCAAAGTTCCCGGTGCCCCGCTCTGTGCGGGCCTCATGGCGTGCCCCTGTGGGTCCCTTGGCGGGCACATAGGCCGCTTTTACTACAAAAGCACTTCGCGGTGCCTGCGCAACACAGGACTGGGGGGCAGTTCTGGGGAAATCGAATCGGGAATGTGTCCGCGTGAATGTTATCGCGCGTGTGCAGTTTCACGTCTGTTCATTTCTTTTTGCTAGTCTGAAGCAGTAAGATGAGCTCAATGGCTTGGCTAACATCGCGATTTGCATTAAACATATTCTCTCGCTGATCATTCATATATGTAAGGCGCATGAAGAAAAGGAGAAGCTGATACTATTAAGAAAAGAGCGGCGTTGTGCTGCAAGGCCCGAGGTCGCAGGTTTGTTCCCGGCCGTGTGGCTGCTTCTCTGATGGAGCCATATAGAGCGAAAGCGCCCGTGTGTTCGAGATTTCGGCTCACATTAAAGATGCCCAGGTAGTCAAAATCAATCCGGAGCCCTCCATTACGGCGCACGTCATCTCGAGCTGATCGTGTGTTGGGTTCCAGGCCACACTGGGATCGCTGGGAATGAGATCGCGGAACCCCCTACCCCTATCTCACCGCGAAAACCTCGAAATCCTCCCCCTTCCCCGTCACATGCATCCTAACCACCACGCAGCCCGACGAAGGGCCCGCGCCTTGGCACACTTACGCCTATTCACCCCATCTCCTGACTCCATTTACGTAGACGCCGCGGAATATAGACACCGACCAGCTTTTGCGGCTGCTATTATTACAGAAGACAGACCGATCCCAGCAGCGGCAGCCACCATCCGCACAGCCCACCCCCACGAGGCCGAGGAAGCAGCAATAGCTCTGGCCATAACACACCAACCACCCCAATCTCACATATTCTCCGATTCTAAGATGGCCGTACGAAATTTAGCGCGGGGACACATCTCCTTCCCTGCTCGCCAAATTCTCCTATCCCGCCCTCCTCCCAACAAAATCATAATCCTGCACTGGACCCCGGGCCACGTGGGCTTTGGCGGTGCGGAAACGGCCCACCTGGCCGCTCGAGGACTCATTTACCGAGCACCAGATGTGGACGTCTCACAGCACGGCGCACGAAACGCTCGCGAACCCCTCCTTACTTTTAGCAACATTACCACACATTACCGCCTACAGCGGCTAGAACTACCGCCCCCTCACACGTCTCTTCCTCCACCCTTGGACAGATTATGGCGACAACTACAGACCCCTTCTCTCCCCACCAGACACGTCCTCCACCACATCTATCCCACATTATATCCCCGCCCAAACTGCCCGGCATGTGGCGCTCGAGATACCACGCCATACGCCATTTGGGAATGCCCCTCTTTACCCCCGCTCCGTTTACCCAACCCTCCCACTACCTGGCTGGAGGTGACCGGGAGCTCCTCGCCCGAGCTACAGGTCCTGGCCGCCACTAGGGCTCAGGATTACCTGGCGCGCCTCCCTCACCTGAGGGACACTCGCTAGGACTGAGCCTCGTCAGAAATAAAGTTATTCTCTCTCTCTCTCAGATGGCCACTGCTGCTGCACTTACACATACATTGGACATAACAACAGTACCCTACACTGACCTCAAGCCTTACATCAGACAACTCCTTCGCAAAACATGGCAAAAACACTGGAGTGAACAGACAGACAACAAACTACGCATAATAAAGCCGCTCTTGAGACCATACACAACCGATTCACACTACAGACACACTGAAGTTTGCTTAGAAAGGTTAGCCACGCACATGTAACACACTTCCGCCTGCTCGCTGGGCCACCAAGACCCATATGTGCAGCGGGTGTGGAGACGACCTCTCAGTAATCCACATATATACTCCTACAAAGCAAGGCACTTGACACAACATGACGCAAACACTTCCCACAACTATATACACACAAAATATTCCACCACACCCGTCGTACTTTTTTAGGAGACGAATGAGTGTTTTTTTGTGAAACGCGTTTTTGGGTTCCTCACCGAAGTAGAATTCTTACGTCTCATTTTTCACCATACATCTCGATTTTTATGTCTAATTTCTTATCAGACATCTCGACAACCTGGCCCTTAACATCAGTCATTGCCTTGTGTGTTACTTCTAGTTTGTTTTTACTGGAATGCCTTTCTTTTACATTCTCTTTGCTCTGATGAAATAACTCCTCTATGGCTCTCTTTTCCACCAGTCGGCCTTGCGCAATTAAAATCCACGCGTCATCATCTGCGCACGTCATAGCCAGTATGTTGCTTAGGCGCGTTAAACCCCAAAATCAATCACTATTAAGGGTAGAGGGTGAGGAAGGTACTCGGCCAGTTTCACGCAAACGTGGCCTTGTATATGGTTAAATGAGTACACGGAGAAAGTATACTACCCCGCTGCTCATGCGCGCAAAAGTGTCTCTCCAAGCGAGTGCATCCGAACGATGGCTTTTGGCTTGTATGCTGGGTCCTAGTTATGCCGATATGCCGCGTGTTGACTTAATTCTGCCACTGGGTGCCTTCGCGCACTCAGCCACTGGCAACTTTTCTTCCGGAGCGAAGGAAAAACGAAAGAAAAGTGACCTGAATGCATCAATATTGGGGGGGGACGTTATCGTGCTCGATGGAGGCCCCACCGAAGCGGTCTTATCGGGTAACGAAATCTGGGCCCCCGTGGATCGTAAGGCACATGTTCCATGATTTTTGTTGTTGTTGTTGTTGCTTTCCCTTTTTTTTATTTTCGTCTTTTTTTCTTTTCGGGGGCGCGAGGAGCAGCGGCATGTAAGCGCCCCGGCCCAGTAGCCGTGGCGCGTGCGTGCCTGAAACTGGAGCGCACTTCAGTGCGCGCGTAAGCGACACCCTTTGTCTCGCTGGGTGCCTGACCTGACCCTGGCGTCTTCTTGTCACGGGGTCGCCGCGAGCAGAGATAACGAACAGGTCCCCCCTTTCCCCCATCCCCCGTGTGCTTCTGTTGCTTTCGTGCGAAAGACGACTCAGTGAGCGTGGGCTCCGTGCAGGCCTGATTGCGAGCGCGGGAAAAACGCAGGGGCGTGCTTCGTTCAGCTGGTATACCGGAACAGACACAATCGGCGAATCCTCGCTGGTTAACGATCTTGCGGAGTGGGAACTGATGTTCGTTTTCCTATCTTGGACGTTGCTTGAGATATGGAGGCGGAAGCTTGCGGGAGCCTTGAAGCTTAACAGTGCGTTTTATCGCTTGCTTAGGCTTAGCAGGTCTGCCGTTACTGGGACGTTGCCCCCAGTTCATAAGAAGGCAGTTTAGAAAAGGATCTTACTAGCTAGGGTACTACGATGGGCTATACAACTGAGCATACTGAAAACTGACGGCGAAAAAAGACTTGCGCGAGCGCTGAGTTGCTGTTCAGCGCTCGTCTTTATCTTTCGCCTGTCTTCGGGCAGTTTTCAGTATGTTTAGCAAAGGGTAACGTCAGACGACAGTGAGTTTTGTTACTTGCTTCGCACCTGTAGTTTTGACATTTCATTTATTTCAAAGCGAAAGCTTTCTTGGTAGGACCGATGGCGTCCTGTCAAAAAACTAACGCATTTCCCCACAGACCGGTTGGTCGACCGAAAAGCTCTGATTAGATCTCTGGACACACGGCGTGTACGTATAACCGGATCTCCATTGTGTCAACACTGACCATATATAGGACGGCAGGCTCACTCCCGAGTACATTCACGCACCTCCCGCGTGATTGCGAGTGAGTGCGAGCCCCACGCGCAGTGAGTCCCGCTCACCACTCGCGAGTGCGAGAGCAACTCACTGTGAGCACTCGCCGTGAACCCCGCTAACCACTCGCGAGCTACTCGCGCCATTTGAGGGGCTTTACCGCGGTGAGCGCCACCATTGCGCTTGTATACTCGCTGTTTGCTATTCGTCGCAGGAGCCGCTCGTTGT
The DNA here is from genome assembly GCF_048455015.1 of Haemaphysalis longicornis. NCBI lineage: Eukaryota > Metazoa > Arthropoda > Arachnida > Ixodida > Ixodidae > Haemaphysalis > Haemaphysalis longicornis. The sequence continues at coordinate 128,705,748 of NW_027526422.1, forward strand.
GGTGGTTGATAGTGGCGGGATTGCTTTTAGCTTCGGAAAGATGTCGTCACTGAGCTCCTGGTATGGGGCACCGTAGAATCAATTCTCTGGCGGCGTGTTGGTTTAGGAATATGATTTGGATGCCCTTCTGACGCAGTAATGCACTAATACTGTTCGATTTCATCCCTCATGAAGGGTCTGCTGCACACACTCGCATGCGAGGGGAAACGACGAGTGGTGAGCACGAGCGTGAGTGGTGACTGCGAATGGTGAGCGTGAGTGACTGCGAGTGGTCACGGCGAGTGGTGAGCGTGAGCGCGAGTGGGTGCAAGTGGTGGAGGGCGCGTAGTGAGTGCGAGTGGTGAGGGCGACTGGTAAGCGTGAGTGAGTGCGTGAGGAAAAATCTGTTTTTCTGTGTGAGTGTGAGTGAGTAGCGCCCAGTTTTTCCGAGGTATGAACACGGTTGCTTGAAAATGGCGGAGGAGCGGTTCTCGACGAGACCATACACGCATCGATCGTGAAGAAGGATTTCAATAGCATACGTTTATATCGGTACGCATTTAGATCGTTCATATAAATGCGTTTACTTAGTGCGCGAGAAATCGTCGCAGGGGTTCGTTCTTCTTTTGCCATTTGGGCCTTTGAAGGTTGCACGATCGCCTGGACGCACTTTCAACGAAGGTTGGACGCACTTTTAGTTTTCGCGCACCTCTCAACTTTCATTAGGAAGGGATGACATTGTTTTTTTTTTTTTTTTTGTAGTTTTAAGCTTCGCAATGTGGCACCGCTGGGAGGCGCCGCCATGACAATGCAAGGAGTCACGCGCCGGAGCTCTGCAGGAGTGTTGGCTGCGATGTTCTGGTCGTGCGTTCCGCGCTCTCTCCGTGCTTCTTCTCCCGCCTGGACAGCGGCGACTGTTACGCGCGCGTCCCCTCAGCAGATCTAGCTCGAGCATCGCACACGGTGCCTTGCTGGGTCGGTTTTTCAGTACGCAGCGCGTGCCCGGGCTAAACCGGAGCCCCCTGCAGATTCATCTCCTTGCAGATCGAGGCCGCCCCGCAAGTTGGCCGCAACCCTTGCTGCTGGCTCGACCGGTCCCCGTCTTTCTTTGCTTTTTTTTCTTTTTCCCCTGCGCATACGCTTTGACGGCTTACAAATCGACTTCGAATTAATCACGGTTGGAGTGGCCGAGTTTTTGGTGATTCGTGTGTACAGCCACCGACTACCCGGCGATAGCCTTCGTTTTGGTTTGTTCGCGTTTAACCTCAATGCTTCGATGATACTGTCGCCTCACTGCGACTTGTTAAGAGTTGGAATTTGCAGTTTTCTTTTAAATTCTACTGTCTCGTTAGCAGTCAGGGCCGGTACGTTTCCATAATGTCGCCGGCCGCTATACGTTTTTCCATGTTGATTGACATCGCGAATGTTGTGCTTGTAAGGAAGCTTTCTTCGCACGCCAAGAATGCTTCCATTGGTCTTGTAATTTGACGCCCCTGGTGACACGCCGAGAGTCTCAACATTTTTGAAATTGGGTTCCATTAGGTATTGCACTTTGCTATTTAAGCAGGAAAATGCAAGAAGAACGCCTAAAGAAAAGCACCCTTAAAAGAGTGTTTTTGACGCCATTGTGAACTCATCCATAATATGCAGGATATGCAACCCATAACCGCTACGCTCTTGGGCATCTACTTCAAACGCTCTCGTATCACACCTAGCTAGCAACGCGAGGTTAGGCTCGTGATCTCCTAAAATTTGGAACACAGCGGCAACGCTTAGTGTTGTGGCTGAACCGTGGGTTCGAGCACCACAGAGTTTTCGCATTTCTCTCGAGTATCGTTAGTGAACGCTCTGTGCCGGAGCAGCCAGGGAGGGGGCTATCTGCTGGAAAGCCTTTGAATCACCTATACCTCCAAAACCAGCGGCCCCTTGACCCCGAGTTGCAACTACCGCGTGACGGAAAGAGGGGAATGTATTCAATGACCAACAATGAGCTTGCGACGTTTCCTTTTCGCCCGTGTTTACGGCGTATCATTCATCGCAATGTAGGGTGCTTAAGTCGTCCTGCATCTCCACGGAATAAACCGAACCACCGACAATGGATGAGACACTTTGAGGTGTCAAGCTGTGTAGTGCAGTCTTTTTTTTTTGACAGCAGAGCTGTTTAATCCGAGCGTTATCCGTCCGTCGCACCAAAAAAACCTCGCGGAGCGATGACGTCACCTCGCGTTGCCTAGCAACCCCTGGCGCAACTGTGCATAGCTCCGCGCTCGCTTCGCTAGCGCACCGACGCCCTTCAAGCGGTGACGTCACTGCGCAACAAACCCTTTATACACGAATAAAGCGAGAGGGGCCGCCAGCTCGGTTGTTTCTGTAGCACCATTGGTGCAAGCTGCGCCAAGCTTTTTAAATGTATGACAAATTGCTGAGCGACTTTGCTGCGCACGTGAAACTGTTTGCTGTTCTGCATGCGTGAGCCCACATTCACAGGGGCGTTTCGTCAGTTTTGCGTAGAGTCAAGGTGCTCTTTTACTTAAGTTCTGGAATGAAGCCACACTTCGGATAACGGGATTACAAAAAAAAAATGGCCGCGTATGTGCTTGCTTCACGTCAAATGTCACCGAAAGACGATAGTCGTCTGCCGTCCTGCCGCGTAACTTCCTCTGCGCAATTCGCGCCCACCCCCTACGCTCTTACCCCCCTTTCTCGATCCTCATGCAATGAATTGAATGGATCTTTGTCCTATGCAATTCGAATTTCCCGCTTTCGAACTGCTGGCGCGTTATCTGTGTATACAGCGCCCATCTCTTTCATTGTAGTTTGTTTCTTAATTTTTTTCTGCCTCACGCTATTGAAAACCCAGAATTATCAACGAGGAAAAGCTCTGTTCGTTTCGTGCTTGCTTTTTATCTTGGTCGCGTTGAAGCCTTTCTGCGTCAATTCTAAAGCGTTCTTTTTTTTTTTCTTCACACGATACCTTAAAAATCACCCCAACGTGTATTCTTAACTGTATACGTATACAACTGAAAGCGGTATACTACAGGCCAAGTACTTACATTTGGCCTCAAATGTGGTACCTCAGGTTCCCATTGCACTTTGTCCAGCAGTTTTAGGAGTTCGGAACGGCTCGACTTCTTTTTGACGAACTGTTTCAACTTTTTGCCGGAAGTCTGGAATGAGAGACAGACAGACAGACAGACAAAATTTCCGCGTTTAGTAGCCCAACAAGTATTACCGCCTTTAAAAACGACTGCAATCGTGGTGTACGTAGCAATTCGATCTACATGTACTCAGCCCATCCTGAAACGTTCCGTATATCCCGAATTATGGGAATGCGGAATTCACAAGGCGAATTATTTGGTGCTTCTGGCAGTATTATAGAAGTACAACAGGTGTCAAATATTTGGAAGGGTGTGCACTGTTTTATTCTCATGTGTTTCTCACCTGCTTTATGGATGCCTCGTGTTTTGACAGGCAATATCTATGTATTCCCATATTACCGTACACACGGAATGTTTTAGGAGAGGGGTACTTATCTCCTCGGTGTGTTCTTTTAAGCGTACCCTCACGAGTGACCTTCCCTCTCCACTGTCCACGCAGGTCTTGAGCCATGGTGTCTGCTGTCTAGCGGCGGCGGCGTGGACGCCGGGTCGTCGTCGAGCATGTCGTCGTCTGCGCGGCCCCCCGGCGGCCGCTCGACGCTGGCGAGGTCCAAGAGCCTCCGGCTGCCCAGGCCCACCGCGGCACCGCAGGTGCGTGCACTGTGTTTACTCACCCGCCGCGGTGGCTCAGTGGCTAAGGCGTTGTGCTGCTGAGCACGAGGTCGCGGGTTGGATTCCCGGCCGTGGCGGCTGCTTTTCTGATGGAGGCGAAGAGCAAAAACGCCCGTGTGTACGAGATTTTGGCGCACGGTAAAGATCCCCAGGTGGTCAAAATTAATCCCGAGCCCTCCACTACGGCGCTCCTCATCGCCTGCGTTGCGTCGGCGCGTTAAACCCTACAATCAATCAAACAGTGTGGTTACTCCACATCTTTGCGGGACGCACGTTGATGCTCCAATGGGGTATTCCACAAGCTCTCTCGCCGCTTTATCCAGCCGCACTGCCGATAAAATTCAGAGCCCTTCCACCCTGTCAAGGGGAAAGTCCACGGTGCTCTGGTTGGATTTGCTATGCTGGGCCCCGGTTTAGCTATATTGTTACGCTGTCTACTCGCTTAAATTCATTGGTCAATTCCTTGGGTCACTTGACCTTGCGGACCGTGAGTAGACAGCGTAACGATATTGTAAATTTGTTATGTTGAATTATAAGGACTGTGGCGCGTTTTCTACGCCACACACGACTGGTGAGCACACGGTTCATTACAGCGCGGCTAGGCCAGTCACAGCGCAAGCTCTAGTGCGCCGCACAGGTGGCCGCCGAAGAGAGCGCGGAATTGCGCAATGTCAGGAGACGGGGGAGGGGAGACACCGCGCGCTGGCCAAGGTGCTCCCTCCTTTCATGGTCGTGCTTCACTGTACGACACGTGACGTGGGAAAGCCAGCATACACGCAGACCAAGCTTACGCCAATTTCCTTAAAGTTGGCTTAACCTCTAAACACAAGGCTATTGCCAGGGGAGACATTTTTCCAGGAGCAATATACGCCATGTAAAGCGAAATATGGAGGCCCCAGGGCTTTTTTTTTGTTCTTATGATTTTTTTTTTTTTCATACGCCGAAAATTGTTCGTCTACGCTCGGTCTTGTCGGAGAGTGAGTGTGAGTGAAACGCTTTATTAAGGACGAGAGGCCAGTAGGCCCGGTGGGGAAGTGAGGATGGCGGAGGGGGAGGAGGAAGGGAGAGGTCACAAATCATCACAATTCACACAGTGTACACAGTTCTAGTTTTAAGGTCCTATTCACAAGATGCACATTTCACTCTGTCAGTGGCACCAAAATGCACAGTTTGCACTGTTGACATTGGTCGTGGATGGTTATGGCCAGTCCGGGAAAGTCTGTCAGACCGCTACACCAACTTGTGCAGACCGTTTTCGAGCGCGTACTGGGTAATTATTTCGAGAGTAGCGGGGTCTTCACGGACACGAAAGTGTGTGTGTGTGTGTGTGTGCTTTATTGATACAGAAACTGGAAAAGAAGTGGACTGGGGATATTTTGAACTCGTTTGGAGTTCACCAGCGTACAACCCAGTCCGGGGGAAGGAGAGAGCGGGAATGGAAGGGGATAGGTGAGAACGAATGGGGACTGGCTGCTGGACGCATAGCGTAATACATGTACTGCAGGGAAACTTTCGCCTGACAGTGGAACGCTCACTGGTTCGTCCTGTGTATTTACAATGGGGCACTGGATAGGCAGTTGGTTCGAAGGCCTTCGGAAGGCCTTTTTTTGGAAGAACCGGGTTGCACAGGTATTAGGCAGCTTCGCTGTACAAAAATCTCGGGGCACCAAATTCTGCTTAAGTGCTTTGGATGCAGAAGCGTTGTGGGACTTACTGGTGATACGTACACAGACTTCAGTGCCCGAGGAATTTCACTATTTATTCCATAAACCCAGACACCTTTCCTCACGGCATCACTTCTCTAGAATGAGTGTTCTCCGTGGCTGGGGTGCCATGTGTTCTCCGCGCGCGCTGTGCGAGGCTTTTGGTACCTTCCGCTGCGGTCGGCGAACAAAGCCTCGTGAGACACCCAAGGCTTTTACCTTATTTAGTGCCCTTCACGGCACCTGCTGTTTGCTGTCATTCTTTAGAGACGTGCGGATGTCACTGTCTTGGTGACGAATTAACGTACTTTTTTCGATTTGAATAAATTGGTTTTGATGTGTGGCGGGCCCGGACAGCCTGTTGAAAAAAATATATATATAGGCAGGGTTTTTCATATGCCTGGGGTGATAATAAAAGTGATCGGAAAATTATCGTAAGATGCAGCATTATGTCGGAATGTCAGAGAGCTGCAATAAAATAAATTGGCGCACATTGTCACCCTAGATGTCTGTTTTGTCGACAATCTCTTCAAATGCGAAGAGGCTGTTTGACCTGTTGCAATCCATTCAGATTGTGAAATTAAGCCCAAGGTGTATCTCTTTGCAAGCTGTACAAACTCGCATTAACTGTCCGTTTTTCACTCGTAGCGCTAGTGACGAAAGCCCTCTTCTTGGTTTATAAACTATATGTGCAAATGGCGTTTCGTTATAGCAACGTACACAGGTACGCCGTGATGCTATGCTTCATTGCAACGTGTACGCGCGGTAGGCTTTTCTGCATAGCTGCCGCGTTTTGCGGAGAAGGCAACCCAAGGGAGCGTGGGCTGTGCGGTGAAGCGTAAGAAGTGAGCCTTTGGGACGGCAAATCCTTTGAAACGCCCCCTTCCCTTCACTGGACTGGGTTGTATGAGGGTGAACTCCCCGACCGAGTTCAACAATATTCCTAGTTCTTTTCTCTTCCCTGCTTTCTTAATAAATCACCCCCCCCCCCGTTTTAAAGCGAAGCTTTCTATTCCTGACTTGCGCCGTGTATCGTAACACCACAGCGCACTGCAGGAAAGCCAACTTCACACAATGGGTCTTCACAAAGGGCACATGATTATGATGATGATGATGATAATAATGAAGCGCGAAGCTCCTTAAGAAAAAATGAAGGATGCTCACAAGAGACTTGAAGGTAGCGAAGCTGATACGCAACAGTAGCGTTTTCCCTCTTTTTCACCTCATGGCGTTGTTTAAGCCTCGCCGCTGTACAAGGGACCACAGCTGGTTGTTCGTCTTCCTCTATCGCACACGGTTCTGCGCCAGTGCTGCCAACCTGCGAAGCCACTTTTCCCCTAGCTGATATAAAGAAATAAATTCCCTAGATTTCCCTAGATTTCCCTAGATTTGGCTGAATGCGGTGTCAGGGTTTTTTTTCTCAGATAATGTGTTTAGCGGTAACCACATGAAGCGATTTTTGCGAGCGACTCGATGAACGATGCGACGGGAATCTTCAATCGCTCGTCCCAGTCGCTTGCTGAGACAGCCACATCAGAGCGGTCGTGCCAGCGATGGCGTAACGCGATCCCCAATACGATTATCGGAGTACACACAGCCGCAAGATTTTTGGTGTGCATTTGCCACAAAACTGGGAAATCTTGCACAACCCTACATTTGACGCAAAAATCATGCACTACGAAAGAGTGAACTTGTAATGCCACGCAAGCATATAATAGGAACGAATACAGACGATGCGCACTGCATGAGATATTCGAGCGAGCAAGTTCATAAAATTCATCAGTCATGTTATCTTCTTTTCAAATTTACGCCAACAATGTCAAACGTAGGAGAGCGAGCAAGTTCGTAAAATTCATCAGTCATGTTATATTCTTTTCAAATTTACGACAACAATGTCAAACGTAGGAGCGCTGGCTTTGCTGGATGCACATTTATGGGAAATAGGTATCTGCACTTCACTGAGAAACTAAAATGAATAGGTATATAAAAACAATTAATGATAACATCAATAAAGGGCACCATTACGCAATATTACGCGACTGGCGGCGTAAGACCACGTAGACATAAAAAAATGTGCTATATGCTGACAAATTTCCCTTTTTCCCTAAAGATGGCCCCCGGACCTAGGGAAATTTCCCTGGAGTTGGCAGCACTATTCTGCACCGCACGTGGCCTCGCGGCCTTCCTTCGTGGCGCGCGCCTATCGCTGCGGCGGCGGCCTCCTCGCCTTCCTCCGCCATGTCTTGCGCACTCTCCTTTCCCTCCTCGCCTATCGCTCCCCTGCCGCCTATCTCTCCCCGTTACCGGGCCGCTGCTCCGTTCCGTGCGCTTGCAGAAGGGGGGTGGTTCAACCTCTAGCGCGCAAGGACAAAAGTGGTCACACCGCAAAGGCTGCCCGAGGTAGTGTAGTGTAGCTTGCTCTACAAAAAGACACTTCCCTTGGATGGAATGGATCCAGGGGCCCTCATGTTATGGTGCTGACGTGTGCCGTTGTGCCGGTTCGACACATTTGAAGCAGTTTGGATTTTGGACTTTGACTCAGGTTGCATGTGAGAAAGCTTTGCGTTTTAACTGTCTTTGTCTTAAAAGGGGGATTTCGAATCTCAGTCATTTACTTCAACTCTTCAACGTGAGAAGCTAAAAAAAATTATTGGAATACTGGACGTGCGCCGCAAATCGAATATCGCACACTATTCGTGAAGCATTTGAAGTTCCAAAAAATTAGTGTACCGATGCCTAGAGTCTGCCATTTACTGCTTTGGTTCACCGACCATACGTGTGAGCAAGATCGGTACCAAGTTTACCCGCATTTTTAATTGTTCTGGCTTAATGATTATAAAATGACCGGGCTAATTATGCACCATTGCGGCCCCTCTAGGTACAGGAAGGGGAGGCAATTACTAAACATGCTGTTTGTGTCTTGTTATCGATACATCTGTGGCCCTCATTGGCTGGTTTACGCTGTAGCTTTTTCAAAGGCTCCACAAAGTTCATAGAACACTGACGTATAGAGGGGTATCTGAAATGCTGGTAGTACAAGAGCAGGGTGCGAATTGTATAACTCGAACGTGCAACTAATTCCTGCCCATTTGCGTCCCAACAGTCGAAGGATGACTCGTCGCAACCAGAGGGCAGCTGCCAGCTGCGGCGCCATGGCAGCATGCGGATTATCGGTGGCCCTGGAGCCGTCTCAATGAGCGCGTCCTACCACGGCTCGCTGCAGCAGCCGGAGCCGCAGCCGACGCGCAAGCCGCAAGCCCCATCGCTGCCGACGCGCAGGGCTCGGCCGGAGCACCCCAGGGTACCTGCACCCACAAACGGTGGGTAGATCAATGGAGTAGCTCTAGAACTAATGGACTAGAACTGACGGACTGGTGTACTAGACTGGCCAGGTGATTTCAAAAGTGTTGGCAAAGTTCTGCATAGCTGGGGCACTAAGTTGTTTGTGACTAACGGAACTGAATCTATGGCTGAGCTCTACAACTAACAGAACTATAACTGATGGGCTGGAACGGCCAGATCGTTTCAAAGGATGTTGACAAAGTTTTCTGCACATTGGGCACAAAGTTTGGTTATGCCTGTGTGGCAAGCCGAATGGGTAGGGTTTTAAGCGGTTCATTTGAAAGGAAAAAAAAAAAATAAAAGTGGTGAAAAAGAAATTCGAATTACGGAACTGGGTTTTGTCAAACACAAGTTACTTAAATGAATGATATTACAGTAGACTCTCGATAAACGGAACTTCAAGGGGCCGGAAAAATTAGTTCCGTTTAACAGGAGTTCTGTTTACTGAGAGAGGTGTTCTAAGGTGCAAATTTATGTGCGTGCACATTTCCAAGGGCATTTCATGGAACTCTAACCACTAGAAAGTGACTGTAGCTGATAGTTTTCAGAAAGCAAGAAAACTACAAGAAGCGTAGGCACAGCATTCACAAAGTTGATTTGGCAACAATGAGTCACTGTGCACTACAAAATGCGTCAATTATTTTTGTTTGAGTCCTTGCAACTGCATCTTCACGGAGGCTAGGGACCTCAACTTCGCGAGTGCTTACGAGCCTCCAAATTTAGAAGACGGCAACGTGGTAATGAAGGACGAATAGCACAACGATGGCACAAACGAGGCGACAGCAGGTGAGCCCTGTAGCCTCGGTGTCTAGAATCGAGACCGAACGACTGGAACCAGAACTGCGATGTTGCATTCGTTGCGCTAACATGGCTAACCACTTACGAGACGAGGCTTACGAGGCCAACAAGGCTAAGAAAGCATGGAGGGAAAAAAAAAAAAAACAAGAACGAAACAGCCGGAATCGTAAAAAGCTGATTCTCATGCCAGTGGATTTCACAAGAAGTTCCATTTCTGATTCCGTTTACACGGTGATGCGGAAGTTTTAGTTCCAATTACCGAGAGTTTTTTTACGTTATCTGAATACAAAACCAACCAAATTCCAGGCAACTGTTCCGTTTAAGCGGCAATTCCGTTTATTAAGCGATTTCCGTTTATCGAGATTCTGCTGTACATCAAATTTCATTTGTTGGAGCATTGAAAGCGCTTGCAGTCTTTGTCGATAGTCAAGCCTCTATATTGTTTTGGCGTTTTCTGACTGTCAAAGATCCTCCACAGCCAGTGTACGTGTGTTGTTTTTTTTTAAATATATTAATGGGAGAAAGTTCAAGTAGTAATGTAGCAAACGTTTCTGCACTGTGTTGTGCAATCGACATTTCATGTTTATGGATATGACGATTTTTCTTGACACACAGCCACTGCACCCTTCAGAATTTCAATGCGAACCCTGGTAATGCTTACAGCTTTAAAGGAAGAAAGAATGGAGTCATTACAACTGTCGAATCACTATACTGGGTGAATATGTAGACCGGGTAAGCTGTCTTCGGAGTTTTTTCAACCGATTCGCGTGCATTTTTTTTAAAACAAGGACAGTAGTGTGTGAAAGTGCTACTTCCCTCACTCCATCATTTTCGCACTGGCTGATGTGGAGGGCTAAATTTAGCTGTGAATGGCTGGTGCTTTCAGCCTGTACAACCCATGCGTGGGCAAACAAAAAGATGGTATTTGCCAGGAAATGTATTAAAAAACTTTACCATCCCAGAAAGGGGAGAGATGCACAAAAGCTTCCTCACGTCAGAACTGCGGCAAAAGTGCGTCAAAAGCTTCGCTAGAACCGCGTTCAGCCTTCGTTGAAAGTGCACCCAATCCATTGTCAAACTTCGAAAGACCCAAATCACAAACGAAGAACAAACCGATGTGACGATATTTTGTGCACTAAGTAAACGCACCTACAAACTATCTAAATGTGTGCTGAGATAAACGTATACTATTGCAATACTTCTTCATGATCGATGCGTGTGTTGTCTTATCTTAGACCCTCCCTTTTTCGCGATTTTCAAGTAACCGTTTTGACACTTACCTTATCAGAGCTTTTCCGTCGACCAACCGGCATATGGGGAAATGCGTTAGTTTTTTGACAGTACGTCATTGGTCGCACAAAAGAAGCTTTTGCTTTGATAAAAATTTTGGAGGCTGGGCTGATGTGAAAGCACTTGGAGGACCAGCAGGATGTCATTATGGCACTTGGTGCTTTGGCCCCTAAGGGCGCAGGGTGTTTTCTCTGCTCACGCTCACTGCCTATAAATTCCTGCATTTACTCCTTTCTGGGCCGATGCTTACTTTTAAAATGTAGGTCAGGATACAAAAAGACAAGGGTTGGTTGAGAAAAAGTACTCATCCGAACCTGAGAAGTAACAAGCAATGAGCGTTGCCTGGAGGCTTTGCTAGAGACCAGTATTGCAGTGCCAGTATCTCAGCCGGTAGCCAACCAAGCGGCGAGTGTTAGGTTTGCCACTCAGGGTTTCGCATCTGCTTCACAGTGCAAGTTTGTTTGCTTGGTGCCATTGTGTTGATGGTGGTGTAGTTATAGTGTACTACTAGTACAGCCTTTAGTCGTAAGGCTAGGCTGGCAGCCGTGACCGCGATAACCATCAGGATAGGTGGTAGCTTAGGATTGATGAAAGAACCGTCTGTGATGGAGCTCTCGAGACAAGTTTAGGATAATGTCCTGGAAAACTTGATTGTAAGCCCATTCGAAAAGTTTAGTATTGCAAGTGCGCTTTACAGCATCACACTCTATAAGGGCAAGGGCTGCAAAACGGACAGAGCCAGCAACGATGACGGTGTTGAGAGAGTCGAAGCAAGTTTATTGCTACTAAGCATCATTTTAATTTTGTGGCAATTGTCATCTTTCCCTGTTTTTACCGGCTTACATTCGAGAGAACATTTTTTTTTCTTTTCCATTTTCTGGCCTTCAGAATTACAGGGGCCGGCTTAAAATCAGGGGGCTAGCCTAAATTCAAGTGTATATAGTAAGGTATTAGACTACCACCGAATAGTCGGATAAGAGACAACCTAAACTTTACGATGCAGCTACAGATAAATAAGACTCTGATAAATTCACTTTAGTATGTGTTTAAGTTTGTTCTGCGCTGTACACCGTCGACTTTTGTGTGTTTATGTGGCTTCCTGTGTGCAGCAGGTGGTGCGATTGGAGGATCTCTCCCCGCCAGGCACAGTCCGGACGAGGAAGAGAAAAGCTTAGCATGGAAGGAGCACTTTGCACGGCTGGTACAAGAACACGACCGGCTACAGGCAAGTCGGCCGGACACCTGGGTTGACTTGAAGGGAGCCTGCAACACTCTTTTCAACTTTCTCCTAAATCGTAAATGATTTCAGGATGTACTGGTAATCCAGCATATCTAGTACTGAGATCAGAAAGAAATCAGCTTGAAATTACTGCTTTATGCCCATCAGATAATTTAGAAACGTTCTGAAAAGATTCAACTCTCTTTCCCGGTCTTGGCGTCCTTTGAGCGGTGGAATTACGTCATTACAGTGGTGTAGTGGCTTTTTGCCGGATTTCTTTCAGTCACAGCAATGAATGCATTCGATAGGCACTTTAAAGAGGAAGCCACCAAATCAAAGCAGAAATGGAAGCCGTATCTGCTGCGACGAGCAAACCACAGGGTGCTGCGCTGTGCTGGCGATAACTTGAGCTTTCCCAACGCCTCCAGACGCAAATAAAAATGGAAAACGTTCACCGGAAGTGTTGCAGAGTCCCTTTTGACAGCATTAGGGCGCTGGCATTTTTTTTTATCCCCTAGAAGTCTGTTCAAAGCACCTGTCATGAGACGTGGACTGCGTTGTTCTGTTTCAGGTCCGGTTCTAGCGTCATACATTTGATTCCTTATTTGCCCCAGCTGACTTTGCCGCTGACAAAATTTCCGAGTGACCTGAATCGAACAAACCACTCGCCTAGGGGCAGTCGTCGTACTACGTTTTGGCACGCAGGTCAATCATGGGTCAGTTTTCATCCGGTAACAGGGGCAACATTTGTTTGGTTCACTTACCTGTGCCTAGCTCCAACTTCGAGACCACAAGTGCCCTAGAAAGAAAAACGAAAAAAAAAAAAGCCAGCTGAACAACCTGAAAAGGCAGTATGATGACGCTGTGTGTGTGAGCAGCTTTATTTATATATTTACAATGCCGCCAGCCTCTACAAGTGATCACAGCAGGTGGGCACAATGTACAGATACAAAGAACGCTCGTAACGTCAACTATCAAGCAATAATTAAAAAGAAATACCATATAGGTACACTACATGATACACGCATTGTACTTTTTTTTGGGCATTTTTGCAGCCCATATTGTTCACGCTAATTGAGTTTTGTTATATGCCCACCCACTCTGGCCTGCAGTAGATATTAGGTAAATAAATCATCGAATTGCCATTGTCTACTCTCGTGCTACTGGAATGCCTATTTGGGGCACTTGCATTCTTAGGCCTAACGCTTCTCGCTTCCCTGTCTCGCACGGCTGCACGCAGGTGAAGTACGGCCGTCTGCGCGCCCACGTGGTGGAGAGGGAGTGCCGGCAGCAGCAGCAGGCCAAGAGCGGGGGAGGGGGAGGAGGAGGAGGGGGAGGAGGGCCCCTGCTGGCCCCGATCCCCGAGGACGAGGCGGACTCCCCCGACGGTGAGCTCCCCCCGTGCGTGCGGGAGTCCCCCCTGCTGCTCGGGCTGCACCTCGAGGCGCAGCGGCTGCAGCACGACCTGCGTCGCGCACAGCGCGCCTACTGGGACCTGGTAAGAGAGAGAGGCCACTTCGATATGGTTGAAAATTTTATTTATTTATTTATTTATTTATTTATTCAATGCATGCTGGAGACCATTAATATGTCCAAGTAGGGGGGCAGAAAAAGATAAAAGGCAAGGAAAGATACAAACAATGCAAACAGTTGAGGCACTTTACAGTCGGTCATTCATTCCAGTCTAGTATCGCACACAGAACAAAATATTTGAATGTGGCAGTAGCCGCAAAATATGGAACGAAAGCGTACGGTTTGTGGTGTCTACTATGTCTTGTTGATAACGGGGACAAAACTGGAGAGGGGTCAATTGACAGTGCATCTTTGCTGAACAAAGAAAGAAAACCAAGGTAAAAGCACTTTCTCGTGGTTTCAATGCATTAAAATGGTCCGCGAAGACAAAATAGATTTTTGCTGAGATTAAAAGAACTAGCCTTTGGTGGCTCCTTCAGCTCCATTGCAGCCATGAAAGCAGTCTTTTAAATGAAAAGGCATGCGAGATATTGCACGATTATTGTGCAATTGTACAATTGCGCGATTGTCTCTTTTGTGGTGCTTATTGTCAGCAGCTGTTAATCGCATGAACGAAACCCTGTGTTATCATCATGACCTGGCAAAAAGGTGGCATGCGAGTTGCTGCTTCCATAGAGTTTCATACTAATGAAACTAGAGGGGACACTGGCGCTGCAATCGTTCAACCCCCATGGAGCTGATTGTGTGACGTAGACTCGTGATTTTCGAACTTGGCTTAACTTGGGGCTTGACGATTGTTATATGTACTAGGCTTCGTACTTTTCCGCTCCGTCAGTTTCGGTTTCGGCGTCGAAAGCGTCGGTGGGTCATTCCGGGGCAGAATTGCTGTTGGCGTTTGATTCCAGCGGCTGCAGTGCGCAAATACTGCACGGCTAGAATGAATGGATACGGGAAGCACTCCGCGCCGGGTAGTGCGTTCCATCCTAGCCACGTTCATGACTACGCTTGCGATTTTAACGTCACGAGCACGGTAGCGCCGAAGACAAATAAAAATCTTTTATCAGCAGTAAGTATGTGTGCACAGCCGGTGATTTTTTTTTTAATGTTGCGGGAGCGTCCACCAGCGGGTGGGTCGGCACCTTATCGTGGGAGAAAGCGGCGAAACAAGTGAGGGTAGGCCGCTTGCATAGGACGATTCCGCCAGTGCAACCGTCGTCTGCTAGGCTGTTCCCGCAAGCACAACACAGCCGACACAGTCCCTTTCCGTTGCTAATCAGCTGCGTGTATTCACCGGTGTAACCAAGGCTCACGCGCAATCGCTGTGACCGCCCGCAACCATGGACGCATATGGGGTGTTTGAAGCTGAAGGTAAAAACAATGTAATTAAATGAATACTCTGTATATGCAGTGCAGTATCAGACAGGGGAAGAAAACGTACCTCTGCAACGGTAGAATGGCTTTACCTATTGCAACAGAACGTGGCCAAATGATTGCCTGGGGCCTACCAGTACTTTTGGGCCATAAACTATGGCTTACATAGCTATGTGCAGTCGGTAAATCGCTTGTCTATAACAGCGATTTCAACTTCAACCAGCTACATCCGAAAACTGCCGAAACATACTCGTTCCAAACATGTCGGAGTCAAAAGTTAAGGGCTAAGACTTCAGAATTCCGCAGTAGTTTTATTGAAATCCCCCACCGGCGGGGCAGGATAGGGCTGAGTACGAAAGCTGTGTTATAGACAAGCCTTTTACCGGCTGTACTGGTGAAGCCATATGAGGCGATCACCGGCATGCATGCTTGCTATTCAATGAAGTCGCTGTGATTCTACATTGGTCACAGTGTTCCCCATCCAGTGGCAGGTGTTGCTGTAGCAACTGTTTGCGTTAGTGGAACCCTGGCTCAGCGCTTGGAGACAGGCATATTGAGCACAGAGAAAAAGTTGGCGACTGCACTAAGCGAGTACTGTGTGAATTTATTGTGCCAACAGCAAAGTGCAGAATTCCGTTTCACTCATTTATAAAAAAGCCCTCACCACAGTCATACTTTGTAACACTAATAAAAAAAGCACAGCATTGCTTAATACATCAAAAGCAAGAGTGCAAGCTTACCTTGAGGAAGTTGTTTTGAACTTTTGAAGGCTGGTAAACAGCAAACATGCAAACTATGCAGCGAAAATGAGTGAAGGCATAAGCATGTCGCATCAATGTATTTATTGTCCCATCCAAGAGCCAGCATTGCTTAATACAACAAAAGCAAGAGTGCAAGCTTACCTTGAGGAAGTTGTTTTGAACTTTTGAAGGCTGGTAAACAGCAAACATGCAAACTATGCAGCGAAAATGAGTGAAGGCATAAGCATGTCGCATCAATGTATTTATTGTCCCATCCAAGAGCCAGCATTGCTTAATACAACAAAAGCAAGAGTGCAAGCTTACCTTGAGGAAGTTGTTTTGAACTTTTGAAGGCTGGTAAACAGCAAACATGCAAACTATGCAGCGAAAATGAGTGAAGGCATAAGCATGTCGCATCAATGTATTTATTGTCCCATCCAAGAGCCAGCATTGCTTAATACAACAAAAGCAAGAGTGCAAGCTTACCTTGAGGAAGTTGTTTTGAAATTTTGAAGGCTGGTGAACAGCAAACATGCAAACTATGCAGCGAAAATGAGTGAAGGCATAAGCATGTCGCATCAATGTATTTATTGTCCCATCCAAGAGCCAGCATTGCTTAATACAACAAAAGCAAGAGTGCAAGCTTACCTTGAGGAAGTTGTTTTGAACTTTTGAAGGCTGGTAAACAGCAAACATGCAAACTATGCAGCGAAAATGAGTGAAGGCATAAGCATGTCGCATCAATGTATTTATTGTCCCATCCAAGAGCCAGCATTGCTTAATACAACAAAAGCAAGAGTGCAAGCTTACCTTGAGGAAGTTGTTTTGAACTTTTGAAGGCTGGTAAACAGCAAACATGCAAACTATGCAGCGAAAATGAGTGAAGGCATAAGCATGTCGCATCAATGTATTTATTGTCCCATCCAAGAGCCAGCATTGCTTAATACAACAAAAGCAAGAGTGCAAGCTTACCTTGAGGAAGTTGTTTTGAACTTTTGAAGGCTGGTAAACAGCAAACATGCAAACTATGCAGCGAAAATGAGTGAAGGCATAAGCATGTCGCATCAATGTATTTATTGTCCCATCCAAGAGCCAGCATTGCTTAATACAACAAAAGCAAGAGTGCAAGCTTACCTTGAGGAAGTTGTTTTGAACTTTTGAAGGCTGGTAAACAGCAAACATGCAAACTATGCAGCGAAAATGAGTGAAGGCATAAGCATGTCGCATCAATGTATTTATTGTCCCATCCAAGAGCCAGCATTGCTTAATACAACAAAAGCAAGAGTGCAAGCTTACCTTGAGGAAGTTGTTTTGAAATTTTGAAGGCTGGTGAACAGCAAACATGCAAACTATGCAGCGAAAATGAGTGAAGGCATAAGCATGTCGCATCAATGTATTTATTGTCCCATCCAAGAGCCAGCATTGCTTAATACAACAAAAGCAAGAGTGCAAGCTTACCTTGAGGAAGTTGTTTTGAACTTTTGAAGGCTGGTGAACAGCAAACATGCAAACTATGCAGCGAAAATGAGTGAAGGCATAAGCATGTCGCATCAATGTATTTATTGTCCCATCCAAGAGCCAGCATTGCTTAATACAACAAAAGCAAGAGTGCAAGCTTACCTTGAGGAAGTTGTTTTGAACTTTTGAAGGCTGGTAAGCAGCAAACATGCAAACTATGCAGCGAAAATGAGTGAAGGCATAAGCATGTCGCATCAATGTATTTATTGTCCCATCCAAGAGCCAGCATTGCTTAATACAACAAAAGCAAGAGTGCAAGCTTACCTTGAGGAAGTTGTTTTGAACTTTTGAAGGCTGGTGAACAGCAAACATGCAAACTATGCAGCGAAAATGAGTGAAGGCATAAGCATGTCGCATCAATGTATTTATTGTCCCATCCAAGAGCCAGCATTGCTTAATACAACAAAAGCAAGAGTGCAAGCTTACCTTGAGGAAGTTGTTTTGAACTTTTGAAGGCTGGTAAGCAGCAAACATGCAAACTATGCAGCGAAAATGAGTGAAGGCATAAGCATGTCGCATCAATGTATTTATTGTCCCATCCAAGAGCCAGCATTGCTTAATACAACAAAAGCAAGAGTGCAAGCTTACCTTGAGGAAGTTGTTTTGAACTTTTGAAGGCTGGTGAACAGCAAACATGCAAACTATGCAGCGAAAATGAGTGAAGGCATAAGCATGTCGCATCAATGTATTTATTGTCCCATCCAAGAGCCAGCATTGCTTAATACAACAAAAGCAAGAGTGCAAGCTTACCTTGAGGAAGTTGTTTTGAACTTTTGAAGGCTGGTGAACAGCAAACATGCAAACTATGCAGCGAAAATGAGTGAAGGCATAAGCATGTCGCATCAATGTATTTATTGTCCCATCCAAGAGCCAGCATTGCTTAATACAACAAAAGCAAGAGTGCAAGCTTACCTTGAGGAAGTTGTTTTGAACTTTTGAAGGCTGGTGAACAGCAAACATGCAAACTATGCAGCGAAAATGAGTGAAGGCATAAGCATGTCGCATCAATGTATTTATTGTCCCATCCAAGAGCCAGCATTGCTTAATACAACAAAAGCAAGAGTGCAAGCTTACCTTGAGGAAGTTGTTTTGAACTTTTGAAGGCTGGTGAACAGCAAACATGCAAACTATGCAGCGAAAATGAGTGAAGGCATAAGCATGTCGCATCAATGTATTTATTGTCCCATCCAAGAGCCAGCATTGCTTAATACAACAAAAGCAAGAGTGCAAGCTTACCTTGAGGAAGTTGTTTTGAACTTTTGAAGGCTGGTAAGCAGCAAACATGCAAACTATGCAGCGAAAATGAGTGAAGGCATAAGCATGTCGCATCAATGTATTTATTGTCCCATCCAAGAGCCAGCATTGCTTAATACAACAAAAGCAAGAGTGCAAGCTTACCTTGAGGAAGTTGTTTTGAACTTTTGAAGGCTGGTGAACAGCAAACATGCAAACTATGCAGCGAAAATGAGTGAAGGCATAAGCATGTCGCATCAATGTATTTATTGTCCCATCCAAGAGCCAGCATTGCTTAATACAACAAAAGCAAGAGTGCAAGCTTACCTTGAGGAAGTTGTTTTGAACTTTTGAAGGCTGGTGAACAGCAAACATGCAAACTATGCAGCGAAAATGAGTGAAGGCATAAGCATGTCGCATCAATGTATTTATTGTCCCATCCAAGAGCCAGCATTGCTTAATACAACAAAAGCAAGAGTGCAAGCTTACCTTGAGGAAGTTGTTTTGAACTTTTGAAGGCTGGTGAACAGCAAACATGCAAACTATGCAGCGAAAATGAGTGAAGGCATAAGCATGTCGCATCAATGTATTTATTGTCCCATCCAAGAGCCAGCATTGCTTAATACAACAAAAGCAAGAGTGCAAGCTTACCTTGAGGAAGTTGTTTTGAACTTTTGAAGGCTGGTGAACAGCAAACATGCAAACTATGCAGCGAAAATGAGTGAAGGCATAAGCATGTCGCATCAATGTATTTATTGTCCCATCCAAGAGCCAGCATTGCTTAATACAACAAAAGCAAGAGTGCAAGCTTACCTTGAGGAAGTTGTTTTGAACTTTTGAAGGCTGGTGAACAGCAAACATGCAAACTATGCAGCGAAAATGAGTGAAGGCATAAGCATGTCGCATCAATGTATTTATTGTCCCATCCAAGAGCCAGCATTGCTTAATACAACAAAAGCAAGAGTGCAAGCTTACCTTGAGGAAGTTGTTTTGAACTTTTGAAGGCTGGTGAACAGCAAACATGCAAACTATGCAGCGAAAATGAGTGAAGGCATAAGCATGTCGCATCAATGTATTTATTGTCCCATCCAAGAGCCACCATTGCTTAATACAACAAAAGCAAGAGTGCAAGCTTACCTTGAGGAAGTTGTTTTGAACTTTTGAAGGCTGGTAAGCAGCAAACATGCAAACTATGCAGCGAAAATGAGTGAAGGCATAAGCATGTCGCATCAATGTATTTATTGTCCCATCCAAGAGCCAGCATTGCTTAATACAACAAAAGCAAGAGTGCAAGCTTACCTTGAGGAAGTTGTTTTGAACTTTTGAAGGCTGGTGAACAGCAAACATGCAAACTATGCAGCGAAAATGAGTGAAGGCATAAGCATGTCGCATCAATGTATTTATTGTCCCATCCAAGAGCCAGCATTGCTTAATACAACAAAAGCAAGAGTGCAAGCTTACCTTGAGGAAGTTGTTTTGAACTTTTGAAGGCTGGTAAGCAGCAAACATGCAAACTATGCAGCGAAAATGAGTGAAGGCATAAGCATGTCGCATCAATGTATTTATTGTCCCATCCAAGAGCCAGCATTGCTTAATACAACAAAAGCAAGAGTGCAAGCTTACCTTGAGGAAGTTGTTTTGAACTTTTGAAGGCTGGTGAACAGCAAACATGCAAACTATGCAGCGAAAATGAGTGAAGGCATAAGCATGTCGCATCAATGTATTTATTGTCCCATCCAAGAGCCAGCATTGCTTAATACAACAAAAGCAAGAGTGCAAGCTTACCTTGAGGAAGTTGTTTTGAACTTTTGAAGGCTGGTAAACAGCAAACATGCAAACTATGCAGCGAAAATGAGTGAAGGCATAAGCATGTCGCATCAATGTATTTATTGTCCCATCCAAGAGCCAGCATTGCTTAATACAACAAAAGCAAGAGTGCAAGCTTACCTTGAGGAAGTTGTTTTGAACTTTTGAAGGCTGGTAAACAGCAAACATGCAAACTATGCAGCGAAAATGAGTGAAGGCATAAGCATGTCGCATCAATGTATTTATTGTCCCATCCAAGAGCCAGCATTGCTTAATACAACAAAAGCAAGAGTGCAAGCTTACCTTGAGGAAGTTGTTTTGAAATTTTGAAGGCTGGTGAACAGCAAACATGCAAACTATGCAGCGAAAATGAGTGAAGGCATAAGCATGTCGCATCAATGTATTTATTGTCCCATCCAAGAGCCAGCATTGCTTAATACAACAAAAGCAAGAGTGCAAGCTTACCTTGAGGAAGTTGTTTTGAACTTTTGAAGGCTGGTGAACAGCAAACATGCAAACTATGCAGCGAAAATGAGTGAAGGCATAAGCATGTCGCATCAATGTATTTATTGTCCCATCCAAGAGCCAGCATTGCTTAATACAACAAAAGCAAGAGTGCAAGCTTACCTTGAGGAAGTTGTTTTGAACTTTTGAAGGCTGGTAAGCAGCAAACATGCAAACTATGCAGCGAAAATGAGTGAAGGCATAAGCATGTCGCATCAATGTATTTATTGTCCCATCCAAGAGCCAGCATTGCTTAATACAACAAAAGCAAGAGTGCAAGCTTACCTTGAGAAAGTTGTTTTGAACTTTTGAAGGCTGGTGAACAGCAAACATGCAAACTATGCAGCGAAAATGAGTGAAGGCATAAGCATGTCGCATCAATGTATTTATTGTCCCATCCAAGAGCCAGCATTGCTTAATACAACAAAAGCAAGAGTGCAAGCTTACCTTGAGGAAGTTGTTTTGAACTTTTGAAGGCTGGTAAGCAGCAAACATGCAAACTATGCAGCGAAAATGAGTGAAGGCATAAGCATGTCGCATCAATGTATTTATTGTCCCATCCAAGAGCCAGCATTGCTTAATACAACAAAAGCAAGAGTGCAAGCTTACCTTGAGGAAGTTGTTTTGAACTTTTGAAGGCTGGTGAACAGCAAACATGCAAACTATGCAGCGAAAATGAGTGAAGGCATAAGCATGTCGCATCAATGTATTTATTGTCCCATCCAAGAGCCAGCATTGCTTAATACAACAAAAGCAAGAGTGCAAGCTTACCTTGAGGAAGTTGTTTTGAACTTTTGAAGGCTGGTAAACAGCAAACATGCAAACTATGCAGCGAAAATGAGTGAAGGCATAAGCATGTCGCATCAATGTATTTATTGTCCCATCCAAGAGCCAGCATTGCTTAATACAACAAAAGCAAGAGTGCAAGCTTACCTTGAGGAAGTTGTTTTGAACTTTTGAAGGCTGGTAAACAGCAAACATGCAAACTATGCAGCGAAAATGAGTGAAGGCATAAGCATGTCGCATCAATGTATTTATTGTCCCATCCAAGAGCCAGCATTGCTTAATACAACAAAAGCAAGAGTGCAAGCTTACCTTGAGGAAGTTGTTTTGAACTTTTGAAGGCTGGTAAACAGCAAACATGCAAACTATGCAGCGAAAATGAGTGAAGGCATAAGCATGTCGCATCAATGTATTTATTGTCCCATCCAAGAGCCAGCATTGCTTAATACAACAAAAGCAAGAGTGCAAGCTTACCTTGAGGAAGTTGTTTTGAACTTTTGAAGGCTGGTAAACAGCAAACATGCAAACTATGCAGCGAAAATGAGTGAAGGCATAAGCATGTCGCATCAATGTATTTATTGTCCCATCCAAGAGCCAGCATTGCTTAATACAACAAAAGCAAGAGTGCAAGCTTACCTTGAGGAAGTTGTTTTGAAATTTTGAAGGCTGGTGAACAGCAAACATGCAAACTATGCAGCGAAAATGAGTGAAGGCATAAGCATGTCGCATCAATGTATTTATTGTCCCATCCAAGAGCCAGCATTGCTTAATACAACAAAAGCAAGAGTGCAAGCTTACCTTGAGGAAGTTGTTTTGAACTTTTGAAGGCTGGTAAACAGCAAACATGCAAACTATGCAGCGAAAATGAGTGAAGGCATAAGCATGTCGCATCAATGTATTTATTGTCCCATCCAAGAGCCAGCATTGCTTAATACAACAAAAGCAAGAGTGCAAGCTTACCTTGAGGAAGTTGTTTTGAACTTTTGAAGGCTGGTAAACAGCAAACATGCAAACTATGCAGCGAAAATGAGTGAAGGCATAAGCATGTCGCATCAATGTATTTATTGTCCCATCCAAGAGCCAGCATTGCTTAATACAACAAAAGCAAGAGTGCAAGCTTACCTTGAGGAAGTTGTTTTGAACTTTTGAAGGCTGGTAAACAGCAAACATGCAAACTATGCAGCGAAAATGAGTGAAGGCATAAGCATGTCGCATCAATGTATTTATTGTCCCATCCAAGAGCCAGCATTGCTTAATACAACAAAAGCAAGAGTGCAAGCTTACCTTGAGGAAGTTGTTTTGAACTTTTGAAGGCTGGTAAACAGCAAACATGCAAACTATGCAGCGAAAATGAGTGAAGGCATAAGCATGTCGCATCAATGTATTTATTGTCCCATCCAAGAGCCAGCATTGCTTAATACGTACAACAAAAGCAAGAGTGCAAGCTTACCTTGAGGAAGTTGTTTTGAAATTTTGAAGGCTGGTGAACAGCAAACATGCAAACTATGCAGTGAAAATGAGTGAAGGCATAAGCATGTCACATCAATGTATTTATTGTCCCATCCAAGAGCCACTGTGAACATATTGGTACCAGGATTTAGTTTGTAGCTACCTACCAGCATTGCCATTTTCGCAACCAGCATACTGATGTACGCAGGCTGCTTTATGCAGGAATCAACAAAATGGTTACTGTAAGTGGTGAACAAATGCGACGTTAGGTTACGGTAAAAAGATTGCATGAAAGGAACCCTAGAAAAGCTTAGCTAGAAAAAAAAAAAAACCCTAGAGCAGAAGTGTTTCGATCAGCATCTGCCAGCACAGTAGAAGCAGGGCAACAATATCTGATCAACGAACAAAACAAGGGTCTTAAAACAGCGTACACTCGGCATGACAATATACAGCCACAGTGAACAGCAGTGGGTGGATACAATCTGCAACTTGATAACAGCCAGAAGTAGGTGAGGCAGCCTTCTACCCCACTGATCAGAACCTTTTGAGCCATACTGACAGTGCAAGATGGGAAAGAGCAACTTAACATTTTTCAATCCATTGTTTGGGCAGACATCAATGGTGCATAAACAAAAAACTGCAGCCACAACGTATAATGTAAGTTTTAACTGACATTCACGTGGTGAAAGCTGATCCCCTACGTCACACCTTCATGAATATGTTGCTGGAGGAGGTGGCGGCGTCACAAAAAAGTTTGTGAAAGGTGCACAATAGAACCTGGCTTCAATAGAGGTTTACATGGGCAGTGAGGACGTGCCAGCTCTCTCACAGTCATTGGCACCACACACAGTCCTCCTCAGCAGGGTCCCTCAAGTGAATACCACTTTGGAACACAGTGGGCTAAAATACCACGCAGAATACTTCCACTTCATTCTTTCAGTTCAATAAGCACGTACACAAGTCTTCAAATGGCTGCTCATGGTAGTTAAATGAAGTTGGTTTCATGCTGTGCCAAGGCTATCGCAAATGAAGCCACTGCTATAAGTCACATTTATGCATACAATGGATGGTTTTGAACAACTAATTTTTTTGCACCCGAGAAAAATAGTTCGAATCTTGAGTGCCTAACAAGCAAGATTCAAAGAACATCTTCCATGCACTACAAGGCACTTTCCTCACCACTTGTTTTTCTCTTTATTGTGCAGCTGAATGTACAGGATTGTTTTTACTATTTACATATCGTAGGCTGCAATCAACCTCTCCCCAAGCCCTTTTGCTTTTTCAACAGTGGCCCTTGCTAGAATTTTTGTGTTTTTGGCAGCTTGGCGGCATGCCTGCCTTGTCTTGTGCTGCTGATGATCCATCCAATGACCCTGACTTGGAAACTGGTTGCATGCCTGGTGCAGCTTCTTGTGTTGCCTGCTGGTCTGCTCCTTGCACTGCTGACACAGCTGGGACCTGTATCAAAATGGATGGCATCATTGAAGGTTTTGCAAGGCTTTTGTACAGATATTTAGAGCACAAGTATGTACTCTTAAAATCCAGCACACCAGCATGCTTATTTACAAAAAGGGTTCCAGCAACATAACATATTCAATGACTCTGGCTTTCTCATAAAAACACACAGTTACGATCAGCTGCGCGCTGCCGTGTTGACACTGAAGTCATTACTTAAACCAAAGAGAAGGCACATACAATAAACTCACAGGACGCCAACAATGTTTTCAGAGGTCGTGCTTTAACAAGACATGACTTTAGCAGTTGGATTATTCAAGACTGAACAACCACACAAAATGAGTAAATGTTTTGAACTTATTGTGGAACAGCTACGGAACAACGAATGCATGAAGGCAGCTTGTGTATTATGGAAATGGTATCCCAGAGGCACTATTTAGTTGCTATTTAAGCAAGCACCGTCTGATCAGCAACATTTACGCTGTTTGACACCTTCGCACGTAATTTCAAACTGTTCCTGCGCTTCGGCACGCTTGTATAGAGGCACTGGAAAAAATAGAGAGCCTTCAATTTCACACGCGTACCTGGTTATATCTGGGCGTGAGACCTCGGTTAGACAGGTGATGATTGGTACTTGTGGGCGTGTAATGTACACACACGGTGCTTAGATATATCAGTGCGCGTTATTGGTCATCTAATAGAAACATTCTACACGGGAATTTTCACGAAATTAGGAACTCCCGTAAAATGCAGCCCACTGCTCCAGAACGCCCTGCATGCCTGCCGCTCTTAGCAAGACGAGGCCGTCTTCTGGAAGGTTAACACTAGAGATGGGCGAATATAGATTTTGAGGTTCGAAGCGAATTAGAAGCGAATAGTGATTTGGTCGAATAATTTCGAATCGAATAGTTCGAATAGTACACATTGCAAATCACAAAGACAAATGAGCAACTTGTGACCTGACTAATGTACACATTTTTTTCTAATAATTAGAACTCACGTAGGCACAGCATTGTGTAAAACTATTACCAGTTGAACATTTATTGCAAAATCTTACACTACACACAGCATTCCTTTGCTGTATTCACAAGTTTTCATGAAGAAATGCCTGTTGCGCCACATGCTCTAGGTGTAGCAGTTTCCGCCGGCTGCTCATTCACAAGTTTAAGCGCCGCCTAGAAACTCGCAGAGTTGAGCGCCGCCTAGAAGCTCAGCTAAAAAAAGAAGTATTGTAGCCACTAGTATCCTCGGCCGTAGCCAAGCAAAGCGCAAGTGGCTGGCCGCCATTTTGAATAGGCTCGCTTAGTGCGGCGTACTGCCGCGCTGTGCGAGCCTATTCAAAATGGCGGCATGCCTATTCAAAATGGCGGCCTATACAAGTCTGCTGGCTTGGTGCCGCGATGTTCGGAGCGGTGTCGTTTCAGTGCCGCCTTTTTTTTTTTAACCTAAAGTGTGCTGGCGGCCGAGAGCTTCGTCGAACCTCTAGGCAAGGCAGCAACTCGGCAGTGCCGGCACTGATAATAGAAATGTCCGCGTCGGTGGGTCTTGAGCCAAGCCTGGGGTAACTCTTGGAAAGCTTGACCGAAAAGCTTGGCTTTCAGCTGCCTATTCGGGAGCATCGAATAATTCGAAAATATCGAATACCTGCATTCGGATCGAAGCGAATAACGAATAGAGAGCTATTCGATCGAATATTCGACAATACCGAATATTCGCCCATCCCTAGTTAACACGAATGAAGTACGAGAATTTTTTCGCTGTGTGGCCTGATAAGATACCCTGTTTCCTACGTTTGTCGCTCTCAACATATAAAATTAACATTTGCTCACAGAAACAGCTCTACAGTGCGTCAAGACATCAAGAATACACGAATAGTACAACAAAGAAAGAACCCGATTAACCATCGGTCAATAAAACATCGTCTGCGTGTTAGCGACGAACAGAGGTGATATGGTCGAGTTCCGTGGTCGAGTTGGCCGTTATGGCTTGTTTAAGGCACCAAAGCAAACGATCAGCTGTTACTCAGCGTCCTTTCACGATTTTGTCAGCATGCCGACCGCACGTCGGGTAAGGCGACAACAATTACACTTATGAGTGGAAATGAACAACAACCGTGTATACTTACTTGGGGTTATATGACGCGTCGCTCCGCTACTCGTAGTCTTCCAGAACGAAATTTAACGCTGTGCAGCGGCCCTTCAGCAGACACATGCCACCGATGCCACCGCTGACCATGACCGCCGACTCGCAAGCAAAAAAAAAAAAAAAAAAGAGAAAAAATACGCTTCGCCGCCGAATCACCGGCTCCGCTAAACTCAACCGCGTATGCCGTTCACAAATCACTTTCCCTCTTATAAAAGAGTACTTCTAAACCTTAATTAAAACTTAACGTATAGTACAAGTTGTTTATGCGACTAATAATTTATACTGTAATAAACATTAGTTGTAGCTTTTCAATTTAAAAAAGATATTTCGAGTCAAGTCAAGATGTTGGCATAGTCAAGCCAAGTTTGAAAATCACACGTCTATCTGGCATGGCCGCCCTCATGGGGGTTGAAGCAGACGATCAACAGCTCGCATAGACACTAGCGTCAGTGTCCCCTCTAGTGTATATTAGTATGAAACTCTGTGGCTGCTTCAACATCGACTTTTCTTTAGCATCTAGCATAATTGTTGGATCCCCGCTACAGTCTAACCTCGATATAACGAACCTCGATATAACGAAGTTCGCGATGCAACAAACTTTTTACGTTTCAGTTTCTTGTTGCTATTAAGGTGCATGTGTTTTTACCCTCGATTTAACGAAGTAGTTTTAAGGCACAGTTTCGATGCAACGAAGTTTCTGCGAGCACAGAAATCAAATTTCGGCAGATCCCACTACATCATTTGTAAATAACGCTCGAAATAATTCACGCCCATCTCATTGCGACCGGTCCCGTGCAAGTGCGGACACATGATGCACGACTGGCCTCCCCACTGCTTCCAATCCTATTTGGTTTTGCAGGTGCCATGTTTGGCATTGCTTCACTACCGACGAGTGTTACACGAGATTTCAAAAGCTGCAGTGAGACTTCGTTACCTTTTAATAAACAACGGGGGAAAAATTTGTAGTTCAGCATAGTTCCTTGAAGTACAGTTGATAAGTTGAGCTTTTAACGATTGCACCAGTAACGATCAGCCTTTCAACAAGAGCTCGCAGAAACTTACCAGATATTTCGACCAGGTTGCTCCTGGAACACAGCTTTTTTTTATTTCGAGAATTAACAACTCCAAGGCTTCTCTTACACCGCGACAGCACTTGGCAGGGTAAGCGTCGGCACTGCTTCAGGCGTAACTTTTGGTGAAGTGTCAGACATCACGCAATAACTGCACTTGTACTACAGAGCTAGAGCAGCGCATTAAGCGACCCAGCGGTAATCAGGTAGTCGACGGCCTGTACCGATTTACCACCCGAGCGCGCACACTCGGGTGGTAAATCGGTACCGGACAAAGCTTCAACGCTGACAAACTGAGTTCCACCATTTTGTGGGCGCCCCCGCGTCCCGTTCCCATCAGTCCGCAATAGCACGTGACCGGTCCCAGTGTTGCTTGACGCATTAGAGGACTGCCGCTGAGTTTCACCGAGTTTCGTTTTCGTATTTGGTGAATCAGAATGCGCCCGCCCCGGGGTAGTCACTCTAGCATGGTGCGCGTTTCGCGGCATCTTTTACCTCGAACCATCAGTCAAGATTTCCAAATAACTTCACTATACAACACTCGCTGGTCGGTTTGTTATAGTTTCGTCTAAAATAATTTTTAAAATCAATATCATCATGAGGACATCATTTGTGTCAGTGTAAGGCAAAAATCTCGATGCAACGAAGTTCGCGATAAAACGAAGTTTTTTCCGGAAAGTATTGCTTCGTTATATCGAGGTTCGACTGTATTGGGAAAAAGCAGTCTTTTCATTGAACCAAGCTTTCATTGTGGCTCTGTGACCTCCCTCTATCATCATAACTTGTGAACATGCACAAGCTTCAACTGATGAAGCAACAAAGCTATCTTCCTTGTTCCCTCATTTGCCTGCTTTCTACACCCTCATAGGATTTTCCCTTTCCATCATTTTTGCCCCCCTAGTCGGCTCTGCTGCTTCCTCCACTTTATTTTTATCGCCTGATAGTCATTTTTCCCCCACTAATTCATCGTCGCCTCTCTCGTCCTTTTCGGCTGCCATTCAGTGTCCACACTCTTTAAAGTTGATTGATTGTGGAGTTTGATTGTGGGTGGATAACCAAGAAAACATTAATCAAATTTGAGACACGACATGGATACATGAGTGATACTTGCATTGTCCTTTTTTAATCTGCGTTGTTCTTTTAACGCTTGATTTTTGAAAAGGTATGCCGCAAAAAAAAACAAAAAGCGCTCGTGGCGCACCCTCATGGCAGTGTTGCAAGTTGAAAAGTAACAAAAGGCTCCAGTAGAAGGTGTGAGCAGTGGAACACGGCAAAAATGATTTGAGGTGAACAGAAAGGGATCTGGTGGTTTGAGAAGTTGTTTGAAGTTTAGCCTTGCAAGTAGGGAAGGCCAGGCAGCTTTGCTGTTAACATCAGCGGCGTCCATGACGCTTGGTCAGTGAAACGGGCTAATTTTTTCACTCTCCTTTTTTGTGTGGGATTAGAATTTCTTGCACATTGCTTGCCACTTCTTTATGTAATGGTTCCAGGCCCTAATGGCTTTAATAAACGAAATGAAGAGACCATTTAAGGGAAGGTGGGAACCACGATGGTCGAGGTACATGATGTGGGGGTACATAATATGTTCATGATGTGCCCTGGGGTACAGGGCACATGATGTGTTGCACTCTTGCCATGTTGGCTTGCTTCTCCTTTTAAGGTGCTGGGCAACGACCCCGGCGATGACTCGGCCGAGGTTGTGGTCAACCTGCTGGCACAGCTGGAAAAGAAGGACACCGGTGGGTGGCATGTTCCAACTGCACAGGGTGTTACGGCACTATTGCTATTACTTTGGTAGTTTATTCTCTCTGAACGGGTCGCTCGTTTGCGTTGAAATTACGTGCTGAGCTCGCGGTTTGTGGACTGTTTTCCTCGGCACAGAAATCAGCTGCCTCAACAGTCCGGTTGCTTAGAGATGAATTGAGAACCCTTTTTGTCGACGACGTCTGAGCATAAAGTTTTTGAACTGTGATTTAAACTTCAAAAGAAGTGGACTGCGAGTCATGGTAAATATTTTGACATAGTAGTATCCTTGCTTCAATATGTGTGTGGACTTTAAGGATGGCTATGATAAGAAAAAGAATGTAGGTAATTGGAATTTTTACGCTGGCAGGTTTGGGTACATGTACTTGATATGAAACATGGTTTCAGGGCTGCGACCCACTAACCAAGGTTCAATGAGGTTTGTGGCCTAAAAGCCAAAACCTCCTTTCTGTCAAGATTTTGGCGCGCACATAATCTGGAGCCCTCCACCACATTTGTATTTTATAGATTCAGCTTTGCAAGCAAAACCCCCAAACTTTGAGAGAGGGAGAATGATTTTTAATGAAACTGGCGATTTCATTGGGGCTAAGCTGTCTAACTTGCTGTGCCAGATGAATGCAGTGACACTGGTGATAATAATGATGCTGAGGTGCACATTTGCTTTCAGTTATTTACAGGTTCTAATCAAGACTTGTGCTCTTCGGGTACATAATTACAGCTTTTGTATACCGTGAGAGTCACATTTGGAACAAGTCCAAGGACTTAATACATACATCCCTCAATGGAGCTTTGTTGCAAGCATTGATGTTTCCAAAGCCAACTTGTGTCACACTTAGTTTAAGCTCAAAGCCAGTACCAAGCTCATTAGAGGAAGTTCGAATCAGATTTGGGACCAGACTCGGGTAGAGGACAATCTAGTTCAAATTAAGAGAAGCATATTGGCTACCGACAGACAAGATGAGAAGTCAAAGAATACAGAAAGCTTGGAGAAGGGATGAGATAAAGGTATTCATGTGCACAGAAAGGACATGGGTGACACGTGATTGGCGCAGTTGGGAGTCAATGAGAGTGGCAGGCATGTTGCTGTGGGCATCAATGCAGTTGTAATATGGTGGTGATGATCAAGGTATCCTCGGGTACAAGATAAAAGCGGCAATAAACGGACCCGGACGTCAACACGCGTGTGGGTTTTGAAAGGAGCTTGAGCTTAATGCGTGACATTGTCTGCTTTTTCACACGTGGTTCGTGTCACTGCTGCAGTAGTTTACAAGCAGATTAAGTACAAAAAATTGTAGGAACGACTCGATTCGTGTTCAAAATAATCTCAGTAATGCACTATTTGCACTTCGTGGAGGAAGAGCCGGATGGGGCAATGCGGTGAAGCGGCAACATCCATTGTCCTACTTAAACTAATTTGTTCCCGAGTATAGTACTGTTGCTTCCGACACAGCCTTACCTTCTTGTTCTGTGACCTCCACAATGTAATTAGCCGAACTGGGTAATGATACGTTGCCTCAAGAGTGGTTTACTCTCCTGGACACAGGCTGGATTCTGAGCCATTGTGGCCCCTTTTCAGATGGAGGCGAAAAGCAAAAATTCCAGTGTGTCGATATTTCGGCGCACGTCAAAGATCCACAAGCAATCAAAATTAGTCCGGAACCCTTTGCTACAGTGCACCTCACACCCCAGGGGCGGACTTCTGAGTTGTGTCTGCTTTGAAAACATCTATTTCGTGCCTGTTTCAGTCGCGGCATGGTTGGGCATCCGAGGCCTCTGACTAATGATGTGCATCGAAACGGGCCCCACCTTGCTTAGGCTGTGTCCCATCCAGGCCATTTGCTTTCAGTCAATCGGGGCTCGCTTGAAACATTCACTTTGAAATGGACATGGAATGGACATAACTGAGTATTCTGCCCCAGGTGTAACCCTGGTGTAACCCAGGGGTAACCCAGGTGGAACCCTGTCACTGCCACTCCCTTTGGTGTGTCAAACTTTCCCAATTTTTTCTCGATTCCCCCTCTTCTTGGAGCAGAGCTGTGCCGTGCGCGAGGTCGAGGGGAGCGGTTGTCGGAGTCCCTGGCCCAGAGCGAGCGGGAAGTGGCAGCCTGCCGAGACGCCCTGCACGACTACCAGCTCCAGATGGAGGCCCAGAGGGACGCACACGACGCCCTCAAGGCACGCATTCACGACCTGCAGGTGAGGGGGGCAAGAGAGAGCCTGTGATACTCCTAATGGGACTCCTGTGATACTTTTAGTACTCTTAATACCTCTATAACACACGCCTGAAAAACCAAGCAGAGAACATTAATTGTGCCGTGACGGATGCGAACTCCCTCCTGGGCCTCCTGGTTGTCTGCAGGTGCAGCTGGGGGAGGCGCGGGAAGGGTGTGAGTTCCTGCAGGCGGAGCGCACCACTCTGGCAGAGGCACAGTGCGAGGCGGAGGCCGAGATCCGCCGGCTGCGGGGGCTTCTGGAGGCGGCCCTGGAGACCTCGCGCATCCTGTACCAGCGCTGCAGCAAGCTCTTCGCCAAGTGCCAGCAGAAGAGGTCAGTCAGCGGGCTGGCCACGAAGTTATGAAGACAAAATACAAGTTTGGTTCGTCAGAAAGACTGCTTTGCCCCGATGACAATGGTGCAAATTTTAGCGCAATCTTCAAACAAAAATTAACGGAGATATTGAGGAAAGCATGCGAAGCAGCGGAGACTCCCCAGACACTTTTTGGCGATATCTCTGTTACGTTGGGAAATCTTGTTTGTGCGATTGGTGGCTGCCGATGTAGTCCGCG
This sequence comes from Haemaphysalis longicornis, assembly GCF_048455015.1. NCBI lineage: Eukaryota > Metazoa > Arthropoda > Arachnida > Ixodida > Ixodidae > Haemaphysalis > Haemaphysalis longicornis. The sequence goes on from NW_027526422.1 coordinate 128,737,946, forward strand.
GTGGAGAAACATGACTGGGCAGTTGTCGTTGGGCCTCCCGTTCCGGTTGATCGCATCACTTGAATACTGACACACAGTATTCAAGTGATCGCTGTGTTATTACTGCTGGCCCATATTACAGCACTGTAGTGTGAAATTTGAATGTTTTTTTTAGCATTTCTTTCGATTTTTTTTTTATTAAACTAGGCTTGTGCGAATATTTGAGTGCTTCGAATATTTGAACGGATATTACAGTATTCAAATTTGGTTGGACCCGAATTCAAAATTTCCCATATTTCGAAGATTCGGGGTGTACGAATATCAAAACTGTGTTCAAATACGACGAGTGTTTCGGTTTCGTTAGGAAAGCAGCAGTGCCATTGACATCCAGTGCCTTGACTACGTGTGGAGCCAAGACAAGCCAAGCCAAGCAAAGCCACATTCAGAGCGTTGTTGTAGCCACCTTACACCAGCATGTTTGTCAAGATAGCCAAGGCTCCCGTTTCATTGTTTCAAACAATGAAACGGTAACTGAACAATTTGTTAGGTTAACCTGTGCCACACATGCAGTGTGCAGGTGTTGATCGCACTCCGCGCTTCAACTTTAGTGTGCATCAGTTGCTTCAATCAGTCAAGTGACATGGCCAATGCGTCCACGGGTGCCAACCCGATGTTGAACTTTTTTGTAAAGGTCCCACCAGGCCCGGAAGCTCAGTGTCTCAGTGACAGAAAGCTCAGTGACACCTGACAACTATTCAAATTCGCTTCGGAAGTATTCGATCCCAAAAACTATTTACTTTGAATTCACTTCGAACTAAAATATTACTCTTCACACAAGCCTAGTATTTTGTGTTCGTGGCCCCTTTAATTAACCCTTCCACCGCCACTCCCGCGACAACTCCTGTAAAGAAGTTGTGGTCATGTCACACCATCTATTTACAATTTGCAGAAATGCATGTACAGTTAACAACTGCTCTTTTGAATGCCTAATTTCTCGGACGCACTTGATTAGTCTGACTTCTTACCAACGCCTCGAAATTGACCTTTCTGAGGGAACATTTGCTTTTTCAGACTGCCTAATTTTTCGGACATTTTCGCAGTTCCTTAACAGTCCGAATAATCGGTCGTCGACTGTGTCATGTTGAGTAATTTTGGACAACAGGTGGAGTGCATGTTTGTCCACCTACATCACTTCCGCTTTCTTATAGGCACTTTCAAAAGGTGTTTTTGTTTTAGAATCGTGGAATTTCAGTAATGGGTTCGTAACCTATGCGAGGACGCACCAGATATAGTAGTTTGGATAAGTTGTTAGCCCAATGGTCCTTCATTCCAAGGGGAAGGGGTGGTAGAATGGAGTGTACAGTTCCAACTGCTGCTACGCGAGGTGCATGAATATTCGAAGCTTCTAATAGGTAATCAATAAAGCTTGCCATTCAATCTGATTTACAGCAGCATTTTGCGGTTAGAAGTGCTCGAAAGGCTTGAACTTTGGAAATTTACCAATAATACCACTATAAAGAGGTATTGGAACCTCTGGGAGGAGGCACTGGGCAGCTTGGACATGCAGACTCAGAAGAGTCTTGCGGAACAAGCTGCCATGTCTTAACCGTGCCTTAACCAGCTGCCGGACCTTAACCAGACCATGTACCTAACCAGACTTCTAAACAAAGTTTTCGCTCTCTCTCCTCCTCATTCTCCCGTCGCAGTGCCCGGCTGTGCCAGCTGGAGTCCCAGCTGGAGTCGCAGCGCCCCTCCCCCGAGGCCAGCAGCGGCCAGGCGGCCCTGGTGGCGCAGCTGTCGGCCAAGCTGCAGGCCTTCCTCAAGACCAGCGTGCTCTTCGCCGCCTCACACCTGCAGCTCGACTCCGAGGTGAGGCGGCGAGAACCCCTAACTTGCACGTATACTGTCCAGCCTGCTTATAACAAACACATTGGGAAATGGAAATAAGTTTGTTATATCCATTTTTCACTATATCTTAACGTAAAACAAAGACAAAATAAAAATAATTCTAAAGGGGCTGGCTACACGCGAATGTTGTACCGTCGTTACTTGACCGTCATTGTACCGTCGTTACCGTCGTTGCTATCACTGCTTATCATGACAATCTGGACATTTTTGTGCAAAAATAAAATGTATGTAACACAGTTTCAGGTTCAAATCCCCTTACAGGTGCTCTTCATGCGTCAGCATGCAACCATACAATTGGAGTTGGTGCCGTCATGCAGGTAGCGCCGCCGTGTGGTCGAAGGACCACTGCATGCACCATATTTTTCTTTGTACCTAACTGAGCATATTTTGTACACTAAATTATCAACATTTTAAATTATTTCCCAATTCCCCACAAATTCAAAATATCTTGATTGCTTAAGGGGTTTAACGCGCCGGCGCAACGGAGGCGATGAGGCGCGCCATAGTGGAGGGCTCCGGATTAATTTTGACCACCTGGGGATCTTTAACGTGCGCCGAAATCTCGTACACACGGGCGTTTCTGCCTTTTGCCTCCATCAGAAAAGTGGCTGCCGTGGCCGGGAATCAAACCTACGTCCTCGTGCTCAGCAGCACAACGCCGTGGCCACTGAGCCACCACGGCGGGTAAATTCGAAATATCTAGGTTCAACAATAAGCAGCATACTGGGCTGGCCTTTTTGTCTGGGCTGCACTGACATGGCGAATAAATTCTAGCTAGCATTTCAGCACCGAGGCACTGTTGAGCCATCAAATCTTTTGCAGGCTGATTTGTACCCTCTAGGCAATTTGTTCTGCAGTGATTTAACCTCCTTGCCACGTCAATACCCTGGTGCTATCTCACTTGTAACCTCCATTAGCTGGCAGAAATGAAAACGTGCGTTTGTAATATCACAGTTCTAACCTCCCACTAGCTGGCATAAATTATACTCCTGCTACACTGGTGTCTCGAATGCCTTCAAACCGAATGTCATTGGGTCAAATAAAGGGCTTTAAAGGGGTCCTGAAATGCCTTCCGCCGATGCATGGATGTACATGTAACCAAATAAAGCAATGTATTAGCAATCTCCTCCTGCAAGAATTCTGTTAAAGCGATGAGTATTAGCTGAGAAATCGTAAATCAAAAACCGCGAATTATCGTCGCGCCGTATTTCCTCCTCCTTTCAACTGTTTCTTCGCTGTTGGCCTCCCCTCCCATGATGCTCCGCTCCTCAGCGGTGACGTACTTCCGCTATTGCGCTCCCACAGACTGCCGTCTGCTACGGGCCAGCTCTTTCGGCTTTTTCATCTCTGTAGACACCATGGACACAGGCTGGAAAAGCGAACGAATGACCTGGCCGCATGTGTGCGGCCTGGCCTTGCCCTTTCGCGGCGTACGTAGCTGCAGGGCTGCAGTTGGTATCGGCGGCGAACTCGCAGCCGCGTGGGGAGAATCGTGCGCTCGTTCCCTTTGGTGCACCGCGCACTGTTTATCCAAAAAGCGCGGTCTCAGATGTGGCCCCGCTGGTGCCGGGTGTTATTTTGCGGTGGTTGTAATTCCTACTACCGGCGGCATGTGAAAAAAGACATTTTCAACCGACACAGAACCCGTGCACAAAACGCGCCGGATCGGATCGCTTTATCAGCGGCGATGAACGTGAAGGCGAAGAGCAAACCAACGCTGCACTCGATCAGCGAGAACCCGTGTTCTGACAAGCTGCACCTATTTAGTGACGCTAGCTGCACCCATGTGTTGCATTCAACACTGACGGGAAAGCGTTTGTTTGCACTTGTTTGGATAGTCGTAAAATGTCCAAACACTCCGGCACTCCGCTAGCAGATCAGCCGGCGAGACATTTCGGAAAACATTTGACAGATGGCGCCGTATGCATTAGTGTGTCGCTACGCGAAACTGATGAGACGCTCTACTAAAACTCCCATCGCGGTGTCACGTAGCGGGACGCAAAAATTTAGCGTTTAGCGTATGCAAAGGCCACAAACGCTGTACTAAAACTCTATTAGCAGCAAAATAGCGTGCGTATGTGAAACCGCTTGCGTTTACAAAGCTGCACGCCGAGCGCGTACGTTTCAAACCTAGTGACATCGTTTAAATACACTGGCAAGCACAGTGTAACGTAGTCAGATATCAACCGTATGCTCAGGCGACAAGCAAGAGCTTGTTTTATGTGGGGCGGAGATTGCGCATAAAGGCCCGTTCGCACTTGCGACGAACGCGAGTGAGAGCGGCAGGAATTCCGTCGCTTTGTCGCGCGACGATCGTTTTTGTCGAATGGTCGGGACAAATTTTGGTTACGCGACAGAATTCCCGTCGCTTTCGCTCGCTTTCGTCGCAAGCGGGAATGGGAAGTTCTGCCGCTGCCGTCTGCTACGCAGCTCGGAGGTAACCGCGCGATCTGCTCGGGCCGGATGAACGCGCACACTCCCGCACGGCAGCGCCCCAAGCGGCAGACGGCCGCGTACATCGCTCCCGGCGCCCGCCTGGCACACTAGCCAGTATATTTCAGGATAATGGAGGAAAGATTTTTTGCTTCCGATGAACCTAGTTCTTTGCCCCTGTGTTTTTAAATACGTGAAGTGGTTAGCACGTCGTCCTCACGCAGCTCTGTATCGTCATAGCATCGCTGATTGTCCGAACGAAGCTTGCAGCTAAGCCAATGCAGCGACCGAAGCTGTGTGTGTGTGTGTGCATCGCCTCCTGTGTGTTGTGGACGCGTTCGTTTCGCGATGAAATGCGACATTGTACTTCTGCGGGTGGATAGTGCTTCCCATGGTCTGGATTATCTTTCTCGAACGACGTACCACTCAACCTCGCATGGGGTATGTGCAGTGTGCCTGGCTAAAAGCCTTCTCGCTTGCGCGCCAGAGTTGTGACTTGCTGCTCGTCCCCGCAAACCGGGTGTGAGGTGAGTGCCGTATTTACGACGGGCAGGAGGAGGCCACTCATCGTCTGTCAATCGCGGTTCAGACTTGCAACGCATGTTGTGACGTTGCGTTCGTTCGAAACGCATATCTGGATTGTTTTGAAGTTGAATAAAATGTACGCGTCAAACCCGGGCATTCGGCTCAGGGCGTTCTCTGCGATTGCACCAAAGAAGTGCCACGGGACTTTCTTTATGGTACGTACTCACGTAAGATAAAATCCACGTCGTGTTATGGCCGTGTTGCATTCAATACAAACGGTTAAGCGTTTGTTTACACTTGTTTCGTTTGTCGTAAAATGTCAAAGCACTCCGGCACTCCGCTGGCAGATCAGCCGGCGAGCCGACGCTGAGCAGACGACTCATCTCTTTGCCGGAAGTGCGTGAAAAAGCCGCCCAATAGCAGGATGTCTAGCTCATGACGAACATCTGGGAATCGATGATGTAGACATGTGAAGATGGCGGCGTCCAAAAACACGAAGGAAAGGGTGAGAAAAAAGCGACAAACTTTGCAACAAAAGTGCGAGCTTTCCGCTGCGCGTAAAAGAGTAATACTTGGCACAGGTGACGTTGGCGACCCAATCTAGCGATTGCGCTAGTTCATTTAGTGTGCTCAAAATGCCTTTCAGGGCCCCTTTAAATGCCATTCAGAATCCTCTGTGCTCCTCTACCATTTCGATGGCAGTTGAAAGCTGCAACACACATTCGCCGTGCTACAGTGGTGCTACTTCTGTCGACTTGTGCTTTCATACAATAATGCAACAATAAAATTAGGAGCAGTCGTTGGCTGCAAAATCATGTTAAATTATAAACAACTCAAGCTGTGACACTGATTTTGTGGCTCCTTGCTTAATTCTGAATTGCAATCAAGGTTTCTTTATAAATTTAGGTGCATGTTTTCTGCCACCTGGCCACACTGGTGCGTCTCATGCTAGCACTGGTGGTGAAAGTATGGAAGTATTAAATGTTGCTATTATGATTTAAGTGAATGAAAAGTAAACAAAGTCCCAAAATTCAGAATATTTTATTTGCTCTAAGTAGGCCAGCAATATACCTTTTAATGCTGACGTAAGACGCTGTGCGCTAGAGCGCAAGAAATGGCATTTGAGAACCCCAAATGTTTCTCAGTATGCTCATTTGGCTTGACAGTCATTTGAGCCAAATGCCGTTGAAAAACGTGGTGGACCAGTACAACATTCACATTTTGGTCGAATGATATCCAGTTCGCAAAGCATTTGAGATGCCCGTGTTGCAGGGTTTTTTAAATACAATTGGAGGTCGCAAGCAAACTAACGGTCACCTTCCCGGGTTCTTATTCTTTCAAGGTCCTGGACGAAATCATGGACGACCTGGAGGGATCGGGTGACGAGCGATCTTCCTCCTCATCCTCTTCCGCGGCCCCGAGTGCGGAGTCAGTTGTGCCGCGCAAAGATCCCAGCCGACTGCCGCCGCTCGTCCTAGCCGAAGGCGGTGGCACAACCTTCGCCAACGGCGACTCTGAACCCAACTCGAGCTACGGCACGCCCGTCGACGACGAACTTCCGCCCACCGGCATCCCCCCGGCCACCGAGCACAGTTCCTTGGTGCGGGCCGTTCTCCAAGCGGCCGCGGAGGGGGCCAGTCGGAACACCAACGGTGTAGAGGGCGGCGAGAACGTTGAACGTCCGCCGCTCGTCGCAATGCGTCCCACCGTCAATGGCGGTGAAATTAGCGAGAAACTGGCGGAGCGGAGGAACACTTGTGTTGTGGAGCGCACTCTGGTGGAGTGCAACGGTACCAGGGGAGGAGGCGACCTGGAGGGGCCGGTATTGTTACCGGTGTCTGTGTCGGAGGAGCCAAATGAGCCGCGCCATCAGCCGGGAGGGAGTGGATCGTCTCGTGCGAACGGCTTTCACGTTGCGGACGTCCCGACGTTCAGGTATGAGCGGCAAGTTGATGGTCGAGCGAGCTGGTCTCGCTGGGGCTGTCTTCTCGCCCCTGAGAAAGAGTTCCGTATTTTTCTGCTTTTAACCTGCGCCAGTTTTTGTGAAAAGACCATAGTCCAGAGCTTGACAGGTATACCTTGGAACGGCAGGTGCTCATTGGCACATATCCCAAGTAAAGGAAAAGGAAATCCTGTGGGTGCAGTCAGCGTAATTTGGTAGACAGCTTCTTGGGCAATCTTCCAAATGAGTATCTGACAATCTGCCAACCGGCACTTCTTATTCTAACATGAATTGACTAATCATAAGAGGGTGGTGAACCTGTAGACATTTTCTTGTTTTGGGTGCGAGATGAACAAGAATTAGCAGTAGAAAGCACTTTTTTGCGCTGATTTCAAATATTCAATTGGTTTTTAGGTAGCTGCACTTGTTTAGGAGATGCTATGAATTGAACTATATTCACTGAGACATTTCTTACGGGGCTTTAGGCTCAGGGCTCAGGTAATGCACAAATTTTGCGCCGAAGTGCAGCTTCGCAGCAAAGTGAGGCATTCCGTAGTGTGTGTGTGTCGTCACAAGCCGTTGTTGCAATCTTCCTTCTGCTGTATTCTGGCCGGCTGTTTGTTATGAGGGAAAATAATATGGAGCTTTCCTGTTCAGCCAAAGACACAATGTTATCCTATCTGTTTTGAAAGCACACTTTTGTTCTAAAGTCGTATGCTGTCGTGCGGTATTGGAGAAGATCAGGTAAGAGGCAGTGCCCCTACGTCTTACAATCTAGCAGCTTTTTGCAAGGGTTGGATGTGCCTTGATGTACAGGAGCATGTGCTTTATTTTTCTTTTTTAGCCTCATTTGCATTGGTTCTTCCAGTAATGCGCTATATACGTGTGGATTACCGTATTTACTCGAATCTAACACGCACCTTTTTTCCGGAAAAATAGGCCCCAAAATCGCATGCGCGTTACAATCGAGTACTACTCAAAACTGCAGTGCCATATGGCCATATCGCCATCGGCATTTCAAAATGGCCGCTTGACTAAGTGCTGAATGCGTAGCCAGCTCTTCGTAGTCGGCGCACGTTTGCCTCTGTCAGCGTAGTCGATTTTTTTTTGCGTTTCTCTGTCCTTACCGCCATGGAAGTTACTACTGTGAAGACACGGCGGGTTCACCACGATGCTGCATTTAAAAGAAAGGTCATCGTGTGCGCGGAAAGCGACGGAAATCGGGCCGCCGCACGTGCATTCAGTGTTCCGGAGACTTGCGTGCGGGATCGGCGCAAGCAGAAAGAGAAGATTTTTGCAAGCAAGGCCACACGGAAAGGTTTCAGCGGACCAAAAAAGGGGCGATATCCCGAAATAGAGGACCCGCTGGCAGAGTACGTGCAGCAGGAGCGAGCGGCTCAGAAGCCTGTAACGACAGAGCTGCTGAAGATACGGGCGATGCAGCTAGCGTTAAGGCAAGGGCTGACACGTATGGAGTTCAAGGCCAGCAGGTGTTGGATCGCTAATTTTATGAAGAGGAAGGGCTTTTCACTTCGCCGCCGGACAGGCATATGCCAGAAGTTGCCGGCTGAGTATGAGGAAAAGCTGGACGCATTTCAGCGGTACGTATTGAACTTGCGCCGCAACAACAACTACCAACTCGGGCAAATCGGAAACGCGGATCAAACACCGCTACACTTTGACATGCCCGCCACCACAACCGTAGAGAAGAAGGGTACCAAGCAAGTTCGAGTGTTGTCGTCTGGTGACGAGAAAACGAGAGTGACGGCAATGCTTTGCTGCACTGCGGACGGGCACAAACTTCCCCCCTATCTCATATTTAAACGCAAGACGCTCCCAAAAGGGATTGGGTTCCCCAGTGGGGTGATCATACGTGCCAACGAGAAGGGGTGGATGGCCACGGACTTGGTTGCCGATTGGATTGACCACGTGTGGCGGAAGCGACCCGGCGCAAGCTTGGGCCTGCGCGCGATGCTCGTTCTGGACGCATTCAGGTGCCACCTCGACGAGCGCATCAAGGACAAGCTCCACGCTTGCAATACAGACCTTGTCGTGATACCTGGTGGCATGACATCGCAACTGCAGCCACTGGATGTTTCGCTGAACAAGCCAGTGAAAGACCGGATTCGGGCGCTGTACACGGAGTGGCTTGTTGGCGACTGCCATGAACTCACGCCTACAAACAGGATCAAGCGCGCCTCTCTGCAAGACTTCGCCGGATGGGCGAAAGATGCGTGGTGCACGATCCCGCCTACCATGGTGAGTAAGGCGTTCAAGAAGTGCGGCATTTCGAATGCAATGGATGGAACAGAGGATGACATGCTTTGGGCCGTCGAGAGCGACAAGGAGTCGTCCGACAGCGACGACGAGTGATAATGTGCCCCCCAACCGGTGCTGCCCCGGACCATCGTTGTGGTGACTGTTGCCGGCGGTAACCAGCACCGTTCATTTTGTGGCACATTTAGAATAAACATTGTTTGTTCCAACTAGGAAAAAGCTGCATTTTTGTATGAAATCATAAAAATCTAGTGCGCTTTACAATCAAGGACGTAGGGTTTTTTTTTTTTTTTCGGACCGCGAAAAACAGGTGCGCATTACAATCGAGGGCGCGTTAGATTCGAGTAAATACAGTAACCCTTTCCGTACCGTGAAAAAGGGAAGAGAAAAATGTACCAAATTTGCCGAAAAATGTTTTTCGCTCAATTTGTAGAGCTTTTTCTCTGAATAAAACGGCACCTATATTTTATTGAAATAACATTCCTTTAATTCTCTAACTGTATAAAAAAATTGCTCCAAGATGGCTTCTCACTTTCGATGAAATAACGTTCCTTGATTTCTTTAGCAATGGAAGTGTTTGGGCTCGTTGGTTCATACTTCATACAAAAACAGCACTCAAGACGGGACACGAAGAAAGAGTAACACACATGCCGCTATTTGTGTTGCTCTTTCTTTGTGTCCCATCTTGAGCGCTGTTCTTGTTTGATTTAATTGTGTAAAAAAAGATTGCGCGAAGATGGCTTTTCCGCATGGCCGCAGCGTCTTGCAAAAAAGCGCTGTCAGGGCTGCAAAATGACCGATGACGAAAACAGTTGTCATGACCGATGACGACTATACTCGTCATCAGTCATTTTGGTGCAAAATCTCATGACGACTATACTATTCGTCAATGGAAACGAAAGGGTTAAATGAAGTTTAGGGGTGAAGCACCTTAGGAACTCAGGCTTTCGGTGCCTCCTGTCGTAAAGCGACAGGAGACGCCGACATCTCCTATCATCAACTTTTCAAACGATGGTAAAAACTAAAGCGATAAGTTGGGCGAGTTGGTTACTAACTAAGGAATTCATCGTACCAGCGAACATTATGACAGGGACAAAGCTAAAGAGGATACTAAACATACGCTAGAGGGCACTAGAGTGTGCTAAAGTGTGTCTAGTGTGTGTTTCGTCTCCGCTTTAGCTTTGTCCCTGTCTTAATGTTCGCTAGTACGATGAATTCCTTAGACGGCAAAAGAAACAAGTGTACAATGAATAAAACCGGTTTAAAATAAACTAAAATGATAACCAACATGCTAAACATGACTAACATGATAAATTAACTATCACATTTTTGGGTAGCTTGACTGCAGTAGCCTGCAAGCGCTTGTTTTAGCATGGATGAACATAGCTTGTCTTTGGTGGGAGCGGTACAACCCGTGTGGACGAGCTCAGCTAGTCTACGGTAAGCAAAGGGTTAAGAAATTAAGTTTTAAAATCACTGCTGCATTTCTGATCTGAACGACAAAGATATAATTTCTCATTGCAATTTTTTATAAAGATTGAAAGGTTGTAGTATTACGTTTTCTTTTGTCCCTTATTATCCTTTATATTATCCTCTATATTATCCTTTTTTTCTGTGGCTGCATCTTTAGGAGTGGTTTATATGTAGGCGTAGGTGATACTTGTGAAAAATGGGGCAATTCGCTGATTCAATCTCTTTGGTAGCACTTGCTGTAATGGAGGCACTCTGGACACAACTCTAGCCAAATAGTCATTATTTGTGGCACCTCTGTTTTTGCAGACTTAAAAGCAAAAAAATTGATGGCTCTGTTCTTCCTGCTAGCCAGCTAAACAGTGACTGCCATTATCCCTTGCTATGTATGCAAGTATAATGTCCTTGCACCCATGCACAAATGTAGAGTCTGTCCAGATAGGTCGAGGCGGCCACTTTTCTGATGGAGGCGAAAAGCAACAATGCCCGTGTGTGCGAGGTTTCGGCGCACGTTAAAGACCCCCAGGTGGTCAAAATTAATCCGGAGCCCTCCACTACGGCGCGCCTCATCGCCTGCGTTGCGTTGGCAAGTTAAACCCTACAGTCAATCAATCAATAGGTTGTCACTGTTCCTTTCTTGTCTCTTCTCTCTAATAAACCCATGCACTATTTGGGTGCATAAACCGCCTTATTAACACTTGTATGCGGTTTCTCTGTAAAGACAAACAGTTTTGTTTGCATTTCAAACGCGTCCGCCGGAGGCCGTGTAAATCGTAATTCTAATTTTGATGCATTAATGCCCCATAGTTGCACCTGGACTGTGAGGCACACCGAATTGTAGGGCTCCGGATTAATTTTCATCACCTGGGGATTTTTAACAGCTCCAAAATCTCAACACACGGGCGTCTTCGCTTTTCGGCCCCATTGGCAAAGTGGCCACCGCTGCCAGAAATCGAACCCCTGTGCTTACAATGCCTTGGCAATACAATGCCTTGGCCACTGAGCCACCACGTGGGTGGTTCTGTGAATGCTAACCACATAGAGGGCTTTTTGTTGCACCAAAAGAGAGTCCAGACTTGAGGCGGAAGCCTTGGGCGTCTCATCAAACGCAAAAAGTGACCGTAGTCATCGTTGTTGGCGTCAGCACAGGTGGTACCAAAATGGCTGCCACCGTAAAGAGAAAATAAGTTGGGTTGGTGTGGGATTTGAGCCCGAGTCGCCAGAGCAGCAGCGAAGCGCTCTGACCTCAGCACTAACCTGGCACTCCGGCTGAGTGGAACAAGAACTAGCCTGATTTGTGCATTGGGACAGGTGCACGAGGTGTCACGTGCATAATACGGGTGAATGCGAGGAGGTCTCCGACTATGGGGTAACTGCTGCATGAATTGCAGCCGGTCTGCCTGTGGGACTAATTCGCATCAAAAGATGAAGAAAACAAAGATAGAACCAGGAACACGGTGTAGCAGGAAAGAACTCTTTGATAATTGAACCACGCAATTTGGTAATTTCATAATTTTAACCATTTTTACCTGAACTGCTTCAAGGAATTTTTTCGTTCCGTCTGGCTTTATTGCCCTGAGGTGTTGAAGGGAACGTCAACTCGTTTCTCCTTCTTGTCTCTCCCCTACAGCAGGCAGTCGAGCCACTGCCTTGCCAATGGCGTGGGCAGTGGAGTCGTCAGCGGATCGTCGTCTTCCGAAAGCAACCTCCTCAACGGCGGCTGCGCTTCGGGGCATGACGAGGATGCTGCCGCACAGTCGTGCGTCATCGGCAAGCCGGTTGGAACGGTGCCACCCTTCCGCACGGTGACTGACGGCGGCGGCAGCGGCAAGTCCGCCGGTGTTACCGGGACCGCCGGTGGTAACTCTGCCGGTTCCAGCGGTCAGGAGCGGTCCCTGGCGGAGCTGGCCTCCCTTTCGGGCAAGCTGGTGCGCATCTTGTCGCTCATGCAGGCCCGAGTCCAGGAGAGGCTTCGCACCGACCACGAGCAGATGTGAGTGTCACGTTGCTGCTGCCCTCCTCAGGGGAACTCTCAGCTGGGGTTCAAGGCAGATGTCTGACTGTGTGTGCGTCCAGTCCTTTAAAGATAACAAATGATCGGGCTGCAGTCGACTTAGTACTATGACCAGTTCATATTCATTGAAACTGCAGCGAACACTGCAAAATCTTTCTCAGAGGGCCTGACGGCGTTCTGTAAGAACACTAAGACCTCACCCCATTGACCTAGCGTCACTAAATAAGCTACGCTTAAGAGTACTGCCACTTCGCGCACCCGGCGGCGTTTGGGGGCCATTTTGTTTCTGGCTTGCAGTGTTGCCATCTCTCCGAACGAAACCGCCGCCGGTTGTGACGGGCAGAGTGCGACCGGCCGCTCTAGCGCCCACGTAGCCGGGAGAGAGAGAGAGGAGGCGCCCAAAAACAAAATGGCTGCGCCCATATGTAAACAAACATCACGTGGTGCCGACCGACCAATGGAAATCCCGGCAGCACATAACAATGAGAGAAAAGAGTGCCGATACTCTAAAAGCCTTTATTTAGTGACGCTAATTAGACCCCGTACGCTGGATGGTCGACTGAAGAGCTCTGATAAGGTCTCTAGACGCACGGCGCGTGCAGGGAACCAGGCTTCCATTGTGTGAAAACGGTTACTTCGAAATCACGAGAAGGAAATGGTTCTTTATGAGACAATACACATATGGGGCATGAAGAAAGAGTACAATAGTACACGTTTATCTCATAAACCACATATTGGAATATATTTAGATCATTCATAATTTACTTAGCGCGTGAAAAATCATCGCATGGGTTGGTTCTTCGTCTGCGTTTTGGGTCTTCGAAGGTTTGACAATTGATTCGACACACTTTCAGTCAAGGTTGGATGCCCTTTTAGCTTTCATATGCTTCTCTCAACTTTCTTCAGGAATGGATGGTAAATTTTTTATTCCCCCCCCCTTTCCCCTGGCTGATTTCAGGACAACGAGTTTTGCGAAGCTCACTTTTTCTATTGTGGGCACTACATTTCAGAGAGGTGTATATAAAGAATTTTCTGCTAGACTTATGATTGAGAAGTTGAAGTACGAGTGGCCTGTCATTGCATAATTTTTTTTTGAAGGGGCCATGAAGATACAATAAAACATTGCTCGGTTGCAAAGAACTAGCCTTTGTTAACTCACTCGGCTTCGTTCGAGCCACCAAAGACATTTTTATTGTAACCTAAAGAATGCAAGAAGTACTAAAAAACTCTCGCATGTTGCACTGCAGTGGCATAATACTGTCGGATTTTCGCAGTCTTTATCTATTGGGCTCACATACTAAAAAAAAGTAAAAAAAAAAAAACAAGTAAGGCATAAAGCTGCCTGTGGTTTGCACTATACAGTTTCATGCTGATATGTACCAGAGGGGAAAGTGTTGCTGTAATCACATCCCATCATGGGTGCGCTGTAGCTGCTGTTCAGGTTGCCTGAAGCTTTTAAAACACTTCTTATGTGGACTTTTTTATGTTGGTAAAAAACTAACAGTATTTTATGAAGAATAATCAGTTTTTCCTGCCACAGGCATCTTTTGAGTTTGTTGGCGCTTCTTTTCAGTACATGACGGCATGCTTGCTGAAGCACGGCTCGTCTAGGCACTAGCGCCAAATTTACCTCCAGTATACATTAGCATGAAGCTGTATGGTTTGCACAGAAGGCTGGGCCGACTGCAATAATTGAATTTTCGTAGAAGGGGTACTGCACATTACTCTGTACAGTAAACCATCGTTACAAGAGCCACTTGGTTAGAAGAGACTTTTCAAGGAAAACTGTTTGGTTGGTTTTCCTATGTTTGCCATGTTAGCAACATTGCATACAAGAGACCTTGGTTACAGGAGACATCTTTCCCGGGTCTCTTGAAACTAGGTTCTACTGTATTTACTTATTTGTGGACACCTGCCCTTATTCAGAACCCTTTGCGCTCTCCACCAGCCCAATCTGGTCTGGTTGTTTTCACCTATGTGACATGCTGTTGGCAGATTTGCAGTCAGCAACCACTGCAATCTGCCATCACGACTGCCTCAGCTGTATTTATTTTCTAAAGCAACCCGACCACCATTGCTGGTGTCAATGTAGTTCATATGTTGATGCTGGTGAAGCTGTTATGATTTCTACTTTAGGAAGTGGGACAGTGCTTCGCCCTGCCTAAGGGAAGGCTCTCTGGCGTGAATTAGGGGGGATGGTAAGTGGGACACGCAGTGGTGGTATCGAATGAACTTGATCATAAAATGAGGCCTTTTTGTGAAAGTTGTGTGCAAGTAAGGGAGTGATTCTCTGAAAACCTTTAGCGCCCTTTCACTACTGTAAAGACAGAAGATAAGTGACGCTCTTTGGATGGATAACTGTATTGAGTTATGTATGGTGACCTTTATATTGATGCAGTGAAGAAACATGCAGATAACTTCCTTAGAATTATTTGTAAAATAGTTCTCATATAATTTATTTTGGGATAGTTTCGATAAAACAGCAGTTACAGCCGTTTTCTCTTACGATAGTCTCTCTGGAGAAGGCCGTATATTTCCAGCAGACGGAATTCTGCAACGTTTAGAACTTTTTGGTGAACTAACTCATTACGATAAGTAGGTGAAACTCGGTGGAATGATAGTCGTATTAGTAACAGACAATTTCAGTGGGACTTTTTTTTTCTTTTTTTGAAGATACCCAGCTATATTAGATTGGGAGGACTACAGAGCACGCTAAACGAGCTCTGAAGTGAGCGCAAGCGTTTGCGATTCCTTGTCGACGTGAAAGACACACACAATTTTTGAAAAATGAAGTGTTAAAGTGGCTCAGTTATTGTTGTAACACCCTGCATGATGCCGAAATAAATTTGGAGGGAATCAAAAGGGGGGGGGGTCGTTAGGTATGGAATCCGAACGAGGCTTTTTCTTTCCCGCAGCGAGGAGTTGAAGCAGAACCTAGACACCGTGTGTCTGCAGAAGGCGCAGTGCGGTCTGGAGACCGGGGAGCTGCGTCGGCAGCGGGACCAGGCGTGCGAGAGGGCGCAGCGCCTCGAACAGCAGATGGCGGCCCTCCAGGATGGACACACCCGAGAGGTCGAGGTGAGGGGCTTTTCCAAGGGCTCTCAAAAAAGGGGAAACAGAATTTGTGAAGTTGACCACGGAGGACGTTTTTCAAGGAGAGGAAGGGGACCCCCTGCTTAAGGGGCCACTGAAGTGACACACAAGTTCGCCTCCAGCAGTAGAAAACAGTGCCGTGAATGCAAATACAGTCAAAGCTCGATGATGCGAATCTCGCGGGACCGCCAAAAATATTCGTATCATCCGAAATTCGTATGAACCAACACAGACCAAATAATAGACAACGAAAAACACTTTTCGTTTATTTCTTTTCTTACTTTGGCGTGAAAAAAGCGGTGACGTTTTTCTGAATTTTTTTTAACCTCCATGTCTGGAGCGGTCCTTTCTGGACTTTCGTCTCCTCACTCGCGGTGCCCTAACTCACTACAGGAGCGTTTTTGCACGCGATTCGTGCGCGTCGGCGTTGCGCACACAAGATTTTCACGCCCGCGTAGGCGATTCCGCGCCCATGGCCGCCTATGCCTCGGTCAGAAAATGGCGCACGTCGCGCATGGCATTCGAAGGAGCCTGATGACTTGCGCCAATGGGAAGGCGTGCGTGTCATGGCGGCAGTTTCGAAGCATAAAAAGGCAGTTTCGAGGCAGTTCGAGGCAGTTTCGAGACAGCCAGCTGTCTCCGCCAGAGATGTCTGGGCTTAGCCCCCTTGGCAGATATTTCATGGGCGCTTTCACTAGCAGCGCGGATGATGTTTTATAGCACCGTTTTCACCCGCATTATTAGCTCATTTACCGCACAAGAAACTTCGTGGGTGCTTTGAGTGGCATTTTAAAGAGCAGTTAGAAGTGGTCGCTCGAGCTCCCGACACCACTTCGTGGCGGCGGCCGCCGCCATGTTGCCGCTGCCGGCCACGCCGCGTGCAGCGTGAGGGTGGTTCCCTGGCAGCGTCAGCGCACCTGTGACTTGGGCGGTGCGTTTTCGGGAGCAGAAAACAACAGCCCGGCCGTTCCTTTAAAAAGAGCGACAAAGAGGGGAGAGAGAGCCCGTCCATCGCCGTCGCTTGCTTGCTTGGCAGTCAGGCGCCTCGCCGCCTCATTCATATCATCTGCCGGGCCGCGCAGGTATACGTTCATAAGTGACTAAATTTTTCCCATTGCAAACAATGCAATTTTGCCTGGACTTATCAGAAAATCGTATGATCGAGATTTTACTGTATACAGTAAAATTTAGCTACAACGGAGTCTGCGGGAGGTGCCGAAAATTTTGTTGAAGCGGAAATTTGCTGTAATTGAACTGGCCCCAACACACCACAAAAACGCCGCACTTTAAGCTTTACAGCTGCAACTATCGAAATACAACACCAACCCTAACAACCACCACACAAAACCCTCCCGCTTGTTTATTTTGCAAAACAAAGTCACTGGCTCAGCGGGAATACATTGGAGGCCAAATAATTTGGGAGTAGCTGCTCGTGATAGCACTATTCAATCATTTATACCTCAAGTAGGTGTGTAAACACAAAGTCCTGAAGTGCTGCCGGTCAGCGTGGACTGAGACGAGCTGCGCTGTCGCGAGTGTGTCGGCGGATGTATCAGCACTACAGCAGCAATGTTATGGCTGCCTGAACTTTTTGTGTCTTGCTAGATAGCAAATAGGATGTCTTTGAGTCAATTGTATGACATGAGATTTCCATGAGATTAGAGAAAAAACGAGCTTAAATCCACAATTTTTTCTGTAAGCATTTCCAAAAGTTATTTCACAGTATGGAAGAAGACAATCGGAAATTAGATAAATATCAAATTCAGACGTCCACTAATACAAGCAAATTCGATGGACAACCACATTGGCTACTTCGTTACTAGGGCGTGGCGAGGGACCGAAGAAGGTTATGACCCAAGCCCAAATGTTGTACAAGTGTTATACTTATCGCTATTTCGCCGCAAATGGGACCTGTTCAGGCATCACTCCAAAGCAAGTGGTGCTGAGTGGTATCTGTTCGGGGACCACTTGCAGCAAGTGGGACCACTTTAAAGGGGTCCTGAAATACCTTCCGCCGATGCATGGATGTACATGTAACCAAATAAAGCAATGTATTAGCAATCTCCTCCCGCAATAATTTTGTTAAAGCGATGAGTATTAGCTGAGAAATCGTAAATCAAAAACCGCGCATTATCGTCGCTCCGCGTTTCCTCCTCCTTTCGACTTACTCTCCGCTGTTGACGGCGCGCGAGCCTTGCCTCCCATGATGCTGCGCTCCGCAGCGGTGACGTACTTCCGCTATTGCACTGCTCAGACTGCCGTCTGCTAAGGGCAAGCTTTATTGACACCATGAATCCCACACTCCGCTCAAGGCTGGAAAAGCGAACGAGAAATCTGGCCGCGTGTGTGCGGCGGCCTGGCCTTGCCCTTTCGCGGTGTACGTTGCTGCAGTTGCTATCGGCGGCACGTGACTTTTTATCGGCGGTGAACTCGCAGCCGCACGGGGAGGATCGTGCGCTCGTTCGCTCGTTCTCTTTGATACACCGCGCACTGTTTATCCAAAAAGCGCCGTATCAGATGTGGCCCCGCTGGTGCCGGGTCTTATTTTGCGGCGGTGGTAATTCCTGCCGGCAGCATGTGAAAAAGACAATTTAAACCGATACAGATTCCTTGCACAAAACGCTTCAATCATGTGACCAGTTCAGCTTAGGGCGACGCGTGGTGGAGAGCGGCAACGTTGGCAAAACATGCCCCGCCGCGGCTCTCAGGTTTCTAGCGCAGGAGCGAGCGCCATTTCTTTGACAATCTCAAACATCGGTTGCCTTGGCAACAAGGCACAAACCACTTTAGAAGTCCGTTACGGTTCCGTGATCCCGGTTCAGCTCGGGGCCCCACCTCGCGACACGTGGGCACTGCAGGCGTACCACTTACTCCTATTGGGAAGTGCGAGATGCGTTTGGCATTACAGGAGGCAATGGCGTGTGTGTTGTGGACGCCTTTGTTTCGCGATGAAATGCGATGTTGTGCTTCTGCGGGTGGATAGTGCTTCCCATGTTCTGTGTTATCCTTCTCGAGCGACGTACGACTCACCTCGCATGGGGTATGTGCAGTGTGCGTGGCTAAAAGCCATCTTGGCTTGTGT
Organism: Haemaphysalis longicornis; assembly: GCF_048455015.1. NCBI lineage: Eukaryota > Metazoa > Arthropoda > Arachnida > Ixodida > Ixodidae > Haemaphysalis > Haemaphysalis longicornis. The sequence goes on from NW_027526422.1 coordinate 128,756,669, forward strand.
GCCAGAGTTAAGTGACTTGCTGTTCGTCCCCGCAATCCGCGCGCGAGGTGAGTGTCGAATTTACGACGGGCACGAGGAGGCAACCCATCGTCTCTCAATCGCGGTTCAGAATTGCAACGCATGTTGTGACGTTGTGTTCGTTCGAAACGCATTGTCATGTGGTAAGAGCCCATACCTGAAGGGGGACTGTCCAGAGAAGACGATGGAAGAAAAGACGAAGAGGAAGAAGCATCAGAGTACGAGATGACGAGAAGGATTTGGAAGGGACCAATGAAGACAACACACAGGGTGACCGAAGGGGAGGAGAAGGTTATCTACGCCAGCAAATAGGAGCCCCACACGATAGAAAGCGAGGTGAAGAAAGGGAGGACGAAGTGGAGTGGAGAGAGTGGAACGAGGTCTTGGAGGAACGGTGGCAAGTTTGGGTCGTGCCCCACAACGCACCAGCGGCATCGCACCGTTTGGCAGCGGGCAGCTCGGAACCACCGATTACCAGCAGCTTCGCTCTGCTGGCCTCCTGCTGACCGGCGGCATCGCACCGCCGGCGACCCGTTGAGCCGTGCCCCACGACGCACCAGCGGCATCGCACCGTCTGGCAGCGGGCAGCTCGGGACCACCGATTACCAGCAGCTTCGCTCTGCTGGCCTCCTGCTGAGCCGCGCTGCTCAGCGAAGCCGTGGCATCGCACCGCGGTCATCCGGACCACGACGCATCAGCACGGGCCATCGCGACGTTCGGCGACATTGGGTGACGCGTAAGCCAACCGACCCACTGGGCCACGTCATCGGCATCGCACCGTGGTACCAGCGGTAGGATTTGTTTGAATCTGACAGGGACAGTTAATGTGTTATAGTGACTTTAGGAGTAGAGTGTTGGTAGTGTGAGGTCGTGTCTGTTTTTGCTGTTTAGTGTGATATATGTGTGTTCAGTCGCTATGATTCCGTTCCTTTGAGTGGTTTTGTTCTGTAAATATATTGTGTTGCCATCGAATGAATCAACTTGAGCCTCATTTCTCTGCCGCGTGAGACGCGTGACACGCATCTCTGGATTGTTTTGAAGTTGAATAAAATGTGTACGTCAAACCGGGGCATTCGGCTCAGGGCGTTCTCTGCGATTGCACGAAAGAAGTGCCACGAGGCTTCAACGTTTTTTATATGGAACGTACTCAGGTAAGAGAATATTCATTTCGTGTTATGGCCGTGTTGCATTCAATACAGACGGTTAAGCGTTTGTTTACACTTGTTTCGTTTGTCGTGAAATGTCCAAGCACTCCGGCACCATGCTGGCAGATCAGCCGACGAGCCGACGCTGAGCAGACAACTCATCTCTTTGCCGGATGTGCATGAAAAAGTCGCCCAATAGCAGGATGTCTAGCTCATGACGAACATCTGGGAATCGATGACGGAGACATGTGAAGATGGCGGTGTGCAAAAACACGAAGGGAAGGGTGAGAAAAAAGCGACAAACTTTGCAACAAAAGTGTGAGCTTTCCGCTGCACGTAAAAGAGTAATACTTGACACAGGTGACATTGACGACCCAATCTAACGATTGCGCTAGTTCATTTAGTGTGCTCAAAACGCCTTTCAGGGCCCCTTTAAGTCCCACTTTGAGGCAAGTTGGACCAATTTGAACACCACTGCAAATTTTTGTCTGGAAAGCTGTCAAAGCAAATTTCTAATGCTTTTTTTTTTTTTTTTTTTTTTTTTTTTTTTTTGCCGCCGGAAGGCGGCAGATGATGCGTAGCAGATGACAATGTGCAAACAATGATGCCTCTTGCTGACCACACGGTTTCTTTCTCTTTTTTTGCCTACTGTTGCAATGCAGTAGAACCTTGTTGATAAAAAAAAATTCGAGGGAGAAACGTACTATCCGGGAAAACATACTATCGGGGAAGAGATAAACTAAAGGTAATTTTTAGTGTTCACAATCGAGAGCGTATTAACCGGGAAATCGTATGAACAGAGAACATATCAACGGGTTCCTACTGCACCATTTTTCGCCCAGGCCGTCGAGCACGTCATGTCAGAGAGTCGGGTCGTGCTGCACAGCGGTGCAATAGCGAAGCACATTGTGTAGTTCATTTTGTCACCAACAGGTAGTGCCACTGTACAGAAAATCCAAAACTAACTGTAGGGCCACTTTGTTTCGCAACCCCTGTATCAAGTAACCTTGCTTTCCCACGTCCCCCTTCCTCTTGGCCTTTACAGCTGCTGTTCCAGCAGATGGGTGACCTGAAGGAGAAGAACCGGTGCCTGGTGGCCGTCAACGAGGAACAGTCGCGGCAGCTCGCTGAGGAGCTCCAGCGGGTGAGGGGCGGGGGCTGCTTTTCGGCCGAGGCGGACGCCCTCTGCGCCAAGCTGCGGCTGCGCCAGGAGCTGGAGCGGTCGCGCGAGGAGCTGCTGCTCAAGGACGAGCAGCTGCGGGCGCTGGCGGCTAAGTTCGGTCGCTTCCGCAAGGCCTACGAGGACAACTACCAGCGTGCCACCGATGACATCGACAAGCTCGACACCATGCTCGAGCGGGTCATCGAGGTAGGAAGTGAAAGCTTGGATCGCTGGGGAGGCTAAAAAGGGTAGGGGACCCGAATTCGCTTTGTTCTGAACTGCAGGAGTGTCAATTGGGAAAGTTGGTACTGTTGCACACTGTTCAGACAGAGCTGCGACGATGGACATAGAAAAAACTGTATTTGATTCCCCTGTCATAGGAATCGGTAAAACGCGAAAGTGAAATGTGCAGCGAAATCTGCAGCTGAGCATGATTTGCGGGTCGGCGGCTGCTTTGTGGGTGTGTGTGCTTGGCGAGTGACGTCCTGTTGGCGGGTCGCTTTAGCAAAGGTGTACTGGTGTCATTTGTATGAAGGATATGGCGTTGGTGAAATCCTGGTGTGTCCCGGCATAAAACACTTTCGTGTTAAAATGTAAAACTCGAAAACCAACAACCCTAAGTATAACCAGAGTCCTTCAATGCTTTTCTGGTCACGAAACTTCTCCGTAACGCTATGGGAGAGCTTCATATAGGGACCAAAGCTCCCGCGAGGTGCCGCTACGAGTCCGGTGAAGGTGGCTTAGACGGCGGCGGCCGCATTTGGAGTGCGTTGGAGCGCGAGCTTGCTGGTGTTTGTTGTGTGATATAGCTTTCTACACTCATCACGAAGGGCAAACTATGAACTACCATGCCTCTGACGTGCTGTGTACCTGGTTGCCGCTCTGGCTATCGGAGTACAACGGAAAAGGCTTCGCTGTTCTGATTCCCAAGCCACCGCATAACAACACGACAGGTGGAAGCGAGCCATTCCACGACAAGAGACGGACGCTTTCAGCTTCGAGTCCAAGGCCGTTCGTGTGTGCGAGAAACTTTTCGACCCTACGGACATTATTCGAGCCGATGAGTTCAAAATAAGTGGGCTTCTGCAGTGCGAGCTTCCGAGTGAGCTTCTGCAGCGCGAGAAGCTGAAGCTCCGCGTCGATGCCATACCCCGGATATTTGAAAACCTGCCGGCGTATTTTACGAAGCCCGAGCCATGGTCGCGCTCACAACGAGAAAATCCGTCTGCAAAATGTTGTCGCGTTTAGGCGCTGAACAACGATGGGACTGCAGCTACTGTGATTTTGGTTATCCAATCAGACATTTTGAATTTGGAAAGCGGAGCATAGCTATATTATTTTATTTTTACTTATTTTATACTTATTTTATTTTTTAATATTTTTTTACTTATATTATTTTTTTTTAACTTGACCGCCGCGCTTGCCCAGGGGCTAAGCCGTTGTGCTGATAAGCCCAAGGACGCGGGGTCCCAGCCGCTTTTCTGATGGAGGCGAAAAGAGAAAGCGCTTGTGTGTTCGAGATTTCGGCGCAAGTTTAAGATACCTGAGTGGTTAAAATAAATTCGGAGCGCTACGCTAGGGCGCACGCCCCATAGCCGGTGTAGCGCCGGCACTTTAGACCTCATAATCAAGCAATCAATCAATGTTTTTTAACTTGCCGTTTGGGTTGGAGGGGTGTGACAGGCACTGATAGGGCGAGTTTTTATCTGTTGACACCTTATGCCTATGAGGACAGCCGAGAGAGTCGCTCAAGGCTGTAGCATTTACTCCTACCCTGGCCCCTCCACGCGCTCATTATGCTGATTCCATTTTGTGAGCGTTTTTTTTTCCTGCTGTCCACGCTCACTTTCCGCATCTCAAATATTTTTTTACATTACATAAAATAAATACATAAACATAAAATAGCACAAACACAGCGCTAACCCAACGTGCTGTATGTTTGCACACCTATTTGCTCAGCGCAGCATGTCGCCCAGGGCTGAATACACACTTAATTCTGGCGCTAGTTAACTCAAATCATGCAGGCGGCTGCAAAGGCTAGTCAAAAATTGAAAACGTCAAATGTCCGCCTTCTCAAAGCGAGAACGTTGCGGTGCCTGCCGCAACGAACGAACACTGCAACATATACGCCCCACTAACACTCGTGGTCTTGCCTCAATTTCACAGCTGAGCTACGTGACAACAACTGTCTCAAAAACATGCACACTTTGCTCGCGTTTTTACAGGCGGAAATGAAGAGCTGATGAAAGTAGGCGCGTTGCCGACGGAGAAACAGCCGGCCCGCAAGCGTCGTCACCCGCCGGCGATGCCTTCACGTTAACAGGGGCGATCCTAGCGGCAGCTTTTGTCCCTGAATGAAACTTCGGCCGAAGTTTCGTGACCAGAAAAGCATTGAAGGACTCTGGTATAACGTACTCTTTGGTCCTAAAGGTTGCTTCCCCGCAAGAAGACTTTGTGTGCAGGGGTGCACCCTTTAAAGGCCGCTTGCTTGCTTCATTGTACTGGCGTCATTTCTGTGACGGATATGACACCAGCGAAATCTTCATGTATCTAGGAATAAAACACTATCGTGTTAAAAAGGGGACACAAGATGCATGCATCCAATGTCCCTTCATTTCTACATACGTTGCGTTAGGGAGGGGCCAATTGCAATTTTGAACAATGCAAACACAACGAAATGTTTACATTGTTTCTCACGTGACAAAGAGGGAGAATTTGAAGTAATTTTGCGGAATATTTACGCCGTCTATCATCACTGACATCACGGCCAAGCGCACTTTGTTTTGTTTTTTAGCATCGTGCAGCCAAAGTGTCATTCAGGAAGCCTGAGGGCACTCAGCGTAAGTGCACCTAAATAGGGACACTTGACAGGGGTATTATTCCTCCAGTGAGATTTATAAGTTTGTTGCCAGAAAGCCGGAGATGGCGCGTTCTCACATTTCGCTGTCCATTGCATTCTGCAGACGCTGGAAGGGGAGTCCGAAGTGGTGTCCAGCTGTCCCGCACTCGCACAACTCCTGCACAACCTCCGAGGGGGACCGGGGGAGGGAGAGAGCGCTCCTCCCCCTCCACAGCCGCCGGCCCCCCCGACCAACCGCAGGGCACCCACGGCTCTCTAGCGCTCGCGGTGAGTTCGAGAAGGTCGCTTTTCTTACTCCTCACCACACTGGCTGCGTTCCAATTCGCGGACAGCTTGGTAGACAGGTTACGAAGCGGTCAAATTAGACGTCTTAAGGAAGAAGAATTGGAACGGCGCAGCGGTCATGAACGCAGACAACAACTTTGTAGCAGACATGATAAGTAACACAAGCCGTGGGTTTCGTAAATATTATAATCGTTATAATTACGAACATTATGTAATTTAAAAACTAAACAAATGTATCTTCCTCACTAGGAAACTATACTAAATATTTCAAAAAAATAACCGGTTAATTTGTCACAACATTAGTACATAAAAAGGTGGCGCTGCCGTCGCTTAGTGGTTTAGACAGGACGGTAGCCTGCATCGTTGCTGACTTCCATGACGTCTCCTCGAAGCAGTCTTCGTGGACTGCTTCGTTCGAATTGGAACGGCGCTTAACATGGTGGACTGTTTGCGAAGACGGCAACGAAGCCGTCTAAAGGGTAAATTGGAACACACCCACTGTGCGTCCCACCTAGTGAGAGATGTACAATTTAAGGCTGGGGCTGTATGCACGACGTCGCTATTTTTCGAAATATAAACACTGTATTTGTACACGCTGTGTCCACAGTGATCTAAAAGTTACCACCCCACCCGAGCCTGTCAAAAATACTGCATATAAGTGCAAGAAATTGAGTCGTTGTTGAAAAAGGAAGCACTTGGAGTGCAGAGCAGTGCTTTAGGTGCACTCTGCCAAAAGCAGCCTAAAGTTTACCACTCCGCCCACTTCAGAAAATATGAGGCTCAGAAATGTAACAAATTGATGGATTGCCTAAGAAAAAGCTGGCCGCTGAAAATAAGAAAAGAAGAAAAATAAAAGTTGCACGAGCTAGAATTCGAAGCCGGAGCTTCTGTCAATGTTATGATCATCAAGGCAAGGTGGCATCAGCTGTGCAATCAGTGACAAGGGACATGGCGTCGTGTGTAGAACCATACTGCCCACAAGCACTGCAATATCGTGTGTGTAGCCTTAGTCATAACTTAATAACGTATGGGTTCGAGCTAATCTATATTCCACAATCCACCACAGTTAAAGGGGTCCTGGAAGGCGTTTTGAGCGCACTAAACGAACTAGTGCAATTGTTAGGTTGGGTGCTCAACGTCATCTGTGCCAAGTATAACTTTTTTGCGTGCAGCGGAAAGCTCACAAATTCGTCGCAAATGTCGTTGGCGCGTTTCCACTCTTTCCTGCGTGTTTTCGGGTTCTGCAATGTTCCTGCACGTACATCATTGATTCTCCCATGCGCGTCACACAGCAGAGATCTTGCAATGGGACGGCTTTTTCTCGCACTTCCGGTAAAGAGAAGCTTCGTCTGCTGAGCGTCGACGGGTCGTGGCGGCGACTTTGGTTAAACGCTTCCTGTAACACACCTAACGCTATCGTGCTTGTCCATATTTATCTTTTTTGCTCTATCACCACGCTTCTCGAAAAGGCGCCTTGGTTAGGCACCTTGGCTAGCGATGACACGACTGCAACGTCGATTTCCGTGTTGGCAACCACCTTGCCACACAACGTCGTTGGCGGCACGAACACGTTGGCCGATCGAAAGTGCGCGTGGTGGGACTTCCTCGCTGACCGAAAACACACGCCGATCGGCCAAACAGTCGTCGGGAATCTAACGAGCTTTTTACTTTGTTCAGCAAGTACTACAATAAAATTAAAATAAACTCCACGGAACTGATATGAGGTATAGACAACCCAACAACATTCGTGCCATAATGAATGCGGCTCAATTCTGTTAGTTCCTGGAGTATAATAAACGTAGTATGGTCCACGAAGTTCATAAAGAATGACATAGTGTGCGGCTTTGGTGGCGCTACTTCTGCACCGCTGCCAAAGTTGCTAGTGAGACGTCAAGTCAAAGTGTAGCCACTCAGTCTCAACCGATCGCATGCTACTGTCACCGCTTGTTCTTGCAAAATGGAATGCGCAGCTAGTGCAAGGCAGCAAAAGAGGAAGGAATTAAAAATGTCTGTGACAAAATGCTGATACTGGTTGGCAACAAAAGGAGTGACGGGCAGCCAATGCTGCTGCTAAAGTGAGCAAGCGTAACCACGTAGGTGGTTTAAGGGGGGACGCGGGTCTTAGAATGGTCCAAAATCGCGAAAAAACGCATTTTGGGGAAAACACATTTTTGAAGTCTTTATACCTTCAAGCACCTACTCAAAAAGTTTCACCGCTGAATTTGATCGGGAATAATCTCAAAAATGACTTTGAAAACGCAGCGGGAGCCGCAAAACGCCAAAAACCGGGCTAAAAAAGCTTGAACTTCGCGCGCGCGCCACACTCGAAGCAGACTGCCGGCGGCGGCCATCTTGGGCTCGTTTTGTAGCTGATTTCTTTGTGCGTATTTTGCGCCATCTCAAAATGGCGTGGCATGAGGAGAACGAGCGTAACTGCCAATTTACCGAAGGTCGTTTTGGAGCCGCTGATTGGCAGGAGCACGCGCGCCCGAGTCGAGCCCCCCGTTCCGCGTCTCTGATTGGCCGGCGCCGTTGAGCCGCCATTTTTTTTCTTTTTTTTTTCATTTTGTTTTTGCAGGCGCGCGTTCGCCGCCGCAGTATTTTCAATTCGGGTGCGTTTTCTCTGCCGTTAGTGACTGCGATTCTGTCACAACGTCTTTATGTCTCGTGCCGCATTGCCTGGAGACCTTTACCTCAAAAAACTACGTGCTGCAAGCGTATGAAAACACGATGGAAGACGCCATAGACAGCGGTGCCGAGATCGCCTGTCACGTACGAACCTGGTCCGAGAAGCGCCGCGTGGATTTAGTTAGCTGTTGTGCTTTGGTTTTATTTGTGAAAAAAAAGTCCACAGCATAATATCTGTGTGCTTTTCTTTAGTTTGCTTCGACGTTGAAGGAAGTGCAACGTAGGAACTACCGTAGGTGAAGTTCAGCAAAAAGTGCAGTTTTCCAGCGCTGTTTACAAAAGCTTTTCATGGCTTGCATATAGCCTTGCTGGTTATGTTTGTGGTATGGTCGCATACTTGGTTCTTTTTTTTAAGAACAGAGTGACTCGGCGCTTTTTATATTGGGCCATGCTGTAGCAAGAGTTAGAAACTAAAGATTCATTTTTCTCTCTTATTTTGCGACCTCATGCTCTGCCTTACTGAGTGTTTCACTATCAGGCTTTTGACCTAGGATGATAAGACTAGTATCAATTAATTTGCAATAAATAGATCTAGCAGGTGATGCTGTTTGTATCACTCTGGTATCCATCGCCAAATTGAAGTCCACCTGCAGCTCTACAGTTTATTTTGTGAGGTCACGCTCATCCTTGCCGGGTGTTTCCTTATCTTACTCTTGAGCCAGGATAACAAGACTGGTATAATTTCATTTGTATTGAATTGGTCTAGCAGCTGATGCTATTTGTATCACTGAAGCATTGATCACCGAAGTGCGTTTCACCTACAGCTTTGCTGTAGGTTTGAGATGCATTCCAGGACAATCTCTACTTCTAGGTGGCTGCTGTGCTTTAGTCTCATTGGTAGCACAAAAATAACAGCAGCACATGGTATTTGTGCCTTTCTGTATTCTGTGAAGACATTGACAGAAAAGGTGAATTAGGATATACAGTTCCTGAAGTGTAACAGTAGAAAATTTAATTTTCCTTCGCAATTTGTACGGTATCCGTGTGAATTTACGTCAATCTTTCCAGAGTTATTTTTGTGTTACAGTCACATACTTGGTATGCTTTTCTTTGTGAAGACGAGAGCTACAAAATGATGCTATTTATATTGTTGTAGCTATGCTGTAGCAAAAGTTACCGTGATCTGTAACTTCAAATGCATTTTTCTCAGTTTCTTTTTTTGCAAGACCAAGCTCTGCCTTACGGGGTTTTTTGTAGTGTTGCTCTTAGGCTAGGATGACAAGACTGGTACCATTGTATTCGCATTGAATTGATCTAGGGGGTGATGCTATTTTTATTGCTCTGTCATTGTTTACCTGTTTCCAAAAATTAATAAAAATGAGGCAATTTTATACGAATTGTTGACATCAAATGTTCACCTCTTTCATGCTTTGCAAAAGTCTTCGAAATGAATAAAAATAGCATAGCCCCCCAGAGTAGACGTTTGGCATTATGTCCGTATAAATAATCAATGAGTTTGCTAAAGCGAAATTGCTCTAAACCCCCGTAAGAAATCCCTCAATAAATAAATTTCAAAGTGTTGTATTTCTTGAACAAATGAAGCTATGTTAAAACCAATTACATATTTGAAATCAGTGTAAAAAACTACTTAAGACTGCCAATTTTCATCTAGCTGGCACTAATAATAAAAAAAATTGTCTAAAGACCCACCTCCCCCCTTAAGTGCAAAGCACGATTGGCTTCGTGTGTGAAGGGCCTGCGAGAAATGCCTTTTTGTAGGCTACTGAAGCCAGGGGAAGCTGTGGGCATCGTCCCGATCCTCATGTTCACGAGAGGAAGGTACGAGATTCGCAAAAACGCCCGTGTGTACGAGATTTCGGCGCACGATAAAGATCCCCAGGTGGTCAAAATTAATCCGGAGCCCTCCACTACGGCGCGCCTCATCGCCTGCGTTGCGTCGGCGCGTTAAACCCCACAATCAATCAATCAAGGTACGAGATTCTCACGCATTCTTGGTTATCCACCAATACAGTAAAATTCCATTACAACAGATCTGCTTACAACAGACATTTGGATACAACATACTGATTTGCAATGCTTGGTTGGTCTTCCTATCTGTACCATTGATTAAACTTCCTTTACTGCAGATTCTGTTACAACAAACATTCGGATATAACAGACCAGTTTGAAAGGTTAACAAGTCCACGTTTGCATCTCTAAAATGGACTTTTCAAGTGCAGGCAACCAACCATTCATTTGTTAGGTACGTTTTCAGAGTTTGTGCTTCTACCTCACACTTGTGGTCAAACGAAGACAATTTGCAGCAATTAAAAATAATTTTGAATTAGTAGAAGTGAAACTTCTTGCACCCACTTGCAGTATGCACAAGTGTGATGTCCTGGCCTATCAAGTGATAGGATTTAGAATTTAAGTGTTATAGTGCAACAGATGAGATGCTTATATATGAAAGTTACCATCATTAAAACCATATATGAAAGTTACCATCATTAAAACAAAAAACGTTTGCCCTCATACATTATATAGATGGCTAAATCTCCAAGCTTAAGGCACATTCCCACTGGCGATGTGCCTCGTCGCGCGACGAAAAGCGACGTCGCAAAGCGACGAGCCGGCCGTCGCTTTTCGGCGTTTTGCGACGGCGGAGCCGATCGCTCTTGGTTCGAATTCCCTCGTCGCGCGACGGCCCCGCAAAACCGGTAAGCCAATCATGTCCGCGGAGTAGGCTGACGTAGCCGGAAACGAAACGTTTCTTTACATCCGGTATGCAAACGCTGCGGGCGGGTGGGGGAGGACGAGCCGCCGCCTCCACCGCCGCTCGCTCGCTCGGCCAGGCGCTTGGCCCGCTATCGCTGTACCCGCCGGGTCGGGCCGGCAAGCAACTTCCCGTGTGCGTCGGTTCTTTGGTCAGTGGCTTCAGCGTACGCGTGCACTAATCAACGAATAGCGTGGAACTCATCAGTGTGGAGAAGCGTGAATGGATTGTAAAAGGAAGTAATCATCGTATAGAGCTAGGTGGACAGCGAGACGGTAGGTTGACTTGCAGCCTCATCGTTCTATTGGCGACTGGTAAACACGCGTAGAGTTCGGTTAGTTCGGTGGCGTCAGAACTTTGCGCCTGTGAAAAGAAGCGACATTTGTGGGCCGTGATGCGGGTGTTGTGGCGTGAAAGCAAGCGTGTGCATTTCTTCGTGCAATAATATGTTGAAAAGAGCGTTCTTGAGTTGTTATTTTCTGCTCCTCCCGCAACCCGCAAATGTTTTCGGCATTGCTCCAGGTTAGTAGCATGTGTTTTAGTTTGATTTCTACCTGCTTTTGTCGCGTAACATCATTTTCTTTGACTGCGAATGGTTGACGCACCAACGAAATCGTACAAGTCGGGAAGCAGCTGCGCTGAACGTAGTCGCATCATCGCTCATCGCAAGTGCGAACACCACCTCAGGGCCTCATCGCGCGACGCGCGCCGTCGCGCGACGAGACAAATCGCCAGTGGGAATGTGCCTTTAGTAATGAGATCTTTACTTGCATTTCATTTATATTCATGCGAAGACAATGGAAATGCAAGTGTAGGTTGAAGACGTGAAAGAGTAATAGTATTAGTATAAGTGAATCAAAAGTTTGAGGGGATGCAATACAACAGGAGCCCAGCAAATGTAAGCAGAGTCATGCATGTGATTTTGTAATGTGCTTCACAGTGTCACAAGAGGATGAAACTGCTGAAAAACACAAGTCATCCTGAGGGTTTGTTGGCCTAAAATACCAACCTGTTTAAGTTGTAACTAGGGGTGTGCGAATATCAATTTTTTAATTTCGAAGCGAATTCGAATAATAAAAACAAAGTTCGAATCGAATCGAATATTTTTCGAATATTTTTCGAATACGAATACTTATGGTTTTTTGTAAAATTAATGTTTCACCATCTAGACACACAAAAACTGCAACTTTATTGCACAACAAATCGCACAAAGTAAAATTAGGAATTACACAATACCATTGCACTCAACAGATTAAGGTCTGCACTCACTTAAATGTTAACATGGAGAAAGGTTAACTGCTCGACATGTTCGGGGAGCAGTGACAACCTCCTGCTCGTCACCACTTTACCAGATATCGAAAACAGCCGCTCACTTGAGACACTAGTAGCTGGCATGCCCGAGCCCGTGCACATTGCCGCGCGCTGATACAGTAAAATCTTGATTATACGAATCTCGCAGGACTGCGAAAAATATTCGTATCATCCGAAATTCGTATGAACCAACACAGACCAAAAAATTTAGCTCTGAAAAAAGTTTTCGTTTATTTCTTTTCCTACTTTTGCGTGAAGAAATTCGTGATTTTTCTGCTTTTTTTAACCCCCGTGTCGCAAAGCAGTCCTTTCTGGACCACGTAAAGCTTCGCGCTCGTCTCCTCACTCGGTGTGCCCAAGCTCGCTACACGCCGCAACAGCCAAGCGTGAACCGCATGGTGCGGTTTTGCACGCGATTCGCTCGCCTCGGCTCTGCGAGCGCTGTATTTTCACGCCCACATCGACGATTTCGCGCCCGCGGTAGCGCCTACCTCGGTCAGAAAATGACGCAGTACGCGCGCGGCAGAATGGAGGAGCCTGACTACTTGCGATGAGATCGAGACAGCCGGCTTGGCTCCGCCAGAGACGGTTAGGCTTAGCACCCCGGCAAATATTTTATGGGCGCTTTCACTAGCGGCGCGGATGATGTTTTATAGTACCGTTATCGCATGAATTATCAGCTACTTTACCGCGCAAGCAACTTCGTGTCTCCCTTGAGCCGCATTTTAAAGAGCGGTTAGAAGCGGTCGCTCGAGCGCCCGCGCCACTTCGCGGCTGGAGCCGACGCCATGTTGACGTCGCCGGCCGCGCCGCGCGCAGCGTGGGGGTGGTTTCGCGGCGGTGTCAGCGCGTTGGGCGTGCGCAGAGCGTTTTCGCGAGCAGAAAACAACAGCCCGGCCGTTTCTGGAGAAAGAGTGACAAACAGGGGAGCGAGAGCCGTCACTTGCTCGTTCAGCAGTCGGGTGCCTCGCCGGCTCGTTCGTACCTTCCGCCGGGCCGCGCAGGTCCGTTCGTAACAGCCGAAATTTTTCCCATTGCAAACGATGCAATTTCGCCGGGGACTTTTCGGAAATTCGTATCATCCCGAAATTCGCACCCCCAGAATCGTATCAACGAGAGTCCACTGTAAATAAACACCGATACAGACACGTTCTGATTTTTTTTTTATTTTAGTTTTGGGTGGTTCGAATATTTCGAACAATAAAAGTGTCGTTCGAATCGAATCGAATACCAAAAAATTCGAATCGAATATTCGAAGTTTCGAATATTCGCACACCCCTAGTTGTAACTGAATCTTGAGAAATGACCAGCATACTTTTAGTATTGTGTGATTTGTTTTTAACAGTTGAAAAGTCCAAACTCTTGTTATAACAGACTTCATCTATGATTCCGTAAAAGTCTGTAGTAACAGTATTTGGATTTTCCATACTTCTTTTATAGCAGACTGAAATCATGATCACTATCAATGTCTGTTGTAACGAGGTTGTACTGTATATCCTCATTTAACTTTTTTAAAGAGAAAGCTTTCTTAGTGGGATCGATGGTGTCCTGTCAAAAAACTAACGCATTTCCCTGTTGACCGGTTGGTTGACTGGAGAGCTCTGATAAAATCTCAGGACACATGGCGCACGCGTGAAAGCGGGCTTCCATTGTGTCAATACGGTTGCTTGAAAATTGCGAAAAAGGAACGTAAGACAGTACGCATCGATAGTGAAGGAGGGGTACAATAGTGTGCCTTTATCTCGTAAACCACGTATCAGTATACGTTTAGATCGATCGTAGATGCGTTCAGTTGGCACGCGAAAAATCGCCGTATGCGTTCGCCCTTCGTTTGCGATTTAGAAGGTTTTACGATTGATTGGACGCACTCTCAGCGAAGGTTGAAAGCAGTTTTAGCGAAGGTTTTGATGTACCTCTGACAGAAGTTTTGGTGTGATAAAGCTTTAGCGCTTCCCTCAGCTTTCTTTAGAAAGAGATGGTAAAGTTTCTTGTTTTATTTTCGCAGGCTTCCCGACAACGACAGCGCCGCCATTATTCTGTCCTGTTGTGCATCCTGCCGATTCCTGCCTGCATCACGGCTCAGCACATTGAAGCTCCAGCCAGCCCTGCATTTTCACGAAACGGCGTTCCCATCATCCATAGCGTAGTACAGTAGTGCGAGCACACACTCAAAGCTGCTGCCATTTCCAGCCATAACTATCATCGCCGATCGTTTAACTAGCGTTTCAAGTCATAATATTGCTTCATTCAGTCAGTTTCACCGAGCAGACGGTGTCTTTTGTAAGTTTTATCCTTTAAGCTCTCATTCTAACATCGTCCTTTCGTAAGGGTGCTTTTTAGGCTTAGCCTCGAAATGCTGTTTTAATCACCTTGTTTTTCGTTTTATACCTGAGCAGATGTGACGACACAAGTATTAGTGGAATGTCGAGGAGGGAGTGATGTTCGCACAAAGGAGATTTACTGCCATGGTGGGTGTTAATTTATTCACGGAACATTCCGCACAGTCTTGTGGAGCTAATTTACCGTTGTACCCTCGTTGACTTCTTACACTGCCTTTGCTTCATTTGGTTGCGCTAATGTTAGTTACTGGACTGGAATTCTCACTTCTTTCATCAAGGCTGTCATGCAAAGTTGTCAATTATAAAGTATTTGGCGCGCTTCACTTCAATTCACTGGCATTTGGAGGATAAAAAATTGAAGTAAAAATGGTTTGCTTTTCAGGGGAGACTCGCACAATGTGTTAGGATGAATTGAATCGTTCGTTGCACTGCAAGGTCAACTGTCGCATTGCCGACAACGGCAACTTTGCTGCGTGTTTGATGTTTGGAGAAGTTTGTTGTTTCTCTCCCGCTTATCTCCTACTGTGTAATTACCTGATTGACTCTTACCCAATATAAGAGGGATGTTTTGGGAACGGTTGTTTGTTTGGGAACAGTTAGAGTTACGGGCCCACTGTTAGTTTAGTGTGGCATCTCCTGTGGTGGAGTTGCAGTTTGGTTGTGATAGGACTTGTTTCCATTTTCGAGTCGTTGCCACAGCTGCTGTCACTTGAACATTGAGTGTCGGTGTAACCGGCAGAAGAAACCAGTCCCAGAGGCTTCTTTGGATTTGGAGTGAATGCTGTAGCACCTGTTAGAACACGTTTTTCCTTGCTTCACAATGCCTGTTCCTATAATCACTCGCCGCCCAACTTTTAAGGGGCCGTGAAGATGAAATACAAGTTTGTTTCATTGAACAGATTGCTTGGTCCTAATAATGATAACTATTTAATCGGAAGTTTCAAACGAATCATCAAGATGTTAAGGAAGGCAGGTGAGGCCACTTCCCAGCCATTCCTCTACGACATCACAGAATCATTTCTTCCGTTTTCCAGCTAAAAAAATGACGTTCACAGCTGCAACACTGCGGTGTAAGCTACCAAAGGCTAGCTCTTTTAACTGAAACAAATGTGTTTTGTTTGCATGGCCCCTTTATTGAGCTTTGTTGCCAACCATGTCCGATCCAATCCACTCGTTGAGAGCCTTCTTGTACTGCGCTTTTGATACTTTGCCTCCTTACTCGTGTGTTGTCTGTACGAACAATCGGATAAGCTTTGGAATTTTTCAGTGTTGCAGTGTAAGCAGTCATACCGAAGCAGAAATTTGTGACAACGTGAAAAGTGTTGGAAAATGTTTTTATTGTTTTTAAGTAAATTGCATGATTCCGTACATTTTTAAATGGGACAAAAAGTGTTCAAAAGTAAAATCCTGACGGTATATGCAGGTTTTTTTTTTTAATACCTAACTCGGTTTCGTAATGGAGGTTGGTAGTTGTTTTGAAGCGTTTGCAACAGCTCTGTTAACGTTAAATATATGATTAGTGAAGCGTAAATTATGAAACGTCAATCTTTGATGTGAACCATGCCTGCAGCACGCATGCTATCACGCTTGAAGCGCTCTGAACCGTTCGCCAACGCCGTACTTTGTGCCAGCATCAGCCCGAATGTAGAATGATACCTTCGTGCAGGGACGTAGCCCTTCCCATCACCCATTACTCCTTTTTGAAAAAAAAACTCCGGCTGTGGCCCTGCCGTTGGGCGTTTGTGTATAAGAAGCATGACTCGAACGGCTCACGAAAATACAAGCTGAAATGTACATAGTGACCGCTGTCTGCCCGTTAAATATTTGTCTTCTGCAGAGAACTGCAAGGACTGTAAGTTTCCTTTGCCAGAAAGATTGCGTCATGTGTCTACGCCAAACTCTTGTCCAATGCGAAATGTTGCTGCTACCACCGACCATTTGAGATCTATGCCCAGTCCTACGTCCCTGTGGCTTGGCTAAGCTCTGTGCTAATATTGGTAAGTGCCGGCCAGTTCAGCACACAAGATGAGAAAATCAAAAACAAGTGCAGGTCTGCTCGATATGTCCATGCTATGCATTATTTAGCGGTGTGATCCAGAGTACTTGTAACTAGCCACAGCAACCATTGCTTGCAGTCAATGGCTATGGCTTCTTGGGTGGCTAGAAGGGGTTACTCTGGTCTCACTATTGCCAGCTGTACACTATCTTGATAAGATGTAGGAATCTCTGCGCTTGCATTGTTATTATGGCAACTGTGTGGAAAATGTGCAAAACAATGGCCTCCGGCTTTATCTGATGGAGCCCTTTAGGGATGGAGTCTTGGTGTTTGCACCAATGATTTGTGGGACGAATTACAATGGTGTGTGGCAAATTGGCGAATGAAATGCAAAAACATTGTTTTTTCTCTGGCTGTTTTTTGAGCATCGCGGAAGCATTCAAAGCACTTAGTCTGTAATTTTTTTTAATTAGTGCCAAAATGAAACGCTGTATGTCGAAGCTGTGCTCTGATTCTTGTAAATAAAGAAATTTACAAATGAAACTTTGTTTCGTTCCTTAATGAATGCCTTTGTTTCGTTCCTTAATGAATGCATGTTTTTTACTTTTGTTACGGAAACGTCGTAAAACTGAGGACAGCGGGAACAAAGCAGTGTTAGCCAATACTTTGGCCGTCTCGTTACATCTTCTAACCAGAAGTCATCACAATAGAAGTACCTAGCAAAACAGAAGTAAAATCGTGTTGAGCCAAGACGTGACCATGTACTGGTCATAAGCATGAAACTAGCTCAGCACATTTCCAATGATGCAAATGTACAGCTCTCGGCAGCAGTAGTTATTATAAAGTGTAGAAAAAGTGGGCAGGCAAAAAATGAACATGGGCATCCTGCATTTTTCCTTCCGTGGTACAACTTTCAACGCTGCTAATAGTGAAAAATGAAAACAAAACAAAAAAAGAACATTAGCAGTGCCTGCTGTGCATTGCGAGGTAAGGGCTGTAAATGTGGCATAAACATATTATGGGTGGAATTCTGAGTTCTGTCTATTTCATGTCTGTTTCGAAGCGTCCAGTTTGAACGAGTTCTGATAGACGGAAGTTAGGCAGCCCTAATGTGACACGAAACAAGTTTGTTTGCATAAGTCTGATACGCCCTCTAGCGGAGCGAAGTTGCAAATTGAGCTGGATGCAAAATAAACACCACTCAGAATTCATCCCCTGGTGGCATTTCTTGAAGACATGCAGCTTGCAGGGCGGGGTTTGGGATTTTCATGCCAAAGGCGTAATCCCGGGCGCGGCGGCCGTTTTTCTGATGGAGGCGAAAAGCAAAAACGCCCGTGTGTACGAGATTTCAGCGCACGTTAAAGATCCCCAGGTAGTCAAAATTAATCCGGAGCTTTCCACTCCACCACGCCCCACCCATCGCCTGCGTTGCGTTGGCGCATTAAACCCTACAATCAATCAATCAATCAGTGCCAGGGGCGTTTGACTTGTCAGCCACAAGCACGCGTGGATGAAACACTGATGGCAGCATTCACCAACTGGCTGCCCATCAGCGATATCAAACTGAAAAGTGACGCAAATCCACAACAACGTGAGGATACGTCGGAATGCTGAAAAACACACGGCGAAGAAGCTGGTGAAGCGACAGCGAACAAAGCAGAAACTCGAGAGATACAGAACCAGAAAATGTAAGCCCTACATCTTTCCTGCATATATGCATTCTCACCCAGCACACATTCGATCTTACGTGGCTCATTCTCGTCGAGTTCAGACAACGGTATAGCCATCACCGCGTAACAACGGTCTCGGCCGGTCTTCATCTTTCAGACTACCCTCAAACTTGTGCTTTTCGCCATGCGCAGAGTCCATGCGTCGCGAGTACACTCTGTCTGTCCGCGCTCTCGCCTTTTCGCTTCCTTGAGCCGGACCGTCCGCTGACGCTACACAATGTAACCAATCTGGGTCCAGACAAGTTTGCTGTGTGAATTGGCCAGGTTCTGCTTACAAATAGCCTGCAACAAATACCGAGTTGAGAGCTTTTGAAGTTGGAACAGTCCTAGCAGAACGTGAGCTTGGGAAACCCTAAAAGGCTCATATAACCCGAAAAAGGCATTTTCAGGCGCCAATGAGCCCGTGTAGGCACGAACCTTGAAATAGGTGCTGATAAGCACAATAAATTATTGCTTAAAAACGTTCCTATTCCTTTAGTTCATGCTTATATGTTAACTATAGGCTTGATACGGACTCAAGGAAAACAATAGGCATTTTGGTTAAAGCTCCAGTCTCTGATCATCACAGTCAAACAGCCTGCCGTAATTACCTCATTAGCAGTATCTCAGTCTAATATCCGCGGCACATGTACAGAAAAAATGACATTAAGTGTTTAAGGCCCTAAGATACTGAATGACATTATTTGGGCGGGCCGCGTATGTGTGAGGCATGATGGTGATAATGACCAAAAAGAGAAATGCACTCGTATTTTAGAAGTTTTAACACAGAGAAAAAGTCTTTCAGAGATTAAAAATGTTTTTTTTTTTTGTGAAAGAAAATGTTTTCTAAAAAACGGTGTGAGCCATTTCTAAAAGTAGCTTCGGCAGCCTTCCATCGCCTGCCAGCTGTACTTAAATTCGAAAAATTCAAAACGATGAGTAGCATGATGTTTCGCCTTTTGTCACTGTTTTAGTGAACTTCGTCTTCTTCAGAACTTCGCCACCGGGAGTGCACAAAATATGGTCTTCAGCTGGAAGTTCATCTACATTTCCGTGTCAACACTGTGGTGCTGAGAGTTTCGTTGGTTTCACTTGGTGCTCATCATGTTCAAGTGTAGCAGATTTAAGGCGTTTGTGAAGGCAAATGAGTTGTCCGGAACTCCCCAAACCAAAAATGACGTTAGAGCAAATGGCATTAGAGTTTTTGCGTGCAGCAGCGAATTAATGGCATTAAAACTTAAGGCATTAAGCACTTCATGTCATTTTTCCTGTACGTGTGGCACAGGTATAAAGCACTCCAAATTGTCCAATGACTACCCAAGTTCCCCCTCTCCTAGATCGTTTGGACCCCCGGCCATGCGTGCCTTCGGGCAGCTAAGGGGCACATGGCGTGGTTTGAGATCACGTACGCGGTCAGCTTCCCGCCCGACCCACAACACCTCAGCTTTTCCCTCATATATCCTCACCCACTGCTTCCCTCGACTATCCCGCCGAAAAGTCCCACCAACACATCCACAACTCTCCCGACAGGAAGCTACCTGCCTTTGAAAACTTCATACCCTCGCAACATCCATGTTTCCTACACAGTACACCGCTACAGGTCAATGCCGTCCGCAATTAGACACGCTCTCCCACATAACAGTTGCATGCCCACACACACCAGCTTTCCCGGCCCCCACTCCCTAACATTATACCACAGCAAGGGGTGGCGCTAATGACCAGCTCGGCCCTAGTCGTCCGGCGTACACTGGTTCGCCTTTGGCCTTTCTTTGTCCAGTTGGGTTCTGCGGCATTCGTTATGATGCCGGTGTCATTCGAGGTCAACCTTGCAAACGAGACATGTAAGGTTTTGGCCTTCACCATCTAAAAGAACCTGTATACTTCACGACAAAATACACATGCAACCGCAACAAGCATGTCCTACGCATTTTATTGCTGAACTCTTGAGTACAAATGTAGCAAACAAATGCAACAAGGCCACAAAAAAATAGAGGACGCTACAACCACTAATGAGCAGTGTTATGAATGAGAAATATTGCTAGAGAGAAAGTGTTATAGAAAAAGTCGGTCCGCCAAATAAGCTCAGGCAAGGGTGCGTGTTTGTGGCGGGCAGTGTCGTAGATCTGTAGATACCTGAGACATAATACGGTATCTAAAGATCTGGAGATAAGTGGCACTCCAGAATATATATTTTATTGACAAACAGGCTTCAGGAGCAGAGTTTTGTACTCATTCTAATAAAGGGAACTCGGACCCTGTAGTTGTGTGTTGTTAGAATGTTTGGAGGTGTTTCAACCTTACTCCTCTCGACCTCTGGGTTGACTTTTGCAAGCCGGTATTGGAGCCCGGCATTTTCCTTTTCGATGTTTTTCTTCCGCGCGTGCCCACCGGCTTATAGGCCAAGATTTTTGTAATTACTTTAGATATTCGCTACGCTGCTGTTTCCTTGCTGCTATTTATTCGTTCAAGATGGGTAAGCACGCAAAATGGCGGGAGGACAAGGCTATGGTAGATAGAGATTAACGAACACAATGGCGCTCAGACAATGGATAAAGCAAGACTGCAGTAAAAGCCGTGAAAGTAACATATGACAAGCAATGTTGCTCATGCTGTTAAATTAACCTGTGCTGCTGTTGTTATACAACAGCACAGGTTAATAGTCAGTGATGCAAAAAAATATTCGAAAGACATTATACAATTGCAGTACTTTCTTGTTAATTCCATAACAATAGGATATATTTTAACACCAAAGGTAGAGGTATCAGAGCCACAGATATTCTTTCAGCTTGTTTGCAAGCCAAGCCGAGTAAGGGTAGAACACTTTCCGGCCGTCTAACGTCGCGAAAATGGCCGGTCTGACGCCAGATTTTCTTATAGTATGCAATTGTACGAAACTTTCTCTTTTTTATAATCAACTGACGTCATGAATGTGTCCACAATCAAATGCTGCTAGATCGCCAACTCTGGTCCTGCCTGGTCTCGTTTGAGACGGCAGCCTCCACAAAAAGATCCAATATCTGGCCTCCTCGTTTTTTTTTTTTTTGGCTAATTAGGGAAGGTAACACGTCTCCAATCAACAAAATATACGTAAGAAAATAATATGCAATAACAATGGCAGAGATCAATAGAGTGCATGGATAAACAAAGCCTTTGCGTAAGCTCTCTTGAAACCGCAGTGCTACTTATACATCAAATCGAGGTCGATAGCTTGAAGCATTGAGGGGATGCCTTGTTTACTTGCACAGCTCTTCGTTCCAAGTGTCGTAGACAGGTCCTGGGCAGGCCTGAGTCAAGCCTTGCATGCATTTTGTGGCCTGGCAGCTCGTTGCGTTAATAAATACAAGTAGGTGGCACTCTGCATATACAAAGAATCCATGTCACAACAGTTGTAATACCATGTACATTACACTCGACAAAGTTTTATGTGTGTGTCTGCCGCATCACAGAAAATTCCGAGTGAGTGGAGGTTTTTCAAACCATGGAAAACCTTGAAAACAGCGCAATGGTGTTTTACCATTCGAGGCTTTTGAATATACGAAAGTTACAAATGATACAGAAAATGAAGTTAACCCTGCCAACATGCGAACTTCCACGCTTCAAAACACGGATACAACATTTTTGGGGATCGCCTTTTTTGATGGCACCCAGGCGGATCCAGGGTAGCATCTAGGGGAGGGGGGGGGGGGCATTCATTACAGTTGCACAGCAGAGAATTCGGGAATGTGCGGAGATTAAAGTTGCGCCTGAAGAATTCACGCAAATATAGTAGCCATTTTTTTTAGCACCAGGAACGTTCTACCCCTGCGTACGCCATGCATGCTAGTTGTAAATGCGCAGCAGAAAACAAACCTTGCGGCACTAGGTAATGGTTTTTAAACTTCGCAAAGCTAATTTTGCAAGAACATACTAAGGAAAAGAAGTACGCAGTGTGTGCACATATGGCTGGTCAGTTACAGTCGCAGTGGACTTATGTGTTATCACGACAAACTTTAGCACTTAATTACGCCATGATTTCTGGCATCAAGTTGTAGTGAGAGCGGAACACGTACAATCTTCCGACACACATAGAATAATGATTTATTGTGTATATGCTATGTATCGAAGGGGAATGCAATGCAGAAAGCAAGAAAGAGTTAGTATACATTGTTGTGAATATTTAGTGTAATGTTGGTACCACAGACTGAAACACGATGCCCCTCCCCCCACCCTCCACAAAAAAAAAGGGAGCAAATAAAAATTCCAATCAGATTTACGCCATACCTTAAGGTAAACATGAAATCGCTCAAGCACTATACATGAAGTACATGTAGTCACGACTTCCAAATGAGAGCTTATGACAGCATAGCATGAAGGTGCATGTCGAGACTAAACGGGCATTTCAAATAAATTTTTGAGTTTTAAACAATAAATGATTGGTGTGAATGATAAACAGCAATGCTAATCTGACACACCCGACTCAAGAAAGTAAATCGGGTGCCAGCACCCGTTCGTTCCCATGAGCAAATTGCTTAATTATCCTGTTTACGTCGACAAAAATATCCGGTGGCGTAGACCATAAAGCAACTCCTAACAATATATATCTTCCACATCTTGAGTCTGCGAAAAGTTGAAAAGCACCTTTTTGTTGTCGCAACGTTGATCGGCAGCTTCACCAGGGCTTGTAGGAGAGTGTGGACGTTTGGAAAAATGTCATTGTCGCAACTGCCGAAGGCCTCAATTGCTGTCAATTAAATTGCTGTCAATTAACAAGCACCACATTCCCTTTCTCCGCGCCGCTTCGCAAACACCTTTTCAGGAATATTCGGTGGCATGCGAGTAATTGAGCCATACTTCGTTTCAAGGCTTTTGCAAATGCGACTAGCTCTGGAAGTGCAATTTGCATGCACTAAATTAGAAGGCAACGTAGAAAATAACTGGAAGATACCCTCCGTCCTCGATAGAAATCTTTGAATGGTGTACATGATCAGATGGTCCAACAGAGGCCCGTAGACAGATTGTGTGACGTAATTCACTCGTTGGCAAATTTTGGGAGCAAGCTCTTCTCCTCCTCAACATTTTGGTACCATGAAACCAGGGAGCAACGGCTCAGTGGACTCCATATGACGGAGCAGCACGTCTTGGAGGCACGCGAGGCCTGGGAAACTCCTCGATCTCCTAACCCTCGTTGGCCTTGCTCTCGAGCGGCGCCCGCCATGGCTGGCTGCTCGGTGCATCGCACCGCATCGCACCGACCACCCGGGAACCTGAAATGTCCAGCAGCAGCGCCGCGGCCAGAACACCCTCCCTGTTGAAATTCAGCCTACCGAGGACAGCGATGTCGTGGGACAATTGAAAGGGCTAAGCGACACTCTCCAGCAAGAGATATCCGAACCTCCAGAAACAACAGAGAATGCATTGTGGATTCACCAACTCCGAGATTAGGTATGCTTAAAATCCTTCTTGAATCTTTTACTGAAGTACCGAACGACATAAATAAGCTTGACCGACAGACATCTCCTGAACTTCGAAAATTACGGAAAGGGTTACAAAGAGTCAGAAAATTATGTATACATAAATTTTCGCGCAAAGTATAGCTGCTTACTGATAAGATATCGAGGATGAGCGTATCCGTACAGGAATTATCACGCAGCAAGTCACCAAGGACAATCTTTCAGGGATATTTTCGGCAACCACTCTAGTCGTATCCGTAAAACATCGTGGAACTCGTTGGTTACCTCTCCAGCTGGTATCCCAGTGTATGTGCAGACGCATCACTCACAATGAAGACATCGGTGGAAACCATCCCATTGTCACGAGGTGACTTGAGCGCCAGCACAAATGCCACGCCGTGGTCACCACTAGATTGTGCGCAACCGCAAGAGGAAGAGCGTGAAGAACACCCCACGCAACGTAATGAGCCCATACCCGATCAGAAGTCAGTCGTTTTTATGAACACCTACATGAACCGCTGCAATAGACAGAGACTTCGGGGCAAGCCTAGGAAACAGAATAAGACTGTCAAAGTAAAAGCGAGTAACAGAGTTTCTAGACATTCTTCTTATCTATGAACAAATGCCGTTGGGCAGAAGGGAACTATAGCACATTTCAGAAGCTGCATGCAGCACTGTGGAGGCTACATTGTTGTCAACCCCCCGCCCACTGAGGGCGCCTAACTCCCCGTGAAGGAAAGTGACAATAGGCGACAGGGCCTTGCGGTTCCACCTGCCCAGAGGGAGAACGGAAATGTCCTTTTAAGGGCCCCTTCATGGTGAGTTGGGCGGGCTCAGTGGTCTGACTGTTGACAACAATGTAGCCTCCACAGTGCTGCATGCAGCTTCTGAAATGTTCTTTTAGATGGCGAGTTCAGGCCCGTAAGTTCAGTCGAGGCAAGTGCATTCCCGACCAAGACGGCGTGAGAGACGAGCTACACTTAAGACCACTCACTTTTTCTTTCTTGCAACACAACAGAGTGGCGTTGTGCCTTCTTCGCCTACCATGAACAAGAACTTAATTCGAAAGCACCATCGGAGACGCACCAATGAAAAATTAAGCTGCTAGTGACCGGAGACCGAACGGCTAGACGTATTGGAAACGGGCTGCTGAACTGACTATCATTTCATTTTTTGTATCCGTACTTGCAACACTCGCGGCTGGGAGGATGTTGCGGAAAAGGACGAAGACGGCGTGCCAAAGGACAGATCATCATCATGAGCTAGTGGCGAAACATGATTAAATAAATGGCCGCGTATCTTCTCCTTTCGTTGCAAATATCGACGAAAACCTGTAGTCAACTGGCGCCCCTGCAAAGTAAATGTCTCCTTTCTCTTTCCCGGTAAACTCACATGCTGTTCCTCTCCAGTCTTGTTCCTCCCAAGATAACACCCTAGAGGTTTGCTGAAGTCAATTTAAATTTACCGCGTTCCACTGTTCCATGTCGGGTGTTTCGATGTCAGCGCTGCCGTACGGCGGAGGCGCGCGTGAATCGAGGTACTCTACTACAACGTTTAAAGAACCACGTTGCCCTATTCCAGAGCGCTCCAAGCAGAAGGTAGAACCTATCTAGTGGAACCTCTAGCTGCTGTTGCCGTTTGGTTTCTTCAATGCCACCAGAAGCCATATATCAACGCGGGCAACAACAGGCGACGGTTTTCTGCAGTTGATGCATTCCATGTGCTATCGCAAAAACCAAGCATCCATGAATATTTTAATAAAAGAACACTGCAAACATCTCTTATGCATTGATTTTCTGCCTAATATTTACGTAATGTCTTGTTTTTGTTAAACAATATTGGCAAGTATGAACATTGATTGACACCGGACTTAGACGTCTAGATTTGGCGGGGGGTATATAAGACTACTGCGCAGCTTCTGTTTCACTTTGGCCGGGTAGCTAAGTCTAGTCACACAGACAGACAGACAGACAGACAGACAGACAGACAGACCAAAATTTCTTTAGCCCAAGAAAGACTATCGTCTTTAAAACTATCGTCTTTAAAAACGTTCTCAGCACAGCCTTGGCCTCGGGTCCTGCGTTCCCCACCACCCCCAACGGCTTTTATGCCATGAATACGTCTAGGCAATCTTCCTTCACAGCCGCACCGCTCTCACCCTCCTGCAGTTGACATTTGTATGGCATACGAAGTCTCCCATGAAAGTGCCCTTCAGGATGCATGCTGGGCTATAAATGGGCCAGCCAACTAATTTGCATGGTTCCTTCGGCAGGCACATTTTAACCGACCATAATAATTTCGCGTACGAGCAGAGAGAAAATCAGTCGGAATTTTTCAAACTCGGTGCCAGATCTGTCCCAGGAAGCCGCGCTTTCACCCATGAATTCAGCATGGTATTCATCCAGCAGTTAGCCTTACAACCGGACAGAGGGCAACATACACGCGTTCTCATCTAAGCGAATTAAGTCACGCCATGGTCGGTTAATAAGAACATTCACACGCATTATACGGCGTTTCAAAATGCTATTGAAGAGCTCCAGGCGGTTTCTAGGATGGTCGGAGTCACTGCCTCCGCCGATAAGACAAAATACAAGACATCACTCAGCAAAGATGGCGGACGAGAATCTCTGTGTCAATGCCACCAAAAGGACTATGCACACATCTAGTTGATGCAGCATAGCTCCGGATCATTGATTCGCATATTTAATTGGGTACCACCGAACTTTATTTCAAACAGTCAAGAATTTTTTGGCAAATGCAATCAGCCTAATAGGCCGCAGCGAAACAAACAGGCTGGTGCAAGCAGTGTGGTCTCTGGATTGTTTTGTACGTAGGACTCCAAACGCGTTTGGTCTTAGTTTAAACGCCTAACCGTTTCCGGACACAAAGAGTGAAAGCCGCGAATTGTAAGTCATGAAGTGATCACCGGCCTCCCCCATACAACGCCAGACCAAAAGCAAACGAATGTTCGCGCAACTGACGAGCTTACTCAGTAACAGATTCTCTGCTCTTCTTTTCTGTGTCTAATATCCTAAGGCTCTGCCAAAAATGCTTCAGTAGTGACTCGCTTAGCTTTCCACGTCAGAAGGGGGTTTAATGTGATAGGCCACCCTAGCGCAAGTTGTAAATGTCTGAACGTTCTGCTTTTATACCGGATAATTCTAGTAAATCCCCAAAAGCGACAACAGTAGGAGTGCGGCACCCCTTGATTTCTCTTACCTATCATGCCACAGCTGTCGATCTTTCCAACAAAGCAGGCTTCGTAATCCCCGTACGGAACCGTAGAACGGAATGTAGTGCTGATGTTGTCTGCAAGAGAGCGCTCGAGAAGTTTTACATGGCATCACCAGCAACGCGGAACGCAAATCACACACGAGACAAAATGAGATTTGTTATTGTCAGCAACATCTAGCTGCTTTCTAGGAATTTCCTCCGGTGCTGTTTCCACCTGCGTTCCTTATATTGCCCCAGATAAAGCAACGTTATTGCTCCGAAATAGCAATTTGTTTGCTACAATCGTTGGATATGACGATGACTACTACTAGCACAGTGCAAAGCGATCACGGAATATGTGAACAAACAAGTTCAAACTTGTGCAAATTTGTGCTGATGTGTCCTCCAGTGCCCACGTAGAAAGAAATGCTGCAGCTTCGCCATGGCTCAAGCCTTGCGCGACTTTGTGCAAGCTTGGCCAGTTTTAGTGGCGTGCGGCTATTTTAAGAGCGATAGAACCTACGGTACACAAAAGAAATAGAAAAATTGTGGTCGACCCCTATTTCATAGGAATCCGCAAAACACGAAAGTGAAAGGGGGCTTCACAGGAGCAGTTGAATGTTAAAGGAACATCCTTCATGTGCGAAGCATTCGCGAGCCTGACTCCACCAGACGAAGTGACACCGACATGCAAGAAACAAAAAACAGCGGAGGGTGCCACAATGCACGCGCGTCCTCCGTACACGAAGGCGCTGGAATCGAGGCGCTAACTGTCGGCGCTCATTAGCGTCATAATGCACTACTTCGCTTCGCCTCTCCTAGACGACAGCACCACCTGAATGAGTCATAGGGAAGGGCATAAGGCGCGTTCGTAGAGCTGCTCACGTCTCTGTTCATAGCGCAGTGGGCAGAGTGCCACGTACCTCCCGTTGTGGCGACAGAGTTCGTGGGCTCGAAACAGGGCGCCGCCGCGTCAATGGCAGCTTTTCCGGTGACGTCACTTCTGTGACGTATATATGACGTCACTGAGATCTTGGTGTAGCCGGGCATTCGTGTTAAAAAACCTCGGATAGATCATCATCACCGCACAACGAATGTCCACTGCAGGAAGACTTCTTGCTTAAAGGGACCCCGAAAAGCTTTGTGAAGGTGGCAATCAAATGCATTCAGGTGGTAGAACACATAACGTGGGATTTTTTAGCCAAGTGTGAGCCCCATACGTTGTACAGATAATTTGTAAACAATTTTTGAAGATCGCCTTTCTCAGCCGATGAGCGCGACGCCGCAGCGAGCCGACCGCGGCTGACGCAACGGCGACCGCGGGTGACGCAATGGCGATCGCTGGTGACGCAACGGCGAAGGCGCCCCCTGATTCGCCCAATCGCCGGCAAGGTCGGCCGCCGGCGGCGTCACTGCCATTGGCTTCCGGCTGCTCTTCCTCCTTCCTGCGCGATCCCGAGGCAAAGGCGGCAAAGGCGGGCCCGCAGTGATTGACGCGAGCCTAGGCGCAGGAATGTAGCTAGCTGCTTTGAAGGAGGCAGAGAGGGAGGAGGAGTCGATCGGCAAGTGGGGAGAGGTGCATTTAATTGCTTCTGGCGCAGCTAATACTGAATGTAGATCAATAATTCCAACGGCATTGCATCGCTATATTGGTGCTACGTGACAATACATGCCTTTTGTAACTTTTACAGAAGGCTTTTCTGGGTCCCTTTAAGCTTCCACCGACTTCCCTCCTTTGCTGCCTGAATTTGTTCTTTGCTCCGTATTTTATGTTCTCATTTCGCCATCGATTCATTTGGATTCCCTCTCTTTTACTCCCACATCTCGGTACCCGTTCTGTAACACTGGTTGCCCAGTGGTTGTCAGCACTACGTGCCCTACCGAACGTCAGTTCGTTCTCTTAATTTTGAGCTAAGAGGTTTCCACTCGACTTTGCTCTCCAATTTATCACGCTTATTTTATATCTACAACAGTTTTTCCGTCATTCTTACCACGCCTAGTTGAACTGACTTGTGTGTTTATTATATTAGGAGGTGCTGAGTTAGTCTCCACCATGAATCATTACCGGTTTTGTGGGTTTTTCGCATATCATTCCTTTAGTGGCACATGTAGCGTACGTAGCATACTGTTCATTACTCGTGAGGGCCTGCCGCATGCATGTCTGCAGATAATGTAAGCATTATTTCCACTCTCGGATTTGAATAAGCACTGATGTGTTTTGGATGATAATCGTATTTGTACGTATCTTCAAGTGCAGTATAGAATTCCGATTATACGATTTTCTCGGGACCGTGAAAAAGCGTCGTAAAATGCGGGCGTCGTAAAATCCGCACAAGAAGAATACAGAATATAAATACAGTTTCGCGCTACGAATTTGCAAGAAACTTCAATGTAAACTACGAAGCAATGCTTTGCAGAGATTCGGAACACAGATACCTAAGTAAATTCGAAAAGAATAATTCAGTGCGGGTGCAAATGACGCTATATGAGAACTAACCTTGTACCGCAGCCCTTGGCCGCGATTCTCGCCAGTCGGTGCGAATCATGGCACACACGATCACGACAAGCGTACATTTGGAAGCCTAGGCCTTTCAGCGTAACCTTGTTTATTCTGCTTAATTCTGCTCCGCCGATTTATAAATAGCTTCGCCAGTGTGGGACTAACTGTTGAATCATTTTTCCCAAATAAAGCCTGTTCCCTCAGTTGTTCGAATTTTGGGGTGTCGCTTATGCGGTTTATAATCACATAGACCAACAACTTGCATACAACAGGAATCAGATTTATAGGTCGGCATTTATTAAGCTTTTACATCAATTTGGTTCTGAAAATTGCGTAAGCGTTATTCTTGGCTTACGGTGCATTTGAACTCCTGAGACCTTCTGAGGACACTTTTTCAAGCTGTCCAGGAGCGAAGCTTTTATTATATTTACATACACAATTATTCCGTCGTCTCCTGCAGCGTTTTTTTCTTTGTCGGCCCAAAATAACTTTCAAGCCTCTTTTTTTTATTTACTGCTAAAACTTTTTGGGGCATGATAATTCCTATAGTACTGCTTTCTGGTTCAACAATGGTAGCGTACACATCTACATCGAGACTTTTCTCTACTTTTATAATCTCATCTAGGCGTTCGTTATGTCACCAGTTTTGCCTTTCAATGCAGCTTTGTCAGTAGCGCGACCTTTTATTGTTGGTTTCAATTCATGAAAGTTTTTTATCAGTCTGCCACGCTGCAAAATCGGATGTCCGTAACCTTGCTTGTTTCTAGTAATCAATGGCGAAATTCCGGAAGTCCGGTGGCGATGGCGAAGTCCGGAAAGTTGATTTGCCTGCTATGCGTTTTCCAATTCTATTTTTCAGTTTTCAAACAATTCATTCCTTATTATGGTTGTTACCAGCTTTCTTATGTTTTCGTCCACCAATTGCAGCCGCAGGTTCGGTGATTATTGCAGTTATAGTGTCCCTAAGCATGTTTATGCCATTCTCACATTCTGTTCGCGTTACAAGCGCGAATTTGTTCTGAATTATTATTTCAGGGTGCCTCGCCCTACCTCTTGCTGAAGGCAAGCTTGGTTCATTTTTTACTATTATACTCGGGAACAAGTTAAAGGTGTTGTGCCACCAAATTTGTTGCTTGTGCATTCTTTGTTGCAAACGTTTTATAATTCGTTAGAAAGCATGATACATGCTCTCACACGCACATATTCTGAGTGAAAAATTTATTATCGCACGATTCATGTGAACAGGATTCGGTTTCGGTTTCTGGGCGCCGATTCAAGCAGTGACGTCAATGCGTTGCGCCATAGCCTCCTTTAGTAGGTTATATAGGAGGCTATGGTTGCGCGGACGCTCTGCCACGCGTGTCTACCATGCGGCGCTGCGGTACGTTGCGACTTTACTGCGGCGTCTGCTCCTCCACATACGCGCTTCACCACGGAAGTAAACACGCCAACTCGTCACGTCAAGCCGCGACAGCTCCGACCTGGATTCTTTGTCTGCATCCTCGGATGCAGACAAATGAAAACCATGGATTTGCAAACCATAAAAATGCTAAAAAAAACGCTAAAAAAAAAAAGCTGCCCCCGCCGCGAATCGAACCGGCAACGTTGACCGGATTGGCGGAACGCGCGAGACCACTGAGCCAGCGAACAAACGATTCCGCTTCGCGATATGGCCGGTGTACTAGATGGAGGCCCATCCTTGGAGTCGTACGTCGGTGTTTACTAGCTAGTTTACAGAATTCCTGGCTTGTAAACTCACATTTTTTAAATAGCGCTTGCGCAGCAAGGTTCCGCGAAGCCCCCGCGACAGCTTATCGCCATCAACTCTGCTCTTCTGCGAAAGCGCTCGCAAAAATAAGTGTGCCCGGCTGCGACTGCGATTTTGCACTGAAGGGATAGTGCTTGCCGTACTTTGGTTTTACGTTTTACGTTAAAAACCTTTGCCGATACTGATCCCTTATTACCCAAATTACCCTACGTAACTGTTCTTCTGCACGAAACTGACCTTATATTTTCAACAGGCGAGCCGATCGCACACACATTCCGGGGTAGCGGCGTCGCCGAAGAGCACGGCCGAAGCGTCGAACGCCAAAATACGGATCGCATTAGCGCTAGTGTTGAGTTGTATGGGCTTCATGGAACTTACTGAGCTTATTACCCTCCAGAAACTAACAAAATAGAGCCGCGTTCATTGCGGCACGAATGTTGTCGGGGCGCAGTTCTCGCGTCTCGGTCGATTGACGACGCGTCGTGCGACCAGTCAGGCGACCGGTTTTGTTGGCGTCTTCGGTCGGCGAGTCAGTCACACTATGGCGACTTTCCATCGGCCGACGTATTTGTGTCGCCGTCGGCGTGGTGTGACAACGCGGTCTGGCAATTCGGCAGTCGGCCGATGTTTTAACTAGAGTAGTTCACTCTAGGTTTAACGACTCGCCGGCGTCGCGTCGTCGTCGTATCGGTATAGTGTGTCGATACGACCAAGCGACCAAACAAACTGTGGTAACTGGAGTTCACGTTCACGTCGCCCGAGTCGCTAGCGTTGTATGACGTCACAAACTTTGCGGCGCTGGCAATTCACTGACGTCATGGTTAGTGGCGCTAGCGATGGGTCCCGATTTCCAGAAGAGCATTTAGGTAATTTTTAGAAGCGAATTAAAATATATATTAAGCGCTTGCTGTACCCAGCACTTCGTGTTGAGGGTCGTTGCATGCAGAGGAAGCCTACAGCAGGCTTTTTACAGACTTAAAATTTGGTGGCACAACACCTTTAAGAACGCCAACGCGGTGTCACTTCGCCTATGCGACGGACCCGGATGTCAACGGGCACGCGCGATTTCAAAGAAGATTGCTATGAATGCGTGGTATCGTCTGCCTTTTCTCCCGTAGTTTGCGTGTTGTCGCTGCACTAGTTCATAAGCATATTGTCACGAAGACAAGGACGAAGCAGTTGTCTTGAATGACAAATACGTTTATTGGAGCGAACTTGTGCTCCCCTAACAACTCAAAAGAATACAGAGGCGGCGAAGCAGCGGTCAACAAAGTGACTTGCACAGGCGAGTGTCGTCGAATCGAATGCCCCGGCGTCCGCACTGCAGGCTTTTTATCTTTCGGCGCGCGTGGTTCTCGAAACGTCGATTCGCATCGAGAACATAGTAGATCCAAGAAGATTATTCTGGGCTGTTCACGTTAGATCGGAATGCTCTCCCTATCACAACAGATAACACATGCGGCACAGAAAGAAAGAATGGACCACGCGCTTCCCTTGGCGCAGAGATAACGCAGACCGGCGCAGCCGGGCGGTAAAAGCAAAACACAAATAAACAAACCCAATGTATGGTTCGCGGCAATATGAAGTCCAAGAAATCACGAAAACTGGTCGTGCCATGTTCAAAATATTCCCAGTAACGCGCTACTTGCGCCACGGAGTAACATCCCGCCGCGGTGATGAGGCGCAGCGGCAACGTCTGTTGCCGTCGAGTATAGTGACGTTTTTTTTTTTGTTTTTTTTTTTTTTGCAGATCTGGCCTTGCTCTCTTCTCCACCCTGAGATGTCGGCCACGCCTAGCACATTGCAATCTTGCACAACCGCTTAGCAGATGGAAGGAATTCGACTTCAATTTCGTTTTTTTTTTTTTTTTGGCTAGAATTATCGTGCGCCCTAGTGTTTTCGTCGTCCGTTTCTCATTCGAAATCCTCGTATATTATTAACTATCAACAGCGTTATTCTCATAAATAAACTTTGATGCCGAACGCGCACTATCATACCTCTACTTTCTGCTCAGCTTGATCACTGCGGCATGACCCTCTCAGTTGTATTACAGAAATGTACTACAGTAATATTGTGGAATATAGTATTGTAGAACTGCAGTAATATTGTAGCGATCGATAGCCGAAAATTCACAGGAATTCCCGGCTATCTCTCTGTAGATCAAGAATGCTACCTCAAGCTCTTTACTTCCTTGATTCCCTCGGTAGCACAGCATATGATACCTGCAGTAACCTGAGATGCAAGGACGGTGAAGCTCTAGTATTGTGTTGCGAGCGCTCTTTGCTCTCACTTGACCACGTGTGGTGCCTGCGCTACGATTGTGAAATGCGATAGATACCAACCTCTCCTGCGCCTCTTACGGAAACAAATCCCTAGTGCCTCTAGTTTACTAGGCAGGGTGCATTCATTGAATCCGAAATCTCACGCGTTCAAATTTCAATGGCGCCAGTTTATTTGTTTCTTTATTACGTTGTTTTTATTATAGCATTTTTTTTATGCAGCAGAAGCCGGACACATGGAGCGCGACTTACAGGTGTCTTCGTTGTGTAAACTAAATATGCTTATTTGTTTAATTTTAACGCCTCGTAGTAGCAGCTGTCCCAGTAAATATATTTGTTTGACTATGACACAAAGCTCTAGCACACTTGAAAGAGGTATTGTGTTTGCTTTGGAACGCTCAGAAAAAATATTCCGGATATGTAGAGTTTGGCCCCAAACGGTTGCATTAGATTAAAGTCCGGTTGGCGTCGGTGCAGCGCTTTCTTCATCCAAGCACAATATGTATGTGATATTTTGCCTCGCAGATATACTAACATAATAGCGCGGCATATAGGCTTCTTGCGTTGACGTGGTGCGCTTTCCATCCTCGCTGCTCAGCACTAGAAACAGTGCGGTGAAGATGGTATTAATAAATTTAGGAAAGTGATTTTGTTTCCTTCCCGGTGACAAATCTCGAGCACAGAACGGTTCAGGAGATGGACCGTAAAAGCAAAATCATTACAAGAAAAAGCAAAGTTTGCTTCATTTCATTCACGAAAAAAAAACTAGGACGGTGCTGGAACTAAAAACACGTAAACGAAATATAAAGTGAATGCCTGGAAGCAATTTCTCGAATATTCTTTACAATATTTACAATCTTTACAATCCTTCATCAATAGGTGTACTTGACGGGCCTGGTTACGATTTCTGTGTTTCAAAGTTATTTCTACATTTTTATTTTTTGGTCCGACGGGCCGGGCCCCAACGGGCCAGTTAGTGAACAGAGTCAATTGGTCCAATACTGCTGCAGGCAGCGCTTTTTTACGCACACATCAAGCGCTTTTTTACTCACGTAGACAATATATGTGATGTCTTGCCCTTCAGATAATAAGATAATATTAAAGCTTTCTGAGCTGCTATGGCACGTGTCTCGCCCCTACGCAGCTTTTCTAAAGCCATTCTTGTGGACGCTGCACGGCGATAACGCATTAGGAATTATCAGCTGCAAGACTGTCTTAGAGAGTTGTAGACAAGTTCTCTGAAATACGGGTTCACTTACCCCTCTCATAGGTAATATCGACCACATCGGGCACATCTGTAAACTCACTTTTCTGTGATTCTGTATATCTGAAAGGAGGAGTAGAAGTTTTGCAGTTACAAGCACGCAACTGCTATCTGTAGATTTGAAGTTCTACCGTATAAGGCAGACAGTAAGTAATTATTTACGTATGTCGCATTTTCAAGCTGGATGTGGAGAGGAAGCTGATTTGACAAAGTAGCCGGGCTACATTGAGAATAGTCACCCAGAATCGGAGTGAACCACAGTCTTTAAGTCATGTTTTACAAAGGAACAAAAGCCAGGACAAGAGTCTTACACGCGTGGCAGTTTTCTTGAGGCCACAGCATCTCTAAAACAATCAGAGCCGATGAATTTAAAAAAAAAGTAGCTTAAAAAACGGCTTAATGCAGGAAAGGAGCTCAGAAATGGTACGAGAAAAATGTTTGTTGCTGATGTACTCCGAACTTTAGAGGGCATTTTGCTCTCTAAAATTCCCTCGAAAGGCAACACACCAACTGACATGAAAGCAGCGATACTTACTCCGCTTCACAAAGGAGGGGATTGTAGCAAAATAGAAAACCATAGGCGAGAGTCTATTCTATCATTCATCGCCAAGATAGTAGAAAAATACCTGTTTCGAATTATGGCAGACTTTTGAGACACTCACAATGTTATTTCATCTCACCAATACGTGTTAGTTCAAGGAAGGTTCACTGAAACTCTGAAAACTTTTCTGACTTGTTGAATTCGGCTTGCGAACATAATCAAGTTGCCTAGGCTCTGTTCTTAGATATTAAGACAGCATTTGACAGTGTACCGCACAATCTTCTGTGACGTAAACTTTCCTTACTTTGATTTAGAGGACCATTCTTGCAGTTGCTTCAAAATTTTTTGCACGGCCGGCGCCACTGTGTTTCCCTAGGAGAGTCTCGCAGCAGCCTTTCACCGATAAAAAATGGAGTTCCTCAAGGTTCGATACTAAGCCCATTGCTCTTTGATCTTTTTGTCAATGATCTTTGTAGAGCAGTTTCCATTCCACTGTTTCAGTATGCTGATGACACTTTGATAGTTTTCTCCTCATTACACGTTCATCAGGCCATTGCATCGTTGCAGACTGCTGCAACTCATGCAATGGACTCGTTTGCTGCTAACTTAATTATAGTTAATTTAGTTAAAACGAAACTTGTGTGCTTCCACAGTCCGTTAAAGAATGTTGTGCATGATTACCCGTTAATTTACCACACATCCTCATGTCCTTCTTGTACGTGCAAAGCAGTAAAGTATGCTTTGTCTGTAAAATATCTCCAACTAATCTTTGACAATGACTTGATATGGAATTCTCCTCTAGCATACGTCTGTAAAATTCTGCGTGCGCTTTTGTGCATTTTATACAACTTGTATTACTTTATGCCGTTATCAGTGCGGAAGATTATTCTGCATGCCCTGGGCTATAGTGTTCTTGGTTACGGCATTACAGTGTATGGACCCTGAGCAGTTCGATGGCAGCAGAGGCTGAATTCCATTCTAAGCTCTTTACTAAAAAATGTAGCCCATAACCTTTGCCTCCCCGGAAGTACAAGTATTTTTACAACGTTACAATTGGCCGATTTTACTATGCTGTTAATGAAAACAATCGTGTTAAAGCATTTTTATACGAGTGACTACAAAAAAAAAAACACATTCCTACGCGTAGCCTTAGACCAAGAGATCTGTATCGCATATCAAGGTGTTTAACAAGGTATGGCCAAAGAATGCGGCGCTACTATGTGCTGTCGTTCTTCAATAAATTGCCACCCACTCTGTTTGTAGTGAACAGTCGTTGTAAACTGAAAAAAAAAAAAATCACGCCATATCCACGGAATGAATGTTAAGTGGGGCGAAGCTCGAGAGGGGGAGATCATCGGTAACAGTAACTCTCCCGTGAAAGTTCGCCCATTACATCATTAAGAAAACGTAAGACTGTGTGCGTACATTGTACAAGTCAACTTTTATTTTCGGAGTCAATGCTCCCAGGCCCAGACCTGGTGAAAGACCCCGCGCCATCGAGGACTACCCCGCACCTCTACCACAATTTGTCACGTAGGGTGGGACACAACGGTAAAGAAAGAACTTTTATTTAGGGCGAACTTGTGCCCGAACAAGACGAGAGGAAACGAGCAAAGGTCCTTGCGTCTCGTTCGATCTCAGAGAACGACTGCCTGCGTTCGTGGCGTGATCTCTTGCGTGATCTCCCCCTCGCAGTGCACGTGCGCTCGCGCCTCCGTTGGCGAACACAGACAAGCTCGCGCTCCCGGTGCCGAGTTTGCGCTGCCGGTTGCAGCCGGTTCTTGCGCGTGCAACGCGGCCCACTTTGCGACATCTCCGAAAGCATGCGGCGGTCACGTACCACGAGTCACAAGGGATTGACAGACCCATGGCTTTAGGAGCTTCACCCCTAAAAAAACGCCTACGTGCCTTTCGCCCTGAAGTTGCCCGACTCCGTACTTGCCGCCGATGCCAACCACTATTGGCTTGTTCGTTATTTTTCCCTTCACTCTGTGGCAGAGTATAGCCTGTAATGGTTTTACAGTTTACCCTGGTATTTTTTTCTCACTGACGGTTATATCGCACCATCCTAACTAGATGCTTCTGTTGCTGTTTCATGTTCGGCTATGTGCCGTGATTTTCGCTGCCTGCCAGGCGCTACCCTTCAAGCCCACTTTGGCTTTGGCAGGCCTGTGACTGTGCCGTTTTCTGTTATATGTAATAAAGGAATTATTATTATTATTATTATTTTTATTATTATTGCCTCAAAGCAAGGATACGCCCTGCCGGTGTGTCACTCACATAGACGACCGCCCGAACAGCCGAAACTACCTGCAGCTTCCCCCATAGCCGGGAACATTGATTGGCTGCAGCAGTGATGGAACCCGCCTATAGCGGCGCCGAGGTCTTCATCGCCAGCTGCGTTATAGAGGCTACGTCACACCCGAAAAGAAACGTCAGTGCTCTCTTGGATGGCGACGATAATTAAAATGTAGACAAGAAACAAACAACGACCTTTTTTGCTTGCTTGCAGACTCCCTGTACTGCGCATAGCTGTAATGTTCTGGTGCATGTTGTCGTGAATACGTAATCGAGTGATAGCCCACCTGAAATAGCGACTCTTGGAAGCCTATTTAAGGCACCTTTAGGAGTTCGTAAGTAATGCAGTACTTACGCTTGGACAAACCTTTACGTTTGATTTGTGGAGCTCAAGTAAAGGTTTTCAATCTTCTCGCAATTGCTAGTACTTTTATGTAGGTAAAAATAAAGCGGGATCAAACGCCCGAAAAGAGCACGAGCATTGTTATTTCGAGAGGGGGCACTACGTTTCATCTTGTTCGATATGGACTGTCTGTAAAAACGAAACGTTAGAAAAAAAAAAAAAACGTAAGGTACTTCATTTTTCCCGTTCATTTCAACAATGTGGACTGAATGCAGAACCTATTCCCAGAATTTATTGTAATGGAATACGCGATGTAATGTAAAAGCACCAACTTGATTACATACCTGCATGTATTCACCAATGCATACTCCACAGACGACCTCTGATCTCTTGTTGTTCAGGAATTACTTCGCGTTCTTTGATCACACTCCACTTTTGTATACATCTCACATTTTTTGTCATCATCGCTTTACAACCTTTCCTTATATGCTACCTTTTTTTCGCCTTATATTCCTCCTGTACCCAGTGCATCACCCGAGAAGTCCCAGCGCTGTTAGTGAGCACTTAATAAATAAATAAATAAATAAATAAATAAATAAATAAATAAATAAATAAATAAATAAATAAATAAATAAAACACACTGTACCCAAATACTTACGCTAGTGATCCGTTATTTTCGAACGTGTAAACGAGGGTGGCGAGTCCATTTCCCTCACGTACAGAGCGGACACACATTCCCGGGGCTGAATCCGACGTCGCTGCTGCGCGGTAGTTGCTTGCGGAGGCATCGTAGAGCTGAAGGCAAGCAGGGCATAAAAACGTTGTTATATTCGTTTGCGTCAGTAGCGCGCTATTTGCAAAGCGGATTTAACCCCTTCCGCCCTGAATTTTTTATTTCTAGCAAGAACCTTCTGTGCGCAAGCTACACTACGTTACCTCGGGCAGTCTTCGCGGGGTGAACAGTTTTGCCCTTGGGAGCTAGAGGTCAAACCACACCCCCTTCCGCAAGCGCCTGGCACGGAGCAGCGGCCCGATAAGGGGGAGAGATAGGTGGTAGGGGAGAGATAGGCGGGGAGGGAAATGAGACGTGCGCGGGACCCGTGCGCGGGACGTGGCGGAGGATGGCGAGAGGGCAGCCGCCGCAGCGATAAGCGCGCGCCACGAAGGAAGGTTACGAGGCCACGTGCGGCGCAGAACCGTGTGCGACAGAGAACGAGCACCCAGCTAGGGTGGGTGCTCGTGGGTGCTCGCCGCTGTACGACGAACCAACGCCGCCTGTATAAACAGTGCCTAACGCGTGAGCGAAAAATGGCCAAACAGCCACTCTCCTGTTGCTCTCGCCTACCCTTCCCCGCTCCGTAGCCTTCCAGCGTGCTTTCGTGTCCGCCAGCCAGCGCCGCTTCTCGGAAACTATGCAAAATAGTGGAAAGTTTGTTTAGCGTTCCCGAGGCGGCGCTCCTACGCCTTCTTGTTTTTCACCATGCCTGTCTGTCTTGGTCTGGCACTGATAAAACTTCCTTTGTCACGAAGCAAAATCCCTTGCGCTGCCGCAGGCTGATGCCGGCTTTGCGCGCTTATCTACTCGGATCACAGGCCCTGAAATTTTCTGAGTGGGGCATCCCCCCTCTATCCCCTCCGCATTTAGGTATTGTTTTGACCCCCCTGTTCGGACTCCGCATCGGTACGCACTTCTAAAATTGAGGACTGTACTGTAGAAGCGCCCGGACAGCGTGGCGGGATCGCAGCTGCTTATCCTTTTGTTTCCTATAATTTTCTGAAGTTTACAAGCACGTGATATTATTGGAAAGTAATCGTAGAAGTGAGCGCCTGAACAAAAAACGTGCACGCAATTTTTTCTTCTCTAAATACTCCAGAAAGAAAAATATCAGTAAAATAATGGCTGGCCCATCCGAAAATATCGTTTTCTGTTAGCTACATGTCTACCCGACAATCAGTATGTTCTTACACTACTTCAGTCCGCCTCCGTCTTTATCTTTTGAAAAATGCAGCAAGTATGAAGCGAGCGACACGTTGAACGAGATCCCCAGTGCGCCACAGAACTAGCGCCCCGTCGCGGCTAAGATGTAAGCGAAACGACCCTTGAAGCCCAACACGCAAGCCGACAGACACATGTGGTAGAAGTGGGTGCCGCGTTCGCGACTCGCGAGCAGTGACGTAAGGCGAGATGTCCGCCTGCACGCGCCACATAGCGGATCAGTGCCTGAACTAAGCGTCCCTACCCTTCCCATTGAAAAGCGCGCGACGCGTCAGGCAATGTTAATACAGGCGGCGTTGGACGAACCCAGCTGCGGTTCGTCGTACAGCGGCGAGACATAAACAACTCCGTGAGGCGAAAAGAGGAAAAACGCTACTGTTCCGTACAGCTTCAGTACCTTTAAGTCTTACGCATGAGTATACGCTTCCTTGATTATTTTGTGTCTGTTTTCCTTAATATTTGGACACTGTGAGTTACAGACGACAAAATGAGCTTGGGGTGTAAGTTATTAGCGATTTACTGGCATGACACATGATCAAGTCATCGGGTAATTAAAAAATTTAAATCCAGCAGAATTTTTTGCTTGTTTTTCTAAACTTTTTAAAGCATTCAGCCCACACACAAAAATTAAAGCTGGTAGTGTAATTTTTTTAGACTTACACTAGGAATTCGGTTTTTGCGGTAACCCCGACGTCAAACTGGTCTTCAGTGTAACGCCTTCCTCTTTCTAGCGTTCAGCAGTATCAAAAAACGAACAACTGCAATATGTATTGAAGTAGGCATCTTTGAAGAACTATTTTTTAGAAAACAAGCTGTTTTGGTTTTGTTCTGTAATCACTAGAAGAATTTTGGGTAATGTCCTAAATATAGAACCCCAGGCCCGAAAGGGTTAATCATGACCGAGCAACGTTAAAGCGCTATTTCGAATAACGGAATCAAGAAATGAACAGAGATTTCTATGAGTAACGTCATTAGTGCCATGGATAAAAAACTAACACGATTTGTTTTCAGTCTACATCAGTCGTTTTAAACTAACCGTAGATCCACTCTTTTTTTGCGGAGGGTGCCATAAGAGGTGCGTTTTTGTTAGCTTTGATAGTGGCACTGATAGCTTTGATAATACCTTTGATAGTGGCTATTAGGGGAAAGGGCAGGTCAGCCACACTGTAAAACCACAATCTATCAAAACAAAATAAGAAAATAGGGGAGCAATGCGATTATTGTCACCACATGAACATTTTTGCGAAGCCCGCCTAAAAGTAATGCAAGTAACATAAAGCAAGCAAACAGTGGAAATTTTTGGTGTCTCGGAGAGCTCATACATTGA
Source organism: Haemaphysalis longicornis (assembly GCF_048455015.1). Classification (NCBI taxonomy): domain Eukaryota; kingdom Metazoa; phylum Arthropoda; class Arachnida; order Ixodida; family Ixodidae; genus Haemaphysalis; species Haemaphysalis longicornis. The sequence continues at coordinate 128,797,854 of NW_027526422.1, forward strand.
AAACGACACTTGGAGTGAACACTGTTCTCATATATTGCCCGTTTCGCCCCTACCTGTATGGACGGCCCTTCACTGCTGTCACAGATCATCATGCGTTATGTTGGCTCTCCTCGCTGAAAGATCCCACTGGATGCTTGGGTCACTGGCACTACGCCTTCAATCCTATTCCTGGTCCGTCGCCTACAAGTCTGGTCACCTTCATCATGGCGCCGACTGTTTATTTCGTTACCCGGTTGACCTTCCCGAACCTCTGCCCCAATCCTGCTTGCTGTCCATTTCGGGATTACTCTACATCAGTGATGACCAGCACCGTAATCTCTTTTTGAAATCCATTATCGACAGTCTCAACACCGGCTAACCTGCACCTATCTGTTTCGACTACAGGATGACATTCCTTGCCTCCAGAATCTCCGTCCGAGTGGCCCTGAGCTCCTGCTTGTTGTCCCTGACCACCTACGTTTAGACATCCTCAAAGAACTTCACGACTTACCTACGGCTGGTCACCACGCTGTTTCCCAGACTTACGACAGTGCGTGTCGGAGTTTTTTTTTTTTTTCCGGCCTTTACCGTTCTGTCCGACGTTATGTGGCCCCGTGTGACCTATGGCAGCGCCGCAAGAAGCCTACCGCGTCACCACGAGGTACCCTACAACCGCTGGACATCCCCACCGAGCCATTTTTTTCGTGTTGGTGTCGATCCCCTTGGTCTCTTCCCGGAATCTACGTCGGACAACAAGTGTATAGTAGTCGCCAGCGATTACGCGACGCCGTACGCCATTACCCGTGCTCTTCCCAACAACTTCGCATCCGACGTTTGCGACCTCCTTCTGCGCGACGTCATTCTCCACCATGGAGCACCTCACCAGCTTCTTACTGGTCGGGGCCGCCATTTCTTGCTCTGAGTGGTTGAGGGCATTCTTCGTGCGTGCGCCACAAAACACAAAGTCTCAACTGCTTAAAACCCGCAGGCTCATGGCTTCACGGAGAGGCGCAACAGGACACTTACAGACATGCTGTTTATGTCGTCTCCACCGACCATCGCGACTGGAACGCGACGTTACCTTACGTCACGTTCGCGTACAATTCGTCCCGTCACGACACTGCAGCCTCGTTCATATTCTACTTGCTCTACTTCCGTGAGCCAGCTTTGCCGCTTGACACCCTTCTACCGCCTTGTCAGCCCACGAGTGAGTATGTCGAAGCAGCCGTCGCTGCTCGTGCTGACGACGCTCTCCAAGTTGCCCGCTCTAGCCTGCTCTCATCGCATGTCTCCCAGAATACGCGTTACGACTCCCGGCACCAAAGCCTTCAGTTTCCGCCGGGATTGCTTGTACTGGTGTGGTCGCCGTGTCGCGTAGCGTGGGACTTTATGAAAAGCTCCTCTTTCCCTATTCTTGACCTCACCGTGTCGCCCCTAAAGTGACAGCTGTCACGTACGAAATATCGCCTGCCGTTTCATCGACTACTCCTCACCGTTCTACAAAGGACATTGTTAACGTTGCCCGACTGAAACCATACCACGGTCCTCGCCCGGTGTCGCTTAATTAGCACCGCGACGGCGCATTCAGCCACGGGGGTTATATCTCAGCCGGAGAGGAAGAATAGCAAGACCTAGTACACAGACTATGTACAACATTTGGACATGTGTCGGGTAGCAGCCAAAAGAAGATGACACTAGAACGTCCGGATTCAGGGACAAAGCTAGCAGTAGAAGAGGATCTTGCGCCCTGGCCTGCACGGTGCTCTCAGCCTTGTAAATACACTCTGTTTACACCTCTTCTATCCACGCCTTTCTTCACGTCACCGTAACAATATGCACAGCACTCCAAAGAGAAAGTTTTTAATACTAGTAGAAAGCTAAAGGCTGTGAATTATCGATTTATCGATTTTTACTTACATTAAAGCAAAGTCCATGGTTGTACAGTCTATGCATACGAACAATTGTGACAAGTTGTTTCTTATGTAATGTGCAGCAATATGGAATGCGCGTACGGTATCATGCACTTATGTGCTATTGTAGGAGAATACTTACACTGCCAGCTACCGAATATTGAACATGAACTTAACGATAAACAAACTCCTACTTGTTTTATGTTACGGAAATGTCTTAAGATATATACCATTTATACATTTTAGCACATTTCGAGGTGAGCTATACTGCTGCATAGAACTTCGGAAGTGCGCCAGCATCAATTATTTTAACCCAGCAAAAATTTTACAAAATACATCAATACGAATTGGAACAGTTAAGAGCTCATTTTCTGATATCCGTCCTCTTACAAAAAAATTCCGCATATTAACCCTAGAGTCATTATTAGACCTCAAAATGCCGTAGAACCAAATAACAACTCCCTAGTCTCATATACACACAACGCCGGTAATGCTGCGAGGGCAATTTACTTTATTAGTGTAATAAATATTTATATGGTTCAACAAGGGTTCCACATTGTGAACTAAATTTTGGGATATTCGTGAGCTGGTAGAAAATTTTATGGTAGTATTGAACAGCAGTATTGTACACCAAATAATGTGGTATCAGTTTTATCTGCCGGTTTTGTGTAATATAATGTTGTTTGGGATGTACAGTGCGACTAAATTTTCCCCATTCTGAAGAGCGAAGCTGTTTAGCAAATGGTAATTTTTCGTGTCCGCAGTTAAAAATAACAAAAAATGGCCGAGCGCGAGCACATGAACGCGCGCATCCGGCGAGCGCTGGGCAGTTAAGAAAACCAAGAAAATTCGTAGTTCTCGGGTGTGCTTTCCTCGCGACGACCGCCCAGCGGCCCCAGCGCAAGTTTGTCAATCCGAGAGTACCCATTTAGGAATATTGGCCAAGATTGCGGCGACCACCCGGTAGTTGGAAAAACAAAGAAAATGCTGAGCGCTCGCATGTAGGTGCCTCGCGCCGACCACCCACCGTCCCCGGCGCAAGCTTGCAAGCCAAGCATACCCAGTTACAGAGATTGGCAAAAAAAAAAAAAACCTACAGTGTTCGTCGTAATCGTGACAACACTTGCTCGGAACGAAAAAAACCTTTAGCGTTCGCCGTAATCGTGGCAACACTTGCTCGGAACGAGAAGGCCACGTCATAGCGTACGCCCTATGCTGATGTTCAATGATTATCACTTCCAAAAAAAAAATGAAAGGCGCTCACACTTATAGCAACAATGATGGAGTAAAGGTCGTTACGGCAGCGAAAAAGAAGCAAATCGGCTGCCATCGTGGACTTAAACTGTTGTGATGGTCATGAAGGTTGCGTACAGCTTCGCTACCTTCAAGTCTTACGCGTTAGTGTGAGCTCCCTTGATTTTTTTATGCATCTGAACTAGCTTTTAGCGGATGATCCCGCCCACTTTTATGGACATTTACTGCGTCGCTATTTTATATAGGAGTAATATTGAAGCTATAATTCGAATGCATATGCAAACACGCTGAGTGCTAGCAACCGGAATGACGCGTGGAACGAAGTGGAAGATGCTTGGTTTCGCGTTATTACGCATTGATGTTTCAGTGATGATAGTGAGGGACGTCCGCTGTACGCAGTTGTCACGAGAGCATCAAATAACGCCTGCTTTTGCATCAAATGTAAGCTAGGCGTACTAACTGGTTGTAAAGGAGTGCACGCTTTTGTGGGTAGCCGGCAGTGTGGTTGGGCGTTGCGCGGTCTATCAAAATCCTACGTTTGATGCCTACTTGTGGCGGTATTATTCGAATAGGCTGTGTTCCGTCCAGACGGAACGATATACAAGTTCTAAAGTTCCGTCCAGACGGAACGGAGCTCTGCGGGTTATCCTTCCGTCCAGACGGAATACAACTGAGAGCTTAGCGTTCCGTCCAGACGGAGCCGGCGTGAAATTTGTACAGTTCCGTCCAGACGAAAGCAAAACCGGCTGATTAGGCGCCATGCTCACTCTTCAGATTTGGTGTAGAGGGTGCGCCTCCGACAATGGCACTCTTGTACCGCGTTCGATTCCCCCTGGACATGCTTTATTTTTTTTTTTGCGTGGTTGTGCCAGCGTTTAGTAACAGCTAATTTCGCGCCCACTTTACAATTGATGCGGTGAGAGCAGTCGGTCTTGATTTTGCACTCAACCGGCCGCTCCGCTACCGCTCACTAGAGCCAAGGCAGACATATCAATCGCCAGAGTTCCGATCATCTGTAGTTCGTATATTTAATGGAGATTGCTAATTACGGTTATTCTTGCTAGTCAATGAGCGGAAGGGGGTCGTTCGGCTGGGTAAATATCAAGAAAAACTGGTCGCGCTGCTCGTTGTGAAGCGGGCGTGGTCGAGCTTGGCGGTTCGTTTGACGGCCGATCATCTCATTGAGAGTGATAACCGCTCGCAGCCGCAGTGCTCAAAATCGCACAAGTCAGTTAGGACGCAAGTGGCGGCGCATATCAGCGGAAGCGAAAAAAAAAAATCACCTGGTGTTCCTAGGAGACGAAGGTTCTCAAATAGCGGGCGCCCCAAAGCTGCCCCCAAGAGGCGCTTGCGTTCTTTGCGTCGCTCTCGCAGTCAGCGCGACTGCCCGTCGGCAGCCACTCGTTTCCCGATCCACCCGATCAAATACGACAAAAGCCGTGCTAAATTTGTAAACTCCGCCGGTCGTTCGCCAAAAAAATTGTTGAAGTAGGCAATCATGAAACGTTATCAGCACTCGGAAACGATCGGCGCACGCGTCGGCCGTGCCTGCAAACATCCGGCGGGCCTGCCCGCACGGCACTGCAAACGGCTCGAACCGGCCCAGACCACGGCAGCCACAGCTTATCGCCGCTCTTCGAAATCAATCTGATCGCGGAAAGAACTTGCACATACGAGAAAGTGGATGTTAGTGTGGTGAAAAATTGTGCTATGGATTGTAATTCGCAGTTGTAGAGATAGCGGCGGTCAAATATCCACCGCGATGCTAAGCCTAAAGTTTCCAACACCGAGCAGACCCGAGAAAACTAAGCCGGTTGCGAGCTGTTGGGGGAAGCGCCTCTCTTAAATCTCGCCGCGCGCGAGTACGTTGCGTTGGGCTCTGAAGCGACTGTTTTAACGATATTTCCTTTTGTCTACACTGCTTCTCTTTTGTTTTTTTATCGTGAAGTTAAAAGTGTGTTAATTTATTTTTGTTACGCTCACAAACAAGTGACCGCGGTCACCACACTACTTCGCGTGTAACAGCCAAAACCGCAGTTTGCGATAACCGCGGTTAAGGTTTAGTAACCACGGGTAGACTTAACGGCGGCTACTTCCGCCGAGTCTCCATACAAACTCTAACTCCGTCAAACGGAACTCCAAGCCGGTACCTCGAGTCGACCACGCCCGCTTCACAACAAGCAGCGAGAGCAGCCTTTCTTGATATTTACCCAGCCGAACGAACCGCTTCCGCTCATTGACTAGCCAGAATAACCGTTAATTAGTGATCACCATTACGAACTACAGATGATCGGAACTCTGGCGATGGATACGTCGGCCTTGGCTCTAGTGAGCGGTTGCGGAGCGGCCGGTTGAGTGCAAAATCAAGACCGACTGCTCGCACCGCGTCAATTGTAAAGTGGGCGCGAAGTTAGCTGTTACTAAACGCTAGCACAACCACGCAAAAAAAAAAAAATGTCCGGGGGAAATCGAACGTGGTACAATAGCGCATTTCTCCGAGGCGCAACCACTACACCAAATCTGGAGAGTGAGCATGGCGCCTAATCAGCCGGTTTTGCTTTCGTCTGGACGGAACTGTACAAATTTCACGCCGGCTCCGTCTGGACGGAACGCTAAGCTCTCAATTGTATTCCGTCTGGACGGAAGGATAACCTGCAGAGCTTCGTTCCGTCTGGACGGAACTTTAACACTTGTATATCGTTCCGTCTGGACGGAACGCAGACACAGCCATTCGAATAACAGAGAACCACGTCGTGCGCCTGGTATGGCTCGATAGAGTTCGATATTTACCAGCCTGGAGTTTTTGTAATGAATCACTTCGGGCCCTTAAGATTATCGATTTGAATGACCGTGATTACCATGTGGTGGCCATGCTTAAGCAGACAATTTCTTGGTTTTTGGTCTTGGATTTGTCTTCCTTGGGGTCGTCTCTGGCCGAATAAAATTAGCACAAGGTTGTCTGAAAGTTTGCGGCAGTAGTTCTTCCGCAAACAGCGCGTGCTTCCCAGTGATTGTCATACAACGCTTTGCTATTACCTGTGAAGCAGCGGTATGACTGTCAAGCTAGCGTATGCCTCAGCGCAGTACAAACTTATGTTAAGCCTCAAAGTAAAATTAGAAAACTGTGTGCTGTTCCCTTCATAACGTTTGGTTGCTTTCTGCACGAATAGGTTTTTGCACGAACTCACTTGGCCTTGCGGACTTCTGAAATTTAACCAGCACCCATGCCTGACTGAGAGTCTTTGATTAGTTCATTCGCACGACTAGCATCCTTTCCGGCTCAGATCTTTTGAAACCACACAGCACCCCTAATTACTTTTAGCGGCGATATTTTTCAAAGGTTCATTGGTTTGAATCTGTTCCCTTTTAGTTGTGGTTTAGCTGGTTATCAGTTTTACTTTCGGGAGTCTATTCCCGCTGACACCTATAGGTTTTCTGCTGCTGACATTTCTTGAGTGCATGCTTGAACGTGGATGATGGTGGTGTAGTATGTGTTGCTATGAAGCTTAGTATAGAAGTGGAAAAATTACCAGCTGGTGATACCGGCTAATGCTTTCGAGAAACTCAGGGTATGCGTGTAGGCTATGAAGCTGCGCCTGGACTATAGGGCATGTCGACCAAAGGGCTGAAGAATAAACTAGACAATTTTTGGTCCCTTAAGGTGCACAGAAACCACTGACCATTGCATGTTTTTTATGTGCTGAAGTGCGTGCCTAAAAAGAACTGTAACCACCGTCCTCTTTTTTTTCATAGTGCTTTGTTCTCAACCGTTCTCAGAAAAATGATAAACCAATACAAATACTAAGCCTGCTCAAAAAAACTTGTTTCATTCAGCTCTGGGTGGTTTGCACCCAGGACTTGGCACAGAAATACTTTATCAACGGAAAACTTGACCTGTATTGTTGGACACAATATAAGCGTTTGAACCTGCGAAGCCCCTCATATTTATAAAACTGGTCTGTATATTTTGAAGTTCTACCCTATCTTTTCTTATGATGTTCTTTTACGAAAGCTATTTTTCGCTCTCCCTGATTTTTTCACACTATGCTCTGAGCACAAAGTGACTAGTTTTCTTACCCTCAAGGCGTTGCATGGTTCACCGGTAGTGCCGCCACATTCTTCTGCATTCGCAGCCATTGGTAGAAGCATGCAAACGAGGTAGGGAGAGAAACGCAGAACCATCTTGTTCGTGATGCTTGATGTTCAGCCCGAAACCAACTCAGCAATCAACTCAAGGCTCCCTTCTTACCTGCTGGCGTGAGCAGTAGCTTATATTGCCTTTGCTGCAGAGCTATTTCGTACATCTGCCCAATCAGAATCATGGCTGAAGGCAGGTTAGGCATAGTTTTTGAGAAAAAAAAAACAAGAACAAAAATACGCTGCACTTGATCCGCCCACAGTACCAAGCTTGCGGATGCTTTCGTTATGTTTTCCGGCGTGTGCGTATAAACCATACGTGGCTTGTCCTTGTTTAAAAAAAGAGTTATTCGCAACCTAGTTACCTGCTTTTGAGCCACGTGGATACACCGTATGCGCGCGCGTACGCCCTATTTGATAGAGTTTACATTTTTGGTGCAAAATTAATTCCAGAAACACTTCATTTATTTAGTAGTCCCGTTTTTCTGCAGCATGGCTACTCAGTTTGGCTATTTTTCACAGTGTTGACCAATGCAGAACACTTGCGATAAATGCGCGCTGGAAGAGTTAACGAACAAAGAAAGAGTTAACGAATACTACGGCAACGCCCGTTAGTCATGGTGCAAGTATTCGGAAGCCCGAACAAAATATTTTGAAAAAGCATTCTATGAGTGCCCGTGTCAGGCTAATAAGTAAACTATATATATATATAGAGACTGTTTAAATGGTGGCATTTTTTACGCTTCTTTCGTCTGGTTTGTTCAAAGTTTCCTGAATTCTTATTTGGAAAATTTTGTTGTCTGGTTTCCGTGCACATAACAGTACGTATTCGCCTTCTTAAAAACAGCTGTCCAAGTTACAGGGGAAGTGATGGTTACAATGATGCACGTTGATGTTAATACAAATGGCGCGAGAGAACTTGAACTGCGCCATTCACTTTGCCGCTTTATATTTAATTGACAGAATGATTCTTCATGTTCACAAAGAAGATAGGCAGTTATTATTCAGGAAGAAATTGCGATGGCACCACCGCAAATACTATCCACGTCTTATGCGCACACTCTACCCGCTGACGTTGCACTAGGAAGCAATGCGACAGATGTCATTTGCCTGGAAACACAGGAGTAACATTGCCACGCTTCTCATAAGTTTAGTTCGGCGTAGGTACTGAGGAGACGTATTCAGGGGTTTTAAAGCGAAACAAATGCGTACTTAGTGCTGCAAACACACGACAAAGTTACTTTTAAAAGGTGAACATGAATGTTTGGTTTAGCTCCGAATAATCCCGTACTCCCCAGAAATTAGGTAAGCGGAATTAAAGTCTTATTACATGTGATACAGGTGAAAGGCAAGTGTTTCTAGTCGCTTGCGATATTTGGTTTTTACCTGGTTTTGTGCGAGCGTTGCATCCCACCAAAACAAATTTCGTAAAAAGGATGCTGAAAACATATGACAAGGTTACTTTTAAAAGCAACCCGCCGCGGTGGCTCAGTGGCTAAGGCGTTGCGCTGCTGAGCACGAGGTCGCGGGTTCGATTCCCGGCCGTGGCGGCCGCTTTTCTGATGGAGGCGAAAAGCAAAAACGCCCGTGTGTGCGATATTTCGGCCCACGTTAAAGATCCCCAGGTGGTCAAAATTAATCCGGAGCCCTCCACTACGGCGCGCCTCATCGCCTGCGTTGCGTCGGCGCGTTAAACCCTACGCTACAATCAAATTACTTTTAAAAGGAGAATTTGAATGCCTGGTATAGCTCCGAATATCCCGTACTCGCTAAACAAAAAGTAGAGCGACACTAAAGCATTGTTATATCTGATATAGGCGAAAGTCAACTGTTTCTAGGCGCTTGCGACATTTGGCTTTCACCTAGTTTTGCGCGAGTGTCGCATCCCACAAAAAAACGTAAAAAGGATGCTGCAAACACATGACAAATCTACTTTTAAAAGCAAAAATAGAATATTTGATTTAGCTCCGAATATCCCGTACTCCCCAGAAATAAGGTAAACCGGCACTAATGTCTTGCTACATCTGGTACAGGCGAAAGTCAAGTGTTTCTAGGCGCCTGCGACATTTGGCTTTCAGCTAGTTTTTTGCAAGGGCTGCATCCCACAAAAAAAAAATCATAAAATGGAGCCTGAAAACGCATGTCTAAAAGCAGAACTTGTTCAGCTGCGACTATCCCGCACTCCCCAGAAAAAAAGTAGAGCGACACTAAAGACTTGTTACACCTGATATAGGCGAAAGTCACGTGTTTCTAGGCGCTTGCGACGTTTGACTTTCACCTAGTTTCGTGCGAGTGCTGCATCCCATCTAAAAAAATTCTTAAAAAGATGCACAAAACGTAGCCGCTATCTTCAAGGAGCACTGACACGAAAATTTTATGTTACACTTTTATTGCTTTTATCGATGCTTAATGGCCTGGCGAACCTGAAACAGCACTTCAAATACTTCAGTGCGCGATAGTTAATTACATTGAACGGCCCGAAAATCGTTTGTTTCAGATTCCCGCGCTTTCATTCCTAACGGTGCACATGACAGACTCCCTGCCTGACCTCACAGCTTTGTGCGGACGTCACCGGCACCCGCTTGAGAGGGTGTTGCGCCTGCTCGCCGCTCGTGGGGACGCGCGCATGAAGTGACGTCACGAGCTTTTGACGAGCGCTGCCGCGTCACTTTTTTTGGCTCTCCCTGGATGATGTCACGCTGATGTCCATTTGATGAGTGCCGCTCCGCGCGCTGCTCCGTCGGCGCGATAAATGAGATCCAATTAAACTATGTTCTTCGCGTCGCAGGCCGCTCATATTTCACCAAGGGTATTCTGTTGAGTGAAGGAAGCGAACTGTGCAATAATGTTAACGCCGAAAATTGGTGTCAGTGCTCCTTTCAGGGAAACACATACGCACTAGAATTTCTCAAATCTATGAATAAATACTTGTCTCAGGCAAGTAAACGCTGTCAAGAGTGCTTTTAAGTGTAAAAAAAGTTATTGTGAGAATGTGGAAGAAAATTGCGGGCCATATTCATTAAAATAGGACCTTCGGAGGGGTGAAGCATGCAGTGTATAAGTGTATTCAAAGATTGTAAGTCGGTGTCTGTCCACACGGCGCGCGTTGATATGACGCCGGAGAAGCGTCGGTGGGAGAAGCAATCACGCGCTTGATGATGCGGTGGCGCGCTCTCTTGAGTTGAACCTAATTTGAGCAATTTGCATGCCCCATCTGCCCCCATTTGGGGTAGTAGCAGGGGCCAAAGCGAGCCCAGTGCAATGCCCGCACCCCGCCCTGGGGGCTCGTCCTCGGTGATCAGGTAAGTATGCCTTTTCTTGTTTCGACCCCCCACCGGACCTGATCCGACTAGCGTCGAGAGCGGGCGTGGGTATTTGAGTGACACGCAAATTATAGTCCGTATACAAACAGCTTCTGCTCGTGCATGGAACGGCGTAACAGTCCGCCTTAAAACTCTAACTGGCGCCCCCGGAGAACCCGCACGATTTGTCGTTTTAGACGCTGTGAAAAATAAGTCGTTGATCATGCAGCTGCACTCAGAGTGCGACTCGCCGGACTCCTGTCATACAAAGAAAGAGAACGAAGATTCAATGGCATTAAAATGGGGCATTACAATGTGTACTGAAACTGGTTAAAAACCACTTAGGATTTGAATCAAAACCACTGCGCGAGATACCTGTGCTTTTTTTTTTTTTTTGGGGGGGGGGAGTTGAAAGGGGGAGGGAGGGGAGGGGAGCGTGCGCCACACGAGGTAAAAAAAACACTGCATTATGACTGGCAGAGTTCCCCAAAATTACACATGCCGTAATCTGAGAAAACAAGAGACATTTTGAGTATCTTGTTTACGCACACTGGCTCTAAATATGACGTTGAAATTAATCAGAGGCGAGAGAAAATTTCGTTTATCTTTGACGCCTGTGGTTGGTCGGGCCATACATGGCATCAATAGAGGACACACTCCGGCTACGATGACTATCGTAAGAGAAAGAGCGCGAGAATAGGTAGCTGTAATTGGGGCATGATGCTGATGACAACACGGGACCTGTGGTGGCCTGGCGTTTATATCTGTTGGAAGCATTGAAAACGATCGGCCGGAAGCGAGGCTTGAGTTTTACCATGAATTATGCAGCAATTTAGTGTTTGCTGGGAACTGCAATTTCACTCTCTAACTTTGCGACCTGTTGGTCTAAGTACTCTCAAGCTTGAATTTGCTTTATATGAAAAAGAACCCCAAAGCATTGACTATCGGTAGCACCAGCTGGCGGGTATCGGTTGAACCATGACCGGCATTACAGATAGCGACCTGCCCAAAGCGGAAAGTGGCAATGGGAGCCAGCGTGCCAAAAAAAATCGCTGTGTAGAGACGGCGCGCTCCGTCAGGTGGCGCTGTATTTAATTCCCAACCTCGCCAGCGTCGCTTCGCTTGCAGTGCGACGTGCGACTTCTCGCATAAAATGTAACGGTAGCACAATAAAAAGCGATTTGTACCAATGAGTACCTGTAATACTGGCCAACAGCCAAAATTCACGGTTTAGTCTAGACCTGCTTTTAGCTGAGCAAACTTCAACGTACATAAGTAAATCACATGACCACTGTATCTGCGTGCACGACAAGCACATTCTTATTTTCGAGCATTTACGTTCATTTTGGCATTCGGAAACGTTATCGACTTTGGCTTTACGTCGAGAAACTTTCCTTCAAAATCGGAGCTGTTGTAGCTGGCCGTAATTTGTGGCGCATAACGCGAAATGCGTTAAAAATACGAAGGAAATGTCGGGCGCTCGTGAGCACGTGCCTCTGGGCGATCGCCGAACGTCGTCGGCACGCGCACTGGCGTTAGCAAAAAAAAAAAAAAGCTGGCGAAAATTCCGAGGAGCGAGAACAAGCCGAGCGCTCGTGAGCGCATGCCTTGCAGGGACCACCCAGTGCCCCCGGGCTACGCGTATGCAAAGCCTTACCTAGACAATTTATAGGTCCTGCTCCCTCGATTGGACGAGCAGGAACTGATGAAAGTCTACAATGGCGAGGATGATCTCGGAGAACACTTGCCCACTCCTTGTAATGGTTGCCACGAGGAAAACGACGATATCGATGAATACGACGATGACTACTGCTAGCACAGTGCAAAGCGATGATGGAACATACAAATAAGCCATTTCAAACTTCTACAAATGCGTTATGATGTGTATTCTTCACTGCTCACGTAGAAAGAAATCCCGCAGCTTCGCAACGGTTCAAGCCTTGCGCGACTTCGTGCAAGCTTCCCCGGTTTTTTTTTTTACGTGAAGTTGAAGGTGGATACTGTCAAAGGGAAGGCTTGAGTTTGTATAAAGCAGCTTCAAGAGGGGAATTATATACTTGGAAGAGCCGTATTTCTTGCGCGAAGAAGTGTTTTTCAGAGAAGACACTACCCCCGCACTGAAGGGGTGGGGACGTGGTGAAAAGAAATTGCTTTTATCTTCTGCTATTGCTCAGGTGAGCGCAACAAGTGCCATAGCGTACGATATGTTCAGTGAACGTACGATGCAAAAAAGTTGCACAAGATCGTTCACCATATTCAACCGCTAAAGCATTTCTCTTGACTAGGTTTGTTGCCGAGTCTTCAACCAATGTCGACTACAGCCTACAACCTCGACATCAGACTCACTGCAGCTACTTTTTCCTGAATCCCTATGCATGCTGTTGCTGCACGGCCTCCAGAGAAGCCGGAGGCCAGCCAAGGCTGCAGGCGAAATTCCTGATTCACTGTGGTCTGTTTTGTTGCACTGGTGCTATGAAACGCGTCGAAAGCAAACGGAAATGGATGCGGGTCGAGTATTTTTCCAGTTTTTTTTCGGATGAAACAGCGTGCACACGTGCTTCTTTGTGTTTATGTTTTCCATGGATGCTATGGAATAACACGCGCTGAATATTTCTTTGTGCTTTATTCTTTCTGATGTATACTTGCGCTATGAAACACCTGGAATGCTATCGAACGCGTTAGCCAAAGGGTAACATCCTTGGACGCTTTTGGAGGGCGACACCCGGGTGGGTGCCCGTTCGGTTGACGCAATTTGCCTGAGTGCTTCTGCTAAAAACCTAACCGAATAGCGACTTCACGTTAAAAAAAAAATCTTATTTAAGCACAATGTCAAACCCAAAGTAGGTGTGGATATTCCCCAGCCCCAGGACGAATCGGCAAAAGTGTTGCAAGTTGGGCAAGTTGGAAATGCATCTGGAATTTGAACCAGCGCAGACGATACGGGGCAAGAGAAGAGCACTAAAGACACACGCTGGATATGCCTGTCCCAGCTTCGCGTCCCGTGCCACAGACTGCGCTGGTTCCTATTCAAAATCGGCAAAGACTGAGCACAACTGACGAAGAAAAAAAATTGGCGCAGCGTGCACTAGTGGTACAAGGTTGGAGAAGCAGCATAAATGGCTGCCCCTCTCCCTTCGTCGAATATCCGGCACTTGCACTTCGCATGGACTCCCGAACATGCCGCTGACAGTTCTGCACGACTGGCAGGCCCGGATCGTCTGGTCCGCAGCGTTTAACATCTATCCCAAAGTGAGCCGCGGTAGCACGCGCTAGAACCCCCGGCAACTGGCTTTGCAAACTCGGCGTCAGTGCTCCCCACTGGAGGAGCGAACGCACGTGAACTGGCGAGAAGAACAGCACGCGAAAGATCCTGCCACGATGAAAATCTCACAACCCGGTATCATAGCGAGAAGGACCAATCTAGATTCCAACCACGGGAAGAGTTTTAAATCGAAGCTCCATTGTTCTCACTGACGGCGTCTTTGTGCCCTATTCTCGACGCACTAAGTTCACCGTGAACTGTGAGTTCACCGGAAGTCTTTCCTAGTTGGCTTTGAGCTTTGGTCACGTGTTACCGGTTGACGAAGCGGCTGTGTGTGCTTACGTCCTGACGTTTACAAGCCACAGTTTTATAGTTTGCCTTATTTCTCTCTACTGAGAGCGCATAATTCTTGGCGGGCAATGAAAATCTGGACGAAATGCAGCGAACTTGACAACGTAGGCCTGTCTTTGCTATTCAACAGCAATACGGCTTGTATGTCACGCCCTCTCTGTGATCGGCTGAAAGGACATGACGTAAATTAAATAGTTGGTGGAAATACTTACGTCGCACATTGGCAACTTAAGGCCGCGTAAAAGTCACCTGATGTTACGTAATAGCTTGCAAATGGCAACTCTTGTCGCCGGGAAATGGGCGACAAATTTCACCGACCTTCGGCGCCGTGAAGTCCCCGTGAATTAGCAGCAGGCGCAGTTTCTCATGACGCGCGGTTTGAAGCTGTTTTCTGTCGAAAGAAATAATAGTTTTGACTGTTTCCAATTGTTACCGATAACTGAGCATACAAATAACGTGCCGTATTTGGTTTTTATGCTTGGCAATAAAATTGCAATTATTTGTTTGGTGTAACAGTAACTTAAGAGGTCAGTAATAGTTTCTCCAATACAAAGAACCCAACGCATGGCATTTGTCCATACTCCTGGTGGGTCACATGATCGGGTAACAGTGGTCACATGGTGGGTGACGGGATCGAACTCGAGAGACAAATAACGAAGAAAAGTGACTGTTTTATTTATTACTGCGCTGATTGAGATCGAGCTTGACGAATAAAATTGGCGGCATCGGTACGCTTGGCCGTCATTAGGCGTACTGTTTTGCTGTCTTTATCGCGTCATTCAATGAAAGGTCACGGCAGACGTTTTCTGTGCACGATCACACCATAAACTTGTTACAGCAGCAGACGATAGCGTGGCGGTGGAGACGGCCGGGAAGGAGATAACGCGACAATGCTTGCATTGAAGCAGGCAGCTCAACTATGTTGCTAAAAGCGATTGAAAGAAATGAATAGATACGAAAGATTGCGTGATGTTCTTTAGATCAACACCCGCCTTTCGCTCGCTTTTGGATCAACCTTGTAATGTTTACGCCAATTTTGACCTGAAGAAATGCCTTTCTTTTGCCAACCTAAGCTGCCTTCCTAATTTTTATAATACATGTCAAGCGATTTTATATCTGTTAAGCGCAATATTTGATGGCTTGGTTGTGACCTTTATAAGCCAAGCCTCAAGTTACACTGCGTGTCGTCATAGCCATACGTGCAACACGTCACTGATTGCTTACGATTTGCTTACGCAAAAAAAAAAGGCGAATTCACCGTAAATTTACGCAGTCGAAAATAGAGCTTTTTTACGCGAAAACCCTCTGCAGGAAAGCCAACTTTCTCTGACGATGTTGATGAATGATTGTGGGTGAAGTGAAAAAAAAAAAAAAGAAACCCTTCCCTTGGCCGGAATCGAACTTGGGTCCCTGCGTAATGAAGCTGGCATCTATCCGATTGCTACATTTCGATATTTTTCTTTAATGCATGGCAATTTTAGAAAAACTCAGACAAGACAATTAACACACAATATAAACACTAACAGACAGCAAAGGGTAAGCACGTCAGTCTAGAAAAGGTCGGCGCCATTTCAAAACTCGGGCAAGGAAACGCACGCATCCAAAAGATGCAGCCACTCCGGTGGATCCCTCTGCGCTGCATAAACGCTTCGTACCAACGCCGTATGTTCCCGAAAAATGCACTTGGTTGGCCTAGGGGGTTCGGCATACCGAACAGTCATGCGGTACTTCCACAAGATAAACAATCCTAGGAGAACAAAAACATCATATGGCACCCGATTAACATCTTCAAATGGCAAGACGCGAATGGTGTACGGGGTGATGTCAATGTCCCGTTTTGGTGTCCGTTGCAAAACGTCCCAGAAAAACACCGCGTCACGGCACAGCACAAAACAATGATCAATAGTCTCTAGTTGATTGCACAAGCGGAAATTGTCTGACCAAGGGATCGACATTCCTTTTTAGCGCAGCGATGTCTTAACTGGAAGCGTTTGCGAATGAAGCTTAAAGAAAAAAACGTTTTGGCATATGGCGGCACGCACATACGCTTGACACGGTCTAAAACATTATTCGTATGGTCCCGCAAGTATGGCTGGCGATAAAGAGGCACGGGGAATAGATTATGAAATAAAGTGTTCGTCATAGACGCCCTTGAAAGACTAAACAGCTACTCCAGAGAAAACCGCGCAGTAAGGAAATGAAAAGTATCCACAACTTCTTTTAGAAAACCCCATGGCGGCTTTTGGTTCACCTCACCCGTAGAAACAAGGAGAAACGGTAAATGGTAACTTATGCGCTCTTGAATTACAGTACGTAAAAATGGATGCTCCGCCAACTTGTAGAAGAAATACCGAGACACAAGTTGGTGCACAAACAAATGCATTAACCCAACACCACCAGACCGTAAAGGAAGAAATAAATTATCCCTGCGGATTGGCTCCCATTCAGATCCCCACACGAAGGTAGCAAATACTCTGTGTAGAGCCTGGACTTTCACCCCTGCACAGTGCAATGCCTGAAGCACATAAACAAGCTTTGCCTCCAAGAAGCCATTGCAGACTTGCGCACGGGCAAATACAGAAAGTTCTCACCCCATCCATGCCTGCGAGGCGCGCTTGACATGCGTGAGTGCTGAAGACCAGTCTGGCCCTGAGTTCCTTATTTGGTGCAAAAGCACGCCAAGGTACTCAAGCGGTGTGTTGTCCCAATTAATACCTGCAAATTTCGAAGGTTTGGTTCCCCACTGGCCAAACAAAACACCTTAGTTTTCTCCATATTCATGGCCGCTCCAGATACGTCACAAGGGCTTCGTGAACACTACGCTTGTCAGCACAAAAACAGGCGATGTCATCAGCATACGCAAGAACTTTAACATCACATGACGCTAACGAAAAACCACGTACCCTTTGGCTCTGTTGTATGCTAAGGCAAAGAGGCTCTATGTACAGTGCAAACAATAGAGGCGATAGTGGACAGCCCTGTCGAACAGACGACCTGATCTGAACTGGTTTCGAGAAAACGCAATTGACGAGAAGTTGTGTAGTACAATTCTGTTAGCAAAGCTGAATGCCTTGATACAGCACATCACCTAAATTAGCCGCTTCCAAAAGTGCGAATAAAAAATCGTGAGACACCGGATCAAATGCTTTTGCAAGGTCAATTTGGATAAGGGCCACCTGTTCAACCGAATCAGACACCCATTCCAATATAGAACGAGCAATATGTATATTCGTTTGGATACTTCTGTTACGAATACCGCACTCTTAGTGAGAGCTAACTAAAATAGAAATTACGTTGAAGACGGTTAGATAAAACTTTTGCAAATATTTTATCGTCCATTTCAATATGCGCAAAGCGGCAGCTTCAGACGACAAGCAAAGTATCCGTCACGATGAAGCTTCGCCTTGAACCATCGTCGTCGTTAGACGGAGGATGATTTTTTTTCCTACTTGGTCTAGTTTTTTTCATGCGCTGGCGGTATTTCAATTGTTTGCTGTTGTGCTTAACTTGTGGGATTAGGTTGACATTTTTTGTTTTTTTATTGATTTCCAATTTGCCAAGCTCATGTGGTCATTTCGGCATTTGCCTTCCGGTCTCGTGATGAGGCGGCCTGGGAAGGTGAGATGGAATGGTTTTTTCCACGCTATGGGCGCCTAAATTCGTGGTTAAGTTCATTTATTTTTTTTTCGCTTCAAAATTAAGCTAATTGGTTGTATTACTTGCGAAAATGTTTATTTGGCCTTTTTACTTGTAGGTGTTGCCCACTGCGTGTCAACACAACCTTTTTTAGGGGCGAAGCTCCTCTTGCTCGGGCCCTGTCCCGGCCGTACACGGCACATTGTACACGGCATATTGATGATTATTGTGGCAGGATCCCCCCAGGGATTGGCCAACCAAAGATTGGCCGGAGAGGTCAAAACGTTCAACGCGTTCGTTGCTACCCAACAAGGAGGAGAGGAAGAAGAAGAGGTTGTCGTTCGTCGCCTGCGAGCTCAAGACTCTTGCGGGGGCCCTGTCCCGTCCCTCGTTGCTGCCATAGACGGCGGAATGATGATGATTGTGGCAGGATCCCCCTAGGGATTGGCCAACCAAAGATTGACCGAAGAGGTCAAAACGTTCAACGCGTTCGTTGCTACCCAACAAGGAGGAGAGGCAGAAGAAGAGGTTGTCGTTCGTCGCGTGCGAGCTGTAGACACGTACCGGGGGTACGCGACACAAGACGCTCTGCAGAAGGCGACGGCCAAGGTGGCTAAAATGTCACACACAGAATTCGCCAACTTACCCATGGAGATTCTCATCGTCCCAAACAAGCCCTACATAATCACCACAAACATCGACGTCGTCGACGGGCTTGTCAACGGAGCGGTGAAAGCTTGACGTGTCGAGTCTTTATATGATATGTGGGCGAATGTTTCACGGTTTTACCGATAAGCATTTGAGCTTCGCCCCTCTCATCATCATTCACTTCGTGGAGATGGCGGGATTTTTTTCCTTTCCACTTGACTGCACATGTTATTGTTCCCCACCGCTGCTATACCCGTATGCCTCGGGCTTTTGGGGTCGCCTAGTGGTTGGGTTGCCGGTTTCACGGCGTAAAGGTCCCGGGTTCGGTTCCCAGGACCTCCCCAACCACATTTTTTTTTCGAGGCTCGCAGTCTTACACTTGCTCGTGGGCTCCTTGCCTGCCTATTCGCCACTTTTTCCTCACACTTCTTGGCCTACCATTTTCACCCTCTCCACTTCGCCGATGGCGATACTTTTCTGGTAACACTCCACGGTGAAACCAAAGCGGAAACCACATGGAGTGCTTTGTTTGCGTCTGGCGGCCGTCGGCGACTCCTGGCGGGGACGTGAAACGGACGTTAGAGAGGCCAAACTTCAGAAAAATGAAGAGGCATATTGACCAACAGGGAGGTTTTAACTAACAAAACCAATGTGGCAGATGTTGGTGGAGTAAATTGTGCTCTCCAACGCTTTTCGCGTCGCCACCTGGAGACGCCGACGGCCACCACACGCGAGCAAAGCGCTCCATGTGGTTTCCGATTAACAGCCTAAACTTCTCCGCTGCTGAAAGACGACATAACAACGACAGCAGTCCGAGCAAACGCGTTTACAGCGGAGAAATCGGGACCAAATGCTGGAAAAGCCGGTGCAGTGGCGTCGGACAGAAGTAATGAAAGCCATACAAGCAATGAGAAATTCTGCACGCGGAATCGCTGATCATGGGCAGGTCGCTATTAATAAAGCCGCTTATGGGTTGAACATGTCTAAACTGGACAACCAACGTAGGGCTTTTTTAACGCGCTAACGCTATTAGGGTCGTCGTGAGATTTTAGTGCGGGTCCAAACCGTCCGCGCTCAGCCGCGCTCACCAAGCGCCTAGGAAAATACATCACGGGGGCAAACCGCAGATTACGATTTAGGTTGTCATATGCCACTGCTAGCTAGAATCTGGCACACCGCGTTCGGGCAACTGGAGTGTGAAAAGCAGGTCAATGATACTAGGGCAGAGACGACAGAATGTGTACGTGATTTGAGCAGGTGCCGCACTTTTGCCGTGAAGTTTGTTCAAAGCCCCGTTGGTGAGCGGAAGCTCGGCAGACAAGGTCCCCAGCCGTACCCGTAACTTACGCCATCACACGAAAGCGCTTCTACCCACGGTCTGATGCCGGTGCCAGAATTGTGTCACCTAAATTTAAAAGGAGTGACAGGATTACCGCAATGCTTTAAAAAAACCAAGGAAGGCCTAGATTGCTCGCAGAAAGGAACTAAAATGTGTCACAATAAAAAATGAAGCCCCGTATGAGAGGTGAAATTGCACGAATTCCACGCGAGGGGCCAGTCGTGTATTCGAGGTGATGGTGATTGGGGACAACGCGGACCCCGAGCTGCGGACCCACGCTGCGACCAGCCGTGGCAAAGAGTTTTGAGGTGAAGGGTGGAAGTGTCGAACGGTTGCCGTGGCAGCCTTGGTTAAGCTCTGACCGATGGGCTCCCTGTCTGTCTACCAGGCAGGGAGCTCTGGGACATTACCGGCCATCAGGGTAAACCCAGCGGACGTTTTACTCCAATGCCCCGCTTTTTCATATGAAATATGGAAACATCAATTCTTCTCAAAAAACTTGATCGGTCCCTGAAGAGGGGCCGCACCAAAGTATCGTTCCCCCTTCTCCCAACCATGTTTTATAAGGTTCTACAATTACTCTCGCTTTCTTGTCATTTAATCTCTTAATACAGCCCACCCTCTTGCCGCACCGTCAGTATTGTTGATTTCACAGTTTCTTGACGGCATCATTGGCAAATCATACAATGAAAAAAAAAAAAAAACAAAGAACCGGAGAAGTACTTGTCCAGGTGAGCAACCAACAGCAGGCCACAAAGCCTTTCGCTCAGACTCGAATGGCAGATCTAGACGTAAGGGTCACGCCCCACCGCTGCCTCAACAGCAGGGTGTGATGTCTGAGCCAGACTTCCTAACGAAACAGATGCTGGCCTTCTGGAAGGCTTGAAGTATCAGGGCTTAACAGCCATGCGGAGAATCGCGATCCCGCGAGATAATATAGAAATCTCCATCAAACACGTTAACGTGACATTTATTCACTCCAGACATACGGAATATACCAATGCAGGGTTCATCAGTCCTCCATCGCTATAGCTAGAAATGAAATTACCAGCACCAGAATTCCTGGTAGGGCAGGATGAGGAGCACAGAATGGACGAATGAACCTTATGATATGATTAATGGCAATGGCTGTTTTCTGCTGACGCAAACTGTCCATTGGTAAAATTTGTAGTTTACTAATCACGGGTGCGCTTGGATGATCATGGCTTGAGTGCGTTATTATTCTTAATGAGCGCTTCTGTAATTTTCGTAAAGGTTCAAGGTATGTAGTGTAAGTCCAACCCCATGAATATATGCAGTTGGATAAATGGCAGTGATTGAGTGAAAAGTATCAAATCCGAAATATTGTAAGGTCGAAATAATTTCTCGCTTGCAACAACGCATGGCAGCCGGAATATAACGTTAAAGGAGCCATGAAGACAAAAAAACAAGTTTGGTTCATTAGAAAGGTTGCTTTGTCCTGATAAATATGATACCGATTTCATCACAAACTTCCAAAAAGTAACGGAGATATTAAAAAAAAACGTGTGGAGTTGTGGCGACTCGCTAGCCAGTTTTCGGCAACTTTTCTATGACGTCACAGAATCTTGTTTGGGTGATTGACGGTGGTCGAACTAATCAATCGCCAGGACACATGACTGGACGATTGTAGTGGGGCCGCTAGTTCCGTTTGATCGAATCACTTGAATGCCAACGTGCACCTAACCCACTGAGAATTATGCTTTTAGTGCTGGGCCATATGACGTCACTCACGCTGATAACACGTCACTGTGGCGCGAAATTTGAAAGTGCTTAAGTATTTCTTGCGTTTTCATCGGCTAAAAATGTCTTTCGTGGACGAAATGAAGCTGAATGAGGTACTAAATTGTAACTCTTTAAAGTTAAACCAAGTTGTATTTTCTCTACATGGACCCTTTAAGCACACTGAGTTTACATTGGCTTGCCAGTGTAAATGGTTGTCAATAACTACACCTAAGTATTTAAATGAATTGGTGCTTTGGAGTGCGTAATTATTTATCTTTATTTGAATGCTGTCTAGATTTATGGGCTTATGTCGGGAATGAATTATGTACTTTGTTTTTTCGAGTATACGGTAAGCTTATTTGGCTTGAATGAATTTGATATATTTGATACTTTGGTATTTGATTTTGTTTCAATTTATTGCATATTTTCCCTCGTAACAAATAAAGCTGTATCACCCGCGTACTTTGGCGATTTTTAGAGGATCAGGGTAGCACGAGGTGGCTAGGGAATTATTGAAAATGTGGCACAAAATGGGGCCTAATACGTCTATATTATCCTTGATCAGGCGGACTGTGATTCCATCCAGCCCTGGGGTTTTGTTATTACACAATTGTTGCAGAATTGATAACCAGTGGTAGGTCATTTACATATAGTATAAAGAACAAAAGGCCCAGGACAGACCCCTGCGGGACCCCTGCTCGTATCGGTTTTTGCGAAGAGTAACAACCTGACTACGATGATTTAAGTAGCTGGAGAAGAATTCAAAGCTCTGATTTCTAAATTCTTAGTTATTTAATTTGCTCTGAAGGTTGCTGTGGTCGATAGTGTCGAATGCCTTTTGAAGGTAGAGAAATACGGTGGAAACTAGTTCATGGCTATTTAAAGCTGAGTTGACACTTTGTGTCAATGTTTGAACTGCAGTGAAAGTAGGATATCCCGGACGGAAACCATGCTGTTGCGGACATAGTGTTTCATATTTTTCCAGAAATTTGTTGATTGGAGAAAAAAAGTAGCTTTTCAAACATGTTGATTATACTGAGAACTGATGTCGGGCAGTAACATGAAGAGTCAGAGCTATCACCGCGTTTCAGTACGGCTAATAGTTGCGATTTTTAGAGGAACAGGTTAGGACGAGGTGGGTACGGAATGATTGAAAATGTGGCACAAGATGGGGCCTAATACGTCTATGTTATCCTTGATCAGGCGGTCTGCGATTCCATCCAGCCCTGGGGTTTTGTTATTACACAATTGTTCACGGTAGATAACAGCTCGCCTAACTTTCATGAGTAAAGAGGTATTGTATATGTAGCTGGCTAAACACATGTAGTTAGAGCCAGGATGACTAGACACCATGGACAGGCCAATATATACTAGTGAAGTATGAATTAAAGCTTTAAGCAATTTGTTCGTCTATTGTTAAAGGGAAATGCAATGCGCACGAGAATTTCCTACAACTCCTTGTATAATTTTCTGTGTTTTTTTAATCCCCATTCGCGCGTTGAATCAAACTGGAGTAGTAGTTCTTTTTGCGTATGTAGATTATTGCCCCCGCATTCCGTAACCTTTTATACTGCCCTAGGTAATAATTATTATGTTTATACTGTTTCCGTTTGTTGTACTAGAACTGTTCTTTCTTCAAGATAACATGAATGTCGTTGGTTATCCAAGGGCAGGTTGGAACGTTATAAGAGCGAGAAGATATGGTACTGCTATCATTACTGATCACAGCCTTTACAGTTTCGATTAGATTGGGAACCTCAATATTTACTTTATCATGGTACAGACTGCTTGGTACTAGAGATGAAAGTTCATTCCTTAATAGGGTATAACCGATTTTTCTAATGCCAGGGTGATTTTAAGGTACGGTCTTGGACAGGTCCATAATTGAAACAAAAATAGGCAGGTGATCACACATTGGTTCGTCATACACCCCTGCCTTGATCGGGGTGGATATGTTTGTCAACACGTGGTCTAGGATCGTCGCTGAGGTGCTCGTTAAACGTGTCGGCGTAGAAATCAAGTTTCGAATATTGAAAGAAGCAAGTAAAAACTCGTATTCGGAAGACGTTAGACTGCGCGTATCAATAATAAGGTCTCCCGTAATGACAATGGGAACGTTGTAGTTTGGCGCAAGTGTAAATAACGCTTTTTTCAAACATTAAAAAAAAAAACATAAGATGAGTTGGGAGTTCGGTAAATAACGCCTAAGCTAAGGGAACACTCCAAGTTGATGAAAAGTGATTCGATATCTGTGGAGCTGCATATGACAGATTCTAGTTTCAAAAACGATTATCCTGATTTAACAAAAATGGCCACGCCACCTCCACGCGTGCGTGATTCTCGTGAATTAGATATGAATGAGTACCCACCGATGTTGCCAGTTTCGCCCTATTTTAGCCATGTTTCCGTCAACGCTATAACATCCATAGGTTGAGCATGCGTAGAGCCGCGTTTAGAGTTTATTGTGGTGCACGCCGCGACAAAAGCGGGGGCTGGTAGAGGTAGAAAGCTCTGCTTCAAAAACCGGAGAAAGAAAGCAATGAATCCAAGCGTTGTACACGCTCAACAAGCGGCCGCTCGTCAGCAGCGAGGGTTTGAATACGGCTCTTCATTTGGCGGGGAGGGGGCTAACTGCGAGCGCTACGGAATAAGCTCGTCGTGCCCGCGCGCCGCTGTCGGCCGGTCACCTCTCTTTATTACACTGTCAAAATACCAAGAAAACGTACCGAGGGCACCTGAGCGTGCGCCTTGTAAGCAGTGCCGGCGTCGTCCAAATCGCCCAGCGTTCGTGGGGTGACCTCTGGCGTGCTCTTCTGCTCGCATGTTCACGTGCGTTCGCGCCTCAAGCGGGGAGCACAGAACAGCTCGTGCTACAGACGTCGAGTTTGCGAAGCCGGTTGCCGCGGGTTCTAGAGCGTGCTAACGCGGTCAACTTTGGCAGATATAGGAAAGGCTGAGGACAAAATGATCCTGGCCTGCCAAACATGAATAACTTTCAGCGGCAAGTTGGGCAATCCATGTGAGGTGTAACAGCCGGGTTTCCGACGAAGGGAGAGGGGCCGCCAGCTCTGTTGTTTTTCCAGCCTTGTACCACTAGTGGAGCTGCGTCAATTGTTTTCTCTCTCGCAGATTGCAAATTCCCCGTCGTGAAATTGAAGACTGCGTGGACGCCTTTTCCTTCTGTGCCCGTCCCTGAACTGTTTCCGCAAATTCCCCATTAGCACGCACCTGCCGTCCCACCTCTTTACTGATCATTACTAACCACTAATCAATCATGAATTACCTTCGGAATCATTCGCTATCCCTTACATAAACCTGGCATGCTTTGGTTCGCTTGTGGCCTTCCTTAGTTCGGTTGGGTTTTGAACTATTCGCAGTGACATCGGGGTCATTCGAGGTCCACTTTCCAATGAGACATTACTCAATAACCCGAAACAGCTCACAACGCAAGAAAAGACACTAGTATGCTCCAACAAAAATGGCATAAGCATTTTATTGCTGAAAGCTTGAGTACGAATTCTTGCAAAGCAAACTGCACCAAGGCAACGAATGTAGAAAACTCAAAAACACTTATGTCCTGTCTTATGAACAGAAAATCCCACCCGATAGATAAAAAGGACAAATTGTCATGTGAACAGTAGGTGGGTGAAATAATAACTTTGGTGAGGAATATTTGATGCGGATAGCCTAGAATTATATTTAGTTTGCGAACAGCCTATAAGAGCAGAGTTTCGTACTAATATGCTGTAAAGCGAATTCTGACGCTGGTGTTGTGTGGCATTATGATAACGTGGGAAGTGTTTCATTCGTTCTTATGGTGTGCTACAGCTTGTCTTTTACAGGTCGCAATTTGCGCTCGACATTTTCCTTATAAGTTTTTTATGTGAAACTGATCGCCGGAAGTACGCAAGGGTCACATAATTACTCTGGGTTTGCGGTACGCTGCTGTTTCGTAAGCACGAAATACGGCGGGAGGATGAGGAACCGCAACTGCAGCTTGAAGCTCCCGGTGGAAGCCTGCACTCAGTCTAGAAAGCGAGACTGCATTAAGAGTAACATGTGACGAGAGCAAGAACAACACGGGGTAATTTTCCAGTGACTGTGGCAAGAAATCTGCGGTAGACGTTTTACAATTATTTCTGGTAATTTATAGTTGATATAATAAAGATAATATTATTTTAACAAGAAAGGCAGAGGTGGCGCAGCCACAGATATTTTTTGAGCTTCTTCGCAAGGCAGGTCGAGTGAGGGTAGAACGTTTCCCGGCCGTCGAGCACCGTGAAAACGGCAGGTCTGACGCTATATGTGCCTATACTATTTAGTTATATGAAACTTCTGTCTTTAGGTACCTTTTCATAATCGAGTGACATCATGAATATGTCCAGATTCAAAAGCAGCTCGATCGCCAACTCAGGTCAAGACTCTTCTTGGTTGAGGCGGCAGCCTTGAAAGAGGGACCAATATCTGGCCCCCGTTTTTTAGTTTATTAGGGAAGGTAACACGTCTCGAGCAGAGAATAAAATATAGGTAAGAAAATTATGTCCAATAACAATACGGGAGCTCTACAGAGTGCGCGGATAAACAAAGCTCTTGCGCAGGGTGCCTTGAAACCGAAGTGCGCTTTACACGACATAAAAGCGACACGGAAAGCTCCAAGACATGAGGGGACTCCGTGTTTAGGTGCACAACTCTTCGTTCCAGGTGTCGTAGATAGTTCCTGGGCAGGCCTGCGCGTGGCCCTCTTCGCATGCTGTGATCTGGTCGCTGGTTGCGTTCTCAAATATAAGTAGACGGCAGCCTGCATAAAAAAACAATTTCAAAGCACTTGGGATGCACCATTACTTTCGGCAAAATGCTATGTGTGTGTCTGCCACAATAAAGAAAATGCTTCCACTGCTGCTGATGATTGATCTTAGTGGCGCAAGCCCAACTAGGGAAAAAGCGCCGAGAAAATCGCAGATATAAGAAAAAGTGGTGTAAAGTGGGACTAAAATGGGGCACTTAAAGTAGGAAACAGATGGTTTAAAATGAAGAACTGAAAGCGCTGGCGAAAAGGGCCAGGAAATGATTATGCTTGGTAGAGGACGAACTGTAAAAATAGAATATCTGATAAATAGATCAAGATACTCTTCACAGGAATGACGGGACTGTCGTCTAAAAAGAAGGATGGGTGAGTGGAAGTTGTAGCCTGTAAAATTGTTGGAGGTGTTCGCGTCGTGTTGTGTCGAGGTGGCCCCCCACAGATACGAGTGTGCTGCGTGTGGGTGGCCTAACCGTGAACGGGCTAGGGCGACTTCCGTGTATCTGTTACGTGTTTTAGGGATGTATTGCCCGAAGCGTGGCTTTATTACGTGTAGTTTACTCTCTTTGTGTTCACTCCAGTCTGCTTGCCGTGCTTTCTGAAGGTGTGGCTGATGTTTGGCTTGAGTTCAGTGTATGGTATGGTTGTAACGTCAACTGTGTTTCTCAGTGTAGCAGCAGTGGCCCTTCCGCGTGCAATTCCCGCAATCCCAGAGTGACCTGGCACTCAACACAGTCAGTTCGATATTCGAGGCATATGCGGGAATGATGGCCTGAAAAGAAGATTGATGACGTGATTTTCGGGTGATTTTGCGGATGCATGTGCACGCACCGCGATCAGATAGGCTGTGTAAGTAAGCGACAGACCTAGAGATATGTTAATTAACATGACTTGCAAAAAGAATATCACACGCTTCAGCCGTAGAAATCTTGGTATTTGCGTTGATGGTTATACTTGTATGAAAGTTGGGATTGTGCGTAGCGCAGGACAAGATGGAGTCAGTTTTTCAGGCGACACTGTAAAATTCCGCACACCCCAAATTTCTTCTGCTAAACATCCCCAGCTTTTTCGCTCGAAATTCCGACCTCGCGGGAACCTAGCGAAACCACTTCAGGAAAGTGATATTTGGCATAAGGCAAGAAGCCAATGTCGAGATGAAAGCTGTGAAAGAAAAACCTCGGATTCTGAGTAATGTTTGTGGAATTCGCTGTCAAATCTAGCTTTTCATGCATTTGCCATGGCTCTGGGGCTTAGTCACGCAACACGCCATAATCTAGCAACTAGAGTATGGTATATGTGTGGTCCTTCGGTGCAGCGATTCGTCGAGCTGATTTCTTTGTTTCTTTTGTAGACTTGGGCCTAACACTCCGTTCCTTCCGCTGCGCCGCAAGCAGGTGCTGCCTGTGCCATAGCAGCGCCGGCAGGTTGCCGACAAATGCGGCTCTTTGGACTGCGCACCTATTCAGGTGCCCTTTGCCTGGCGGTCAACACAGAGGGCGTCAGGAGAGCCACGGGTGGTACAGAAGATGCGGCGAGGTGAAAGCTGCTGCGAGGTCCTCTTTGTTAATCACCTCGGCGCCCTGAGATGTACTGGGGGCAGGGAAAGAACAGATGGAAGGAGCGGCATTGGGGGCGTCGGTATTTGTTGCCACCGCAACCGCTGCGGGATTGTCCTTCGGTGTGGTGACGGGTTGGGCTGCCGAAGTCCAACCAGTGGGGGGGCGGGTGCAGGGCGAGGGCGAAGTCCGTCTCGCGGTCCTGCCTCGAAACTAAACGCCACTCTGCCCCCCAGTGAGCTGCGTCGGCGCACTTCCCTAGGGGGGAACAAGCGAACCTATGTCGCCCCTCGAGGGAAGTGATGTTCTCGGCGAACATAAAAATTATGATCTTTTTTTTCTAGATGAAACTTTTCACAGGTTTGTGAATATGCGGGGTGATGTCTTTGACAGGCGACGTAAGTGGGAATTATAGAATGACTGTTCTCAGTTGGGTGGTCATGTTCCGCGCAGTTTGTGCAAGTTATTCTGGCTCGACACGCGTTTGTTTCGTGCTGGAACCGCTTTAAAGGAACTGTAGAATGCCTACGTGGGAACCGTAGAATTTTCGCGGTGACGGTGCTGCTGTTCTCTGGCGAGCGCCCGCTGACACTCGCGCCGGTACAAGAGCACCACAGCTCCGCCGTTTCAGTACTTTTCACACTAGGTGGAAGTGAGTGTAGTTGTTTGTATGACACCATATGACACATTGTGTTTGTATCACACCATAGGTGTGCAAAAACACAAGGCAGACGTAGGTAATGCACGAAACATATGTATGTCAAGCATGGTACATGTTCGTATGAGCAGAACGCTGCCTGCATAAAATTGTTAAGCTGAGGAAGAGTTTCCTGTAACTGTAGCGGCATGACTTAGGAATTGAGATATAGTACTTGTTGTATGCTGTAAGTTTACACCAGCAACTGGAATGCCTAGCCTCTTTTAACTAACTCGATTCGTAGTAACTGGAGGGACTAGTCATATACATGCTCAGTATATTCGCGACACCTGGAGTTACGCGCGCTCTTTATTGAAATGTATGCTAATTTTTGTCCCACTGTTTTGCCATCATGTCCTACAGTTCTTTTTTTTTGTACGATTTTCTTATGCCTGTGCTACACGGTAAGTTTCAAGTGACAGTTCAACGTTCACTTACAAGAACACCTTCTTTATGTATAATGGGGCCTTCAATACTCAATCGGTTCAGCGGCCTTAGGAGGGCCGTTGAAACGGCCGTGTAGCGCAGGTATTACCTTCACTATTATACTAACTGCAGATGTAATATGACCTCACTGCAGAAATGAGGAACGCAGTCAAACGAGCGAACGTTACTCGCAATTAAAAACCGGAAGCAGCGCACAGTGGCATTCCATTTGAGAAAAAGCTTTCGCATCCATATTACAATAACCGTTTTCTCGTCTTCGGCATTTGATCAAGCATTTTGACGAGCAGAGGTATTTGTGGTCACGCTATGATGTGCTCTTTTCTTACTTTGCCCCCTCGGCACCTCGGCACCATGAGCGCTATATCATGCCGTGAAAACATATTGGCAATGTTACCCCCCAGGCTAACCGCTCGCACCACTATTGCAGCTGACATTTGTAAAGCGCATGACGTCTCCCATTAAAGTATCGTTCTAGCTGTGCCTGAAATGGACCTTCCAATTCGATTTGGTACCTTCCGCACGAGCATTTTAAGCGACCGTAATAACTCGCTGTATCAATAGAGGAGAAATCAGTTGGATTGTGTGAGGTGACGCGCTCGTTTCGACGACGACGGTGAAGCAACCGCGGGAACGTAAGCATGAAGGGATTGACCTCATCTGGTCTTGCCGAAGAAAAAGAAGCGGGAAGTCACACGAGGGGAGGGCGTGAACCAATAAGAGGCGGCAACAACGAAGAGCTAGGAAGGCCAGGCGAGAACAGAGAAGAAGGCCTGGAGGAGTGGATGGAGTAGGTTGGAGGAGCGTGACGTCCAGGTTGAAGACTCGAAGCTTGTCGGATTTTGGGGACCCGAGCTCGAAAAGGGTCTACCAGACGCCTTGGCATCCTGGGGCCGAGGCGCGACTGACTCGTGGAGGCGCGCAAGGTTCGCGTGCTGCGTTTTTCGATGACTCGCTGCCTGCTGACCGTCGGCGACCGGTAGTTCAAGATTGCTTCCTGCCCGCTGCTACAGGGTGCCCGATCTTGAACAGGTGCCGAGCAGACCATTGTCTACGAAGACAACGGTGCGTGTTCCTCGTCGACGTACCGGCATGCGCGACGGCGTCGTAGTAGCCACGCAACGCCCGCTCGCATTTTAAGCAGCACCCGCGATGCCCTGCTACGCCCTGAACCTTTGGTGGGACTTCTTTGTGCTTTCTGTAGAATTGGTACTTCTTAGTGTTATGTTCTAATTTTTTAGCTTTGGCTTGTAATTTCCTGCCGTGAGCGTGTGTTTGGTTTAAGAATATATGTTTTTGTGCCGTTGCCAGGCGCCCTCGTCTAATTATTGGTACTGTGGGAGGTCCCAGTCGCCACAGGATACCTGAAAAGAACCTGCGAGGGAGTTTCCCCTCATCACAGAATGTTTGTAATTCGGCGCCAGATCTGTCCCAAAGAGTGGTGCTTTCGCCCATGTCATTAGCATGGTACTTATCCAGTCAGATTTGAAACCTGACGTGCAACTTACATGCGTTCTCATCTAAGCCAATGGCATCACGTTATGATCGTTTAGTAAGAACGTTCACATGCACTATGCGGCGCTGCAGAATTCCATTTCAGTACTTCAGGTGCTTTCTCTGAAGGTCAGCGTTACTGCCACCGTCGACAAGACCAAGTACGAGCACCCAGCAAAGCTGTTAGGATGGTGCTCGATGCGTAAATAACCGATGCCACCGGGAGACCTTTATACACTTAATGCTGCAAATTATGTTTGAACCGCTCACGGCAAATGTAACGTGGTTCAGATGACTAAAACAACGAAGACGAGGACGAAGGACCAATGCCCGTGCAGCACGCAGCGCGTGCAGGGGCTTGTGGTTTTTTTAAATGCGGTGGACAATCACGCTGGCTCAATGGATGCCCTGTTTCGCGTCTCCGTCGGGCACCACTCGACGCCAACCTGCGGTTTCTCACGCTATATTCGGTCCCTTGTCCTGAATCTCTCACCATGGTGAAGGTGGTTGTGCTACAAGGATACGGTTGGTTGAGGTATTTACGCCTGCCTACGCACACGGATAGAAAATGGACTATATCGAATCATTTCGACTCCCACTTGCTATTACGTCATGACCTAGAAAGGCCCTGACAATTTAATATGCACTTTTAACGCAACCCCGGTCCTGAAACAGATACGTGCTGCAGAGAAAGGACTGCATTTCTTATAATTCATGGCGTTGTGGTCTCGTCTACCGCATTTCCTTGGCCGCATACTTTAACCTGAGCTGGCTTCCGCGCTATATTTCCCACAGCCTTCCCTCCATTAGCCCTGACGTAATAAATAATCCTACTCACAACGTCATACGGCGGACTGTATGTTATTAAATATTTTACAATAGACGTTTGTGTTCGCAGTAACAGATTGTCTGGTCTTGTTTTCTGTGTCCAGTATCCTATGGCGCTGCCAAAATGCATGAACACTGACTCACTCGACTTTCCACATTAATAAAGTCGGTTTATATCACAAACCACTCCAGCGCAACTTGCAAATGTCTGATTGTCTTGGCTCCACACTGTATTGTTCTAGCCTATACGGAATCTACCAACAAACCTCGCCAATAGCGATAACAGTAGGAGTGCGACCCAATTTGCAATTAAACGAGAAATTTCTCTTACCTAAGAATTCAGTTTCGAACTTCCCAACAAAGCAGGCTTCGTAGTCACCGTATGGAACCGTGGCTTGGTAAGTAGTGCTGGGGTCTGCAAACATGAACGCGGACGGGAAAATGAGCGCAGGCTCAACAGGTTCCATCGCCTGCACCAACAATGTGGACTACAAATCATACAGCACAAAAGACGGTTTGTGAGCAGCGATATCTAGCACCTCTTTAGATATTTTCACCGGTGCTGTGGCTGGATGCATTCCTTATTGTGTCCCTAATAAAACTAACTTACTTTCCCTAAATGGCAGTTTTTTTGCTACAGTAATTTTACCTGCTGTACAACCTACGGTAAAGAACAAAATACAACAGAACAAATCACCATGACTGAATTGGTTCCCTTCCAATGCATCACCTCAACTATTTTTACTACCAATTTCATCTTCACTGTGAGCGCTCGTTAGCCTCACTGAACCCCGTGTGGCGCCACGTGGCGGCGATTTCAAAGTGCGGTGAACACCAGCCTCTTTAGCGCATCTACAGGAACAGACCGGTAGTGTATTGCGAAAATGGAGGCCTTTCCTCCAAAATTACGCGCGTCGTAATCTCCATAGTGAAATTTCCAAATAAAATATAACTGAGTTGTTTCATTATATAGTTATTTTTGCAGCATATGTTTTTTTATTCTGCAGAAACCTGACGCATGCAGCGCTGCAGACGGGTTTCTTGTTGCGTCGACACCGAAATGCTTACGCCTATGATAATACCTCCTCAGATTTGAGGCTTTCCCCGCAAAATAAATCTCTTTGTTCCTCTGTGATAGAACGGCCTAACTAAGCTCTACGACGCTTGCAAGAGCTTTCGTGTTGCATGTGGCACTCTTCATGAAAGTATTTCAAAAATTCTGGTTTTTCCTCAAACGCTTGCAATAGTTAAACATCCGCTTGGCGGGGTGCAGCGCTTTCTTCAGCCAAGCACAATATGTACAGGCTGTTTTGTGTCAGATATATATTCACACAATAATGCTAGGCTTTTTAGGTCATCTGGCGTACTTAGATAATGTCTCACTGACTAAGCATGAAATATTAACTGAATGTCTATGAGCAGTGATCCGCGATAAAGAACTCATAAAAATCTCTGCTGCGGCGGCCACAAACATTTTTGCGAAAATAGTATTCACAACATGGCGGCCACCATTCATCGTTAGGTTTCTCTGACCGGCTTTGGAACGATTGATGTTTTTGTAAAGTTCTCACTACTTTTCCATTTCTTTTGTATAAAGCGCGTGGCCATAACGGGTCAGTTTGTGCAAATTATTTCACCGCTGCTTCAATGAGCACTTTTCCCAAGCGTGTACAAGGTACTCGTGGTGTTTCGCCTATCAGAGAATAAGACGTTACGATAAAACTTTTTGAGATGCTTTGAAACGTGTCTCGCCAGACGCAACTTTACTGTAAACGTTCTTGTGGAGATTGCGCATAAATAACGGGCTAGGAATTATCAGTTGCATGACTGTCTAAGAGAGTTCCACAAGTTCCCTAAAATACCCCTTCACTTACCACTTCCAAAAGTGATATTGACCACATCGGGAATGTCGGTAAACATAACGGTCTGTGTGTCTTGGAATCTGGAAGGAGGAGCAGCAGTTTTGTAGTGACAAGCATGCCTAGGTAACTAATAGGTGCTGATGAAATGTGCCATCGTGGAAGGCAATTGACGAACATCTGCTTACGTATGTAGTTTTTAAGGAGTTATGTAGAGCTTTAAGCCGTTCAAGGTGATTCGCGTCAAAAGGTAAAGAAACGGCAGCATTGAAAAGACAATAAAAAAACTTCGCACTGACGGGGATGGAAGAAACGGCAAAATAGAGCGCTCTAGTTTGTCGCTTCTGCCGTCCGCGCCGTTGCGGTGTTATTTAGTCTGAATAATGTGTATCAATGTGTATCAATGTGTAGCTCAATGTGTATCGTCAGGCTTTGACCAACAAAGCACGTTGGTAGACCTAAATGCGCCGAGGAACTTTATTGCTGTTTTTACGTTATACTGCGCGCAAGGTGCGATATTTCGCTCTTTGCGCCATGTTTATTGCGTTGCCATGAAGGGAATCTCAGACTGCATCTAGCACTGCAAAAAAAAAAAAAAAAAAAAAGCAGACGCGGTTATGTATGCTTTTGACCTTATTATTATAACGACGTCGTTATTTAAGAGTTGTCTACAAATCCAGTAGTCTTGCTTGGCCATACTTTTAAGTTAGATTTGTTCAGCTAACGTACAGGCTTTCAAAACCGCTCGCAGTTGGGCATTTTTATGTCAGAAAAAAACAAACGCCGGAAAACAGCGGGAGCATTTTTTATTTCGAGTGGGCCGCATCACTTTTCATCTTCTTTGGTAGACTGTCAGCATGCTAAAAAAAACGTAAGGTGCACCATTTCGCCCCTTCCATTTGAATATTAGGAACCTCACGCAACCCGGTGTCCGAAAATGTAGTGATACGCCACATCAAAACTACACAATGCCCCCAAATTCTTACACTTGTGTTCCGTTCTCAGACTTGTAAATAAGGGTGGTCATTCCATTTCCATCGCCCAGCCAGCGAACACAGTATCCCACGGTCAAATTTGACGTCGAAGCTGCAAGGTAGTTGCTTTTGGAGGCCGCGTTCAGCTGAAGGCAAGCAGAACATGAAAAATTAGTGCCCTTCCACCCTGTGAAGAAGGATGACCTGCGAAGCAGACGCAGTCCATGGAGTGCACTAAAGAAAACACGTTTGTTGGTAATTTCCGATTGAGCATACTTTCTAGCCAATTAGCTGAATGAAACTTGGAAGGACCCGAGCATCAGTCTCGCGGACAAACATGAAACTGTCTGCTTTACTCCCACGTCGTAGGTATCTTACTGCTTGTGTAACACGCCAACCCAATCCGCTCGACCACTGAGAGGACACAGGGGAAGTCGCATTAGGCCATTTGACGTCCACGTTTAAACCTGCCGTCAGCACAACGGACATGCCATCGGTAAGGACATGAACCCTATAGCTTCGCGTGCAAGCCCCCCTCCCAAGCTGTGCATGCCGGCAGCCGGTTATGTGCGCGGGCTCAAAAGTGAAAGAAACCGTAGAAAATGTCGCTCTAAAAGCCCTTTAAGCTGAACATGTAATATTGCCCTACGTCGGCGTGAAAAGCGGGCAAGTGGTCGTTCATCTGTTAGTGATTCGCAGCTACTCGAGGAGCTGGAACTAGAAGACGCAATTGAGGTGGCAGCCGCTTTCTATTGTTTTCGCGCCTATTCGTGCTTCTGTTCGGGCCGACGCTTCTTCAATTCCCGCTCTTCCTCCATGCGAACGACATGCGTCCATCCCATAGCGAGTTAAAGCTGGGAGGTCTCGAGCTTTATTCTAGCGGACAAACATGTGACTGTCCGTTTCTCTCCCCAATTGTAGCTTTCTTACTGTCTGTGTAACAACAACCGAAGCTGAGACCGTTGGATAACGGAGGACAGCTGACAGGACGCATTGAGCCATGAGAATTCCACGCTTACGTCTCCCGGCACCACTGCACGCATAAACCGGCAACCGGTGGTGGGCGCATACTTAGGCGTGAAGTACACCGCCAAAAATGTCGCTCGAAAAGCCTATCAAGTTGAAGAATTATGGGCTCACGCCGGCGTTCCAACCGTCGTCGTCGTCGTAGTGGTTCGTTGAAAAGGAAAAGAAATGGACTGGGGATAATTTTGAGCCCCTCTGGGGGCTCACCGGTATACAACCCAGTCCGGGGGGGGGGGGGGTAGGGAATATAGAAGGGGGTGAATAGGATAGGGTAGCGAAAAAGGAGATAGGTAAAGAGAGAAAAGAGAAAAAGTTAAGGCGCCGCGAAGAAAAGAAGCGTTGCCACAGTCACTGGGGGCCACCAAGCACAAAACACACCACAAACACAGGTCCTGGCGTCATGCTGCGTCCGGGAGAAGTTCTCGACGGGAGCGGTGAAGGTGGCTCATGGACTAAGGCGTTGCGCTGCTGAGCACGAGGTCACGGGTTCGATTCCCGGCCGCGGCGGCCGCTTTTCTGATGGAGGCGGAAAGCAAAAACGCCTGTGTGTACGAGATTTCGGCACACGTGAAAGATCCCCAGGTGGTCAAAATTAATCTGGAGCCCTCCACTACGGCGCGCCTCATCGCCTGCGTTGCGTCGGCGAGTTAAACCCTACAATCAATCAATTTGAGGTGGCCACGGCGGCGGCGGCTTTCGGTCATTTTTACGCCCATTCCCGACTATGTATTTTCCGCAGTCATCTGACAACGGCGCTACCGCTGTTGTCAGCCGATAGCACAACCTGTGAAAGAGGCATCGGTGGTGGTGAGGGGGATAGCAGTTGCGATAGAGCGGTCGGCGGTGGCGACGAGGAGCCCCAGAGCGGCTCCAAGTAAATCGGCTTCACCGGAATAAAAACTGGGAGGGTTATACATATATTGCTTCGCAGTAAAACGCTTTTTTATCCCTTGGTATGTAATCAGCGCACTGCTATTTAGGAAAACGTAGGCAAGGAATGAACCGGCATTTGTATGAGCACCTTTATTAGTGTCATGAAAAAGGAACTAAGACAGTTTGTTTTCAACCTACATCAGTTCTTTTAAACTAACGTAGATCCACACGTATTGTGCGCAGGGTGCCATAAGAGGTGTGTTTGAGGTAGCTTCGATGGCCATTAAGGTAAGGCCATTGCCCCTCTCCAGATTCATCAAAACAGAATAAGCAAATAGGCTAGCAATGCGATCATTGTTGCTACACAAAATTTTTAGAAGGTCGACTAGAAGTAATAAAAATAATACAAAGCAGACAGAAAGTGGTGGTGTCTCATACGCGCACTAATTGAAAACCACCCCGGAAGTAAACAGTGCTCTGATATATGCACAACACGGCAAATGGAAAGTGTTTTATGCTAGTGGGAAGTTAAAGGCTGTGTATGATCGATTTCGGGGTTCTGACTTGCATAAAAACGAAGTCAAGTATTGTCCACACTATGCATAAGGAGAACAATGATGACGAGTGTTTTCTTTATATAATGTGCGACTATACTGAGTGACGCTACGGTATCACGCACAGTGGGGTTTTTAAGTGCGAATGCACTTCTTAAGCGAGCCTGAAGCGTCCGCCGCCGTCCGCATAGCAACAGCTGCGGGTGCGCGCGCTCCTCGTCTTCCTTGGCAACGGGGGGAGATGGGCGCGCGCTGCCTGGCCGCTGACATGGCACATACCCACGTGGGGGATTGGCCAGGAATCTCCTCGTCTTCCTTGGCAACGGGGGGAGATGGGCGCGCGCTGCCTGGCCGCTGACATGGCACATACCCACGTGGGGGATTGGCCAAGAATCGGGCGTGAGAAGGGCTAATGCACCCGCTTAAAGGAGTACTGACACGAAATTTCAAAGCTGAGATCCGCTCTAGCAATCAAGTACAACTACAACACAAATAGGTGTCTGTGAATAAATGCATCTTTCTTTCTTTGTAGTTGTGTGTGTGTGTGTGTGATCTCTCTTTCGCGAACATTACCGAACCGCGCAAATTCATCTCGTGCATTCGCACTTTCACATTCTTCCCCTCGGGGAAACGCGGGGAATTTTTTTTTTCAGATGAAAAGTTTAACCGGATAGCGTATATTCAATCGTTTAAAAAGAAACGTAGTTCTACTTGTATTATCTTGCGAAAATGCCATCAATTATTTGATCTGCAGCCACACCCTTGATTAATTTTTGTGCGTTTACTAACCTGCTATCCTGTCCTTTTGAACCTTGGAAGCGCGCGTGTATGACAGTGTTTGACCTAATGAACAGAAGAAACGATTACGAAATATCACAGTACCAAACCGTACTTCTTATACCTATCCATTAAAAGAAATACGCATATTGACCCCTCAGAGACTATTGCGCTTCGAAGTGCAGCAGATTTAAGCAAAACAACACTACGGTCTCATGTACACAAAAGGCACCCAAGAGTAACTGTATTTTCTTGGAGAATAGAAATTTTAATTACCAGAGATGGGTTCCACCTTCTCAACTTATGTTTGAAATGTTCAGAAACCATTATTACGGTAAGCCGAAAACTTCATGCTGGTATTAAACATCATCATTTTACTACAGAAGTTTGGTATTAGTTCTCCATCACAGTTTAGTTCAACAGATTGTTGTTTGCGATGTACAGTCTCACTTTCTTTTCAACATTTCATTTGGGAATCAGAAGTAGCAACAAGATGCTGATCAAGGTGCCCTGTTTCAACACTTATTTTATCAGTGTTTTATACAAAAATATTGTTCTAACCTTCGCCATCTGGCCTTCGAATTACATGCCCTGCCCACACCCACTTCTTAATTAAGAAGAAGAAATGGGTGCGGGGAGGGCGCACAATGCGAAGGCCAGATAACCGATCCTCATTAAGGGTAAAAAAGTGGATCACTAGAGAAGGCAAGCGTGGTAGGGAGCGACAGCAAGTTAGATGGGCAGATTAGATCAAGGAGTTTGCGGGAATAAATTGGTCGCAGTTAGCACAGGACCGGTGTAATTGGAGATCTATGGGATAGGCCTTTGCCCTGAATTGGGCGTAGACAGGCTTCTTCTACTGCTGCTGCTGATGATGATGAATGTTCTAACTCCAACTGGGATGCATCAGCAAATACGCACAGTAGCAAGAACCGGAACTGGCGTGTGGCACATAATTCAAGGGGCTTGGTTTTGCATTATAACGGATAAAAGTTGTTTATCGCATTATAATGAACAGTAATGACCGCAAATTACAAACAAACGCATTTGGTTTCATCCATTCTTCGGACTGCGGCCTGCTTTTGTTGTAATGTTTTTTCACAGAGCGAAAGGGCACCGAATTTCTCTTGCTGAGCACATTCATACTTCTTGTGTGTGTGAAAAACGTCATCTATTTCTTGAGATTTCATCGGTCCCTTTTCTATGTCACTTTGCTGCCGCACCTACTCCTTACACGTCGTTATTGTGGTGAGGTAGTCATTTATTAACAATAGTGTAGTAATCTCACTTCTGTTTGCTTATGATTGCAGATTTTATGCCAAGATTTTCTCTAAGCTATTGTACCTTGTCTTATTGTGACTGCAGAATCTATTTGTTTATTTTTTGATGGCCGTCGTACGTTTCCAGTTGAATTTGTCCTAATTTTGCTCACGAGTACGCAGTTATGAGTTCTTAAAATGTTTTAATTCACACCTGTATCCCAAAGCATACCCAAATTGAAATAAAATTGATGAAACCGGTTTCCAGTGGCGTTTATCCGGGTGGGCTATTTTATATTCATTCCTTCCTCTTCAGTTTGAAGAGAGGGTATGAAGTAATCTCTGGTTATTTCTTCCCAGAAGCTGAAAGATTCCATCTTTCGGCTTTTTGCACTGCTCACGGCACGTTCTTTTGATAGTTTCGCATGGCCCATTGCATTGAAGTCTTAAATAAAATTGAGTACTCGCAGTTACCCTGACGCGCTGCCGAGTCCACATATTCGTTCAATCTGTCAACGGCCTCATCATAGAAGTATCTGTTGAGGCATACGCATATACTAATTCCCACTTGCATCACGTCAGCAGCAAGTTACTATTTTTGGCTAGGTACTGCGTGACTGGTTCGGC
Source organism: Haemaphysalis longicornis (assembly GCF_048455015.1). Lineage (NCBI taxonomy): Eukaryota > Metazoa > Arthropoda > Arachnida > Ixodida > Ixodidae > Haemaphysalis > Haemaphysalis longicornis. The sequence continues at coordinate 128,837,184 of NW_027526422.1, forward strand.
AAAAAAGTGCGAATCATGGGTACAAAGCAAAAAGTGCAAAACATGAGCGCTGACTGTCAACTAAGGCATTTGCATCTTCTCATGGCATGACATATCGTCCGCCAATACGTAGCCTACTAAATCCGGCGCAGCCTACAAATAGTCCTATGTAGTAAAATCCTCACTGTTACGCCATGGCTCGCAGTACGTTCCCGGATCATTCGTCGCAATCTGACACTCTGAACCCGCCCGGGGAACATTCACGGACCACCATTTTGACGCTTGACGAGCCTTGACAAGGCTTGGCTACGGAATTGACTTCATGTAGTTGCACGCGGTTGCGATTCTTCACCACTAGATGGCCCTAAGTTAATCTGTGCCATCGCCATCATCACTGCGCTTGCAATTGAAGTTTCACTGCGGAATGCCGTAAGAGCGTGTTTGCCATAAAAAGCATAATCGCAACATAGCACGCGCTCTCGTCGTCATCGCTCACTTCAAGCTTTGAGAACACCGTTGAACTTGCAACCACGAACTTTGTCGGGCCTTGATGGCGTCGCAAAGATGAGAGGCTCCTTCCTTTCAGGAAAAGCTTGACGTACTAAGCGCAGTACACAAGCAGCCAGCGCGGAAGGGACTCGATATTGCTCACCAGGGACCTTGAATTACCACGCGTGGTCTTTTCCAGCGATCGCAAAAAGCGGCAATCCTACATTTTTGAGTTTTTTAGGGTTCGAAAGCCAAAGTTGCAGAAATACACGGGAGGAAGTCAAAGTCACAATATTTTCGTTCATTTTTGAAGGTGTTCTCACTGCTGCATTTTCCCGGTAGCTACGTTTTGTTTTCCCGGTTCAGTGGAAAACGTATGAACGGGATTTTGCGGTAGCTCTTGCCTGAACACAAGGGGCTTTCCTGTGTCTGCCAAGCAAGAGTGTAGTATTATCTGCGAAACAATCGTATGCCTCCCAAGCAAACCAATCATGTGTGTTGGGCCACGGTATACCTTAGCGGAGCCAAATGCCTGTTAAACATGGAAGTTTTCCTAGAAAGCTGCGTGGAGTTCCCTTCTAAACGTTGGTTGCATTCGGTTATGATAAATACTTTTGTGCAAAAACTGATGTGCTCTTGCGAACTTTCAATACTTCACAAGCACCCATGCCTGACTTGAAGTCATCGGTTAATTAATTCCCACGACTCGCCTTCATGTTAGCTCAGTTCGTTGGGTGACAGACCCAGAAAGTCTTTGGTAATGCATTTGAACCCACAAACCAGCACGAATGTTCAACGGCGATGTTTTCATAACTTCAAAAACATTCCTCGGCTTGAATTTATTACGTGTTTGCGGTGATTCGTCTGATTATCAATTTTCCTTTTTGAAATCTATTCGGGCTGAAACGTATAAGTTTTCTACTCCTGAAATTTCTTGCGTGTACACTTGCGCTCTAACGGCGATGGTGTAGCAGGCATTGCTGGGTAAGTTAACATGGAAAAAATGTGAGAAACAGCGCGAAAAGACGGGACGCAGAGTAGAAGACAAACACGCGGCGCTGACTTAACATGCTCGCTACTCATGGTGTAAGTATTCGGAAGCAGCAACAAAGAATTTTGAAATATCATTCTAGGGAACGTCAGGGTTCCAAAAGTGAACTGGACGTGTTTAGATTGAAGTAACACCGAAAGTTGGGCGAGTTTGGAAATCATCTTGAAAGAAACACACACAGCGCGCAAAACAACAGGACGAAAGACGGAGGGATGTACAACACAAGCGCTGACTCTCAACTCCCTCCGTCTTTCCGTCTGACTACATCCCTCCGTCTTTCGTCCTGTTGTTTTGCGCGCTGTGTGTGTTTCTTTCAATGTGTTTAAATTGTGGTACTTTTATGTTTCCTTCATCTGGCCTCTCTAAATACGTGCACCTACTTCCGTTTCGGGGAAATTTTTTGCGTGTTAGCTTGCACACAACAGTACGCAGCCACATTCCAACAAAGAACTCTAAACGTTTCACATGAACTGGTCGCTACAATGACGCATGTGGACGTTTCTCATACAAATGGCAATGAAGAACTGCGCAGTAAATCGCAGCGTTCACTTTAACGCTTTATATTTAATTGAATTGATTTTGATTGTGGGGGTTTTACGCGCCAACGCAACGCAGGCGATGAGGCGCGCCGTAGTGGAGGGCTCCGGATTAATTTTGACCACCTGGGGATCTTTATCGTGCGCCGAAATGTCGCACACACGGGCGTTTTTGCTTTTCGCCTCCATCAGAAAAGCGGCCGCCGCGGCCGGGAATCGAACCCGCGACTTCGTGCTCAGCAGCACAACGCCTTAACCACTGAGCCACCGCGGCGGGCATATTTAATTAAATCAATGTTTCTACATGTTCACGGAGAATATAGGCGGCGATTATTCCGACAAAGCTTAATATTCTGACAAAGCTTACTTAACACGCCCTAACCAGCCCACCTGCTCCCTGTCCTAAGTTATCGTGGAAGTTTTAAAAATGACCGAACCTTGAAACCGGCCGCTACTGTCGAGCTTTAGGTATGCGCTGTATGCGACAACGCTACGCCTGGGCTGTTAGGCATGACCGCAGGAGGGTTGAACAGTAAAATAATGACCTATGGCCAGTTTTGCAGGTGCTGGAGTGCTGAGGGGCCTGCCTGTAAAAAATGCACAAGCCATACTCCTCCTGTGCATTGGGTTCTCATGTTTGTTATTAACAGTTCTCAAGATTGTAAAGATGAAGAAATGTGCAGCAAACGCGAACCGCTAAGAAGATATCACTCAGTTCACGGCCCCTCAGTGATTGTTTCGAAATTTTCCTCGCGTGAAGTTGGATTTTCTTCAATAAGATTAACCAACAAGAATCCTAAGGCAGCGCAAAAAATTGGTTTATTGAGCTTTGGCTGTGGCGCACCGATGACTCAATAAGAAAAAAATCTACAGAAATTCAGAGGATTGTCGACTGATGCGTAGCATTCTGATGCCGCTTGTCTTGAGCGTCAGTTCTTTACAGCCGATTTTTTTTATTTTTCTAAATCTTGTCCGACCAATTATTTATCTCCATTTAGGCTATTATAATGACTACAGATAGAACTTCCGCAAAATTGGCATTATTATGAAATGCAGGGCGTTAGACAGTTGGCAATTTTTCGTAATTTCGTAGTATTCGCCTTGTTTTTCTGGTGTTTGAAAACTGAGTTCGAGCAGTTATATCTATTTACACTATTCTAACGATTACAGGTGGACTTTTCCGCGAAATCAGCCTTATTGTGGAAATGGAGGGGAATTTTACGGTTCGCTAGTTCCCGTAATTTTTGATTATTCTCAGTTTTTAGTTTTTTGAAATTCGAAATTGTTCGACCAATTATCTCCGCCTACGCTATTATACAATTACAGGGGAAACTTTCGCGAAATCTACATTATTGTGGGAATTCAGGGCGTTAGACGGTGCGGTCGGGGGGGGGGGGGGTACTCGGTAAAGAATGCTACTCATTAAACCTTCATCACCGCAAAACTTGCAATACATTGTTGAACGGCCTAATAAAATTTGAACCTGCGGTCCCCTCTCATATTCGTTAAGGTGGCCGGCATTTTTCCAAGTCACGCTATGCTTTTTTATAAGACTCATTTACGACGGTTATGTATGCTGTTATTGATTTTTCTATACTATGCTCTGAACATGAAGTGATAGGTTTTCTTACCGCCCGGGCGTTGCATGTTTGACCAGTAGTGCCACCACATTCTTCCGCATTTGTAGCCATTGGCATAAGCATGCAAAGGAGGTAAGGAGAAAAAAGTACAACCATCTTGTTCGGGACACGTGACGTGCAGTCAGCAACTCAGAATTCAGGTGAAAACTCCGATGTGACTTGCTGGATTGAGCAGTTACTTATATTGCCTTCGCTGCACGATCCATTACATGCCTCTGCCCAATCAGAATCGTTGTTGAACGCAGGCTAGATAGCCTTTTGACAAAAGTACAAAAATAGGCTGCACTTGAACCACACCGACTGCCGAGCTTAGGGCCACTTTCGGGATGTTTTCACTGCTGCGAGTATCAACCAGATGTGGTGTGTCCTTGTTCTTAAAAAAAACCATGAACCATTCTCTACCTATACTGGCTTTTGAGCAACGTGGATATATCATAAGCACGTGCGCAGTGTTCGAAAAACGAGGTTGCGGTTTTTGTGTAACTTTTATTTTGTATTTTATGCAGAATTGGGCTATTTTCAAACCGTTCACAAAATCAGAACACTTGCGACTAATGCGAGCTAAAAAAAAAAACACAAAAAACAAAAATATACAAATGGAATGCTCGCTACTCATGATGGAAGTATTCGGAAGCAGCAATGAAGAATTTTGAAATATCATTCCAGAGAACGTCAGTGTTCCAGAAGTGAACTGGACTTGTTTAAATTGCGGTATTTTTATGTTTCCTTCATCTGGCCTCTCTAAATACGTGCACCTGCTTCCGTTTCAGCGAAATTTATTTTCGTGTTACCTTGCACACAACAGTACGCAGCCACATTCTAACAAAGAACTCTCAACGTTTCACTGGAACTGATCGCTACAATGACGCATGAGGACGTTGCTCTTACAAATGGCAACGAAGAACTGCGCAGTAAATCGCAGCGTTCATTTTACCGCTCTATATTTAATTAGATCAATGTTTCTACATGTTCACGGATAATATAGGCGGCCATTATTCTGACAAAGCTTATGATGGCCCCGTAGCAAATATTATACACTTGTTTGCACAGATGCACTTTACTCGCTGTCGTTGCACTGTAAAGCAAAGCAACTGACCTCATTTGGCTGATAGCAGAGCCCTAATCCGGCCACTTTTTTATTCTTAATTTGGTGCAGCAACCGACGATACTGATTCAAAGCTTTTTATGGGAAGCAAATGCGTACCCTGTTCAAGCTGTAAACGCACATGAAAGTTTTCTTTTAACAACAAAACTTCAGTGTTCGTTCAAACCACCTACAAAAAATTAGAGCGACCCTTAAGCCTCTTTACGGCTGATGCAGGCGTGTGTGTAAAGACGCTTTTGACGTTTGGCTTCCGCCTCATTTTGTGTGAGTTGTGCGCGCCACAAAACATTCCTAAAAACGTACACAAAACGTGGCAGCTACCTCTAGGCGAAAGTAAACGCACTGGCCTTCCTCAATTCTACGAATAAGTACTGGCCTGAGACGATTAAAAAAGTATCCTTGTTCCTTTGCGTTACTGTGAAAAAGCAAAGAATGGCTTAGGGGGACATATATCATCTCTACAAGGAACGGCTTCACATTCTGACTGCAATGGCTTGGCGAGGATGGAGGATTGAGTGGTTTACAGTGTGTGGAAGAAAAGGTGATGATGAGGCTGTGCTCTGCAGTGAGACTGGCTAGTTTCCTGTCCTACAATAAGCAGAACGAAGATTCAATGGTATTGAAATTGAGTGGTGTAATAAGAAGGTAGAGTGCTCAAAACCACCCGGGAGTGGAAGGGAAACGATGGCGGGGGAGACGGGCCTTTTTTTTTCACGAACGCACGTGACAGCCGAAGCAAAAATACCCCGTTGTGAGCAGCAGATTGCCCCGAAATTCCAAGTGCCTTCCACGCAAAACAGCAGGAAAGTTTTAGATATATTTTTTTTTCATCCAATGACTTCAAATATAAAGTGTCTGCAAATATATACTTGAGTCATAGTTTTGTTTGTCATTCAAAACGCGAACTCTTCACCGGTGGAGACGCGTGGCTCCTCTGCGGAACCTGTGATCGGTTCGCCCTCCATGACATCAATGGAGGATACACTTCGGCATCGCTAGCCGTCGTTAGAGAAGGAGGGAGAGAATAAAAACTTTTAACAAGAGCTCATTGATGCATGAAGGTGAGAGCACCCGCCCTCTGGGGACCGGGTTCTTTTCCGAAATGACCTGGTCTTTGTAGCTGTCGGAAGCATTGAACATGATGGGCCGGCAGCAGCACTTGCCTTTAGCGGGATTTTGTTTTTTGCAATTTATCGTTTATCGTGATTCACCTTCTAACTTTCCGACCTGTTGGTTCAAGCAACGCCGCCATCATAGCATTGCCTATCACGTCAGCTGATAATGTCGAAACAGCCACTGCCCTGTTGCTCTCCGCTGCTCTTTCCCTCTGGCTAGCCTTTGCTCGTTCCGCCAGCCCGAGTACTTTCCGCTCGGCAGTGCCGCTTGACAAAAACCATAAAAACGATTTCAAGGGTTCGTCGAGAGTTCACAATATGGTGGTATTCAGCATCCATATTTAGGGTGCCTAGGACACCTCATTTTAGATGCGACGCATCTCTTTCACCCGCCTTGTCCCTCCGGCGTAGTCCGGCGGCGTTCGCATCTCTCCCGCATTCTCCTCGCCGCGCCAGCTGCGCGCAAGCGCTGCTCTCACCGCAGCGCCATATGCGTGTTAGCGCTCTGCTGCGCTCGTTCCGTCGCCGTGCCAGCTGTGCGTGGGTGCAAGTTAACCCATGCGCATGCGCTGCTCTGCGCTGCTCTCTCTCATTCCCCTCACCGTACATATAAACGCGGTAACTGAGCCGCTCCGCTCAGTTGTTCCACCGGCGCTCCTCCGATGACATCCTCCGGTGACCGCCGATGATTTGAAATGGAGACTAACAGGCCTGATATCACAATGGTCGGCGCAACCGTAACAAGCACCGGCCACCCCGATAAAATTTACACCATCTTCCCGCGAGGGGAACCATGGGGTAGATGCGACGCATCGGGGGTGAACATGCTGCGTAAATAAAACACACAACAACAGCAATCCACACGCTAACATAACGGAAACGCAGCGGCAACCCCCGATGCGTCGCATCTACCCCATGGTTCCCCTCGCGGGAAGATGGTGTAAATTTTCCTGCAAAGCAACACATCTCATTTGCCAGGAAACACAGAAATAATCCAGCGACGTTTTTATTTTATCTTGGCATGGCGCAGCGACTGAGACTGATTCAAAGTTTTTGAAGTAAATCCAATTGATACTGTTAAAACTTTTGTAGAAGACGAGGAGGAAGCTGGCACCGAGGTCAACAAACGCATAGAAAAGAAGACGAAGACGACCAGGCGCGGCTACAAGATAAACGCTTTATTGACGGTTCTGTGTAAATAGTGTAAATATATTTGCTTTCTACAGACGACGACCTCCTCCCTTTCCTCCCTGGACGTTATTTCACAGATACCTTTTTCATGCTGTAAACATATAAGAAAGTATTTTTTAATAGCAGAACACGAATGGTTCGTGTTTAAAGCGCGAACTGATGTAACCAATGAAGTAGACTACACGAGTGCTTTCTATCAACTGTTTATTTTATGAAAAAAAAACCCGCACTTATCTTCAATCCTTCCTTCCCAATACACGCGCGAAGCGCACGACGATAACCATTGCTTTTCATTTTATCATCCCGCGTAAACGGGTGGTGCCTCCAAAAACTTGACTTCACTGGCCTGTAGCGTAATGAACAGCTGCGTTACCCACGTGTCTCCAGATTTGCTAATTTTGTAAGCTTTCACGACAATGCGGTACATCTCATCCTTGTGCACCAGCTCTGCTGTCGCACTCTCAGACGGTAGTATGCACCATTTGCACGCTTTTCAATGAACTGCGAAATTCGACTTTGGTCTCGCGAGATAACAAAATGAAAATAAATTATTATCGTCGTGCGCTTCGCGCATGTATTGTGAAGGAAAGGTAGAACAAAAGTGTGGGTGGTTTTCATAAAATAAACAGTACATAGAAAGCGCTCGTGTTGTTTACTTCATGGGTCACGTCTGTTTGCGCTTTAAATATGAATCAGATCTAATTAGCTCAGTTTTTTGTTCTATCGAATCTTCGGTTAAGCTCCCACTACCCTCTCCTCAACCCACAAACAAAAAAGATAGAGCGGCACTTAAGACTTGTTACGTCCGGTATAGGTGAAAGTCATATTTGTAGACGCATGCGAATTTTGGCTTTTGCCTCATTTTGTGTGAGCTTTTTATTCCGCCATAAAATCTCTTAAAAGGTACACAGAACACGGATGCTACGTTCAGACACATCAATACGAACTACACTGTTTCAAATCTATGAATAAATACTGGCCTGAGGCTGGTAAAAAGGGTCAAGAGTGCTTTCAAGTGTGAGGATGTCTTTGTGAGAATGTTATAATAAAAAAACGGACGAGGGGAATGTTTAAACGCAAGGAACGGTTCAACAATCTGCCTTAAAACTCTGACTGCAGTGCCTTCGAGAAGACGCGTGATTCGTCATTTCGGACGTTGTGGAAGATAACTTGTGTATCATAAAATTTGTTGTTTATCATATTGTGTCTAATTTTTCTTCTTGTGATGCCCCTCCTTCTTGGGCGCTTTAATGGGCTTTCAGTGTGTTTTTAAGCAAATAAAAAATCATGCAACTGCACACAAAGTGCCACTGTCCATTCTGCTGTCCTAAAAAAAGAAGAACGAAGAGTCAGTGGTATTAAAATCGGACGTTGTAATGTGCAGTGAAGCTGCCTAAAAGCCTTTTACCATTCCAATGAGGAAAAAAAAAACACTGCGTCGTGAGCGGCAGATTTGCCCCAAAATTACACCTGCCTTTATTTTAAAAAGTTATGAATTTCTAAAATATTTCGTTTTTTGCATGGTTGTAATTTATCATACACGAGTCAGAATTTTGTTTACTTTTGACGCCTGTGATTTGTAGGCCATTCACGGCATCAATGTGGACATGGTCCGGCCTCACGACCTATTGTAAGATAAAGAGAGCGAGAAAAAGGGAGAGAAAGAGAAAACTATCTGTGATTATATCAGCAATTTTGTGCATGATGGTGTGGCGGTACACCTTAGGCTAAGGGGCCGTGGTCTTTGTAGCCGTCGAAAGCATGGATAAATAGCGGCCGGCAAATGCGCTTGAGTTTCACCACGATTTACGGCGCAATTTAGTGCTTCCTGGTGACTGCAGTTTCACTTTCTAACTTTCCGACCTGATGAAGGTTGAATTTACTTTACATGAGCGACAACCGCCAAGCAGTGACTGTAGGTAGCACCAGCTGGCGGGTTTAGGTGCAACTAGGACCGGGCTTCATAGATAGCGACCTGCCGAAGCAGCGAGCTGGCGCGCCGACAAATTGCTTTGTACAGACAGGAGCGTCCGTCAGGTGGTGCTAAATTTTATCCCCAACCTCGCCAACTTCGTTTTTGTTCCAGTGCGACGTGCGACTGCTCTCATAAAATGTAGCGGCAGTACCAATTCATACCGATTGTACCGATCATTACTTAGTTTAGCGGCCACCACCAAGAGTTTACACTTCAGTCTAGACCTGCCTTTAGCTTTGCAAACTTGATTTGAAGGACTGTAGGGTTTAGTGCGCCGACGCTACTCAGGCGATGAGGCGTGCTGTAGTGGAGGGCTGCGGATTAATTTTGATCACCTGGGGTTCTTTATAATGCGCCGAAATCTCGAACACACTGGCGCTTTTGCTTTTCGCCTCCATCAGAAAATCGGAGCTGTGGAAACTTCAGCATACACAAGCAAGTCACACTGCTACTATATATGCCTGCTCGACAAGCATTTTTTTTATTTTGGAGCACTCCCGTTCATTTCGGCATTCTGAAGCTTCATCGACTTCGTCGTTACGTCAAGCTTGTTTATGTACTTGGAAAAGGCAGATTAGAAGGCTTGAATGTGTATAAAGCAGGTCCAACAGGGCCATTCGGTGCTTGGAAAGGCTATCTATGTTGCCCGAAACTCTGGTTTTCCGGCGAAGGAAACACTAATCCAAGGCAGCCTCTTCAACAGCACCGGGGGTTTTACCAGAAGTGGAGCCACGTTTTTAGGAGCCCCTTCGGTGTGGCTTACAAGACCAACAAAGGACAAAGTTGGCAAAGTTGGCAATGCCTGCGGTGAGAGCCAAAGTTATCTTCGGGAGAAGTTTTTGAGCTACCGCCCCCGTACCGAAGCGATGGGAATGAGGTGAAATGAAATTGGCGGTAGTGTGCGGCTGCGGGTCTTGCACGCAAGAAATACCATCGCGTACGATTTGCTCACTGAAAGTACTATGCAAAAACAGTGTACAGAATTTTTCAGCATATTTTTTTGAGAAACCATTTGTTTTGCTGAGCTTGTTGCTCAACCTTCATCCAATGTCGACTACAGCTTACCACCTCGATATGATACTCACTGCAGCTACTCCTTTCAGGAATCACTATCCATGCTGCTGTGACACGGCCTTCGCTGAAGCGGAAGGCCAACCAAGGCTGCTGGCAAAATTCCTGATCCATGCTCGTTGGTTGTGATTTTTTTTGGTTGAACTCCTGATATGAACCACGTCATAGTCCAAGAGAAATTGGCTGTGCGGAGAGGTTTTGCCAGATTTTTTTTCGAATGCAATATTGAAGAGCGTGTGCAACGTTCTTCTTCGTGTTTATTTTCTCTGGTTGATGCTATAGAAGAAAATGCACTCAAAAGTATTAAAATTTTATTCTTTCTGACGTAGAGCGCTATGAAACGCCTGGAACGCTATGAAATGCGTCAGCAGAAGATTTTTATCTTCTGATGACGCTAAATCACAGCATGAATCACGCACGACATACGGGTGCGCACGCGTTCGGTTCACGCCAGCTGCGTTAGGGCTTTCGCAAGCCAAGCCAAATTGCGATATCGCGGTAAAAAACTCTCATGGAAGCATATCGTCAGTCCCACAGAAAGTGTGAACTATCCCCAGGCCCAGGAAGAATCGGCAAGGACTAAGCTCTACGGACCGACAAGAAGACGAAGTAACACCGACGGCAGTCCTAGCAGAAGCGCATACAGCGAAGAAAAGGGGATAGAATGCAGCGTGAGCCAGTGCAGGGGCGTCGAAAAAAAACAAACTACAAAACATCCAAAAAAGCAATGAGCTATTCGGCACGCAGAATCGCCGAGCGTGGACAGGTCGCTATCTATAAAACTGGTCTTGGGTTGAGCATATCTGAACTGGCAGCAAGCATAGGGCTTTTTAACGCGCTAATGCTATCAGGCTCGTCGTAAGATTTTCGGGTGAGTCCAAGCTGTCCGCTATCAGCCATGGTCACCAACGGCGTACGAAAATATATCACAGGTTGAAACCGCACATTACGATTTAGGCTGCCACACGCGAGTGTTAGCTTGAATCTGGCACACCGCGTTCCGGCAACTGGAGTGCGAAAAGCAGGTCAATGATACTAGGGCAGAGACAACGTAAAGGGCACGTGATTTGAGCAGGTGCGGCACCTTTGCGGTGGAGTTCATTCTAAGCCCCGTTGGTTACCGGAAGCTGGGCATACAAGGTCGCCAGCCGCACCCGCACTTCACGGCATCACACCGACGCGCCTCTACCTACGGACTGAAGCCGGTGCCAAAACTGGGGCACGTAGCTAAAAAACGAACCACAGGATTACCGAAATGCTCTCAAAAACCAAGGAAGGCCTAGATTACGCTCAGAAACGAACTAGAATGTGCCACAATAAAAAAAATGAGGCGTTGTATATGGCGTCAAATTGCCCAAATTCCCTCGCGGGTCCTCTTGTGTATTCGAGGGGACGGTGACTGACTATTCCACGGACCCCGAAACCCAATATTCATGCTGGCATTTACCGTGGCAAGGAGTTCTGATTTTAAGGGTGTAAAAAACTGCGCATAAAGGACACGACGTTAAGGAAGGGACACGATGGGCGGGAAGGACAGGTCCCTTCCTAATTGTCTTGTCCTTTATGCGCAGTTTTTTCAACCCTTAAAATGACTCACCAACTAGTTGAACAACACGCTTTAAAGAGTTCTTAGGTGAAGGGTAGAAGACTCGAAGGATGGCTGCCGGAGCCATGGTCAAGCTCTGGCCGATGGGCTCGCTGTCTGCCTACCAGGCTAGTGTCTCTGGCACATTACCGCCCATAAGGGTAAAGCCAGAGGACTCTGTACCCAAATCCCCTGCTTTTTTCTAAGCCATATGGAAACTTTAGTCCTGTTGAAAAAAACCTAATCGCTCCGTGCAAAAGGGGCCTCACTGAAGTATCACTGCCCCCGCTCGCAAGCATTGATTTTCTTAAGTTATACAATATGTTTCGATTTCTTGACATTGAATCGCTCGATAGAGCCCATAGTGTTTCCTCACAGTCAGTATTCTTGACCTCGAAGTTTCTTCAAAGCTTCATTGAGAAATCACGTAATGCAAACAAAAAACAAAGTTCCGGAGAAATTCTTGTTGAGATGAGCAATCAAGAGCAAGCCACAAAGCTTGTAGCTCAGACCCTAATGGCAGATCTGGACATCAGGGTTAAACCCCACCGCCGCCTCGAGAGCACGCAGAGTTTGATTTCTGAACCAGATCTGCTAAACAAAAGAGATGCCAACCTCTTGGAGGGCTTGAAGATCAGGGCTTTACAGCTCGAGGGGAATCACAACCTCCAGAGATAGTACAGAAATACCCACCAAACACATTATTGCGACCTTTAGTTGCTCCAAACTTCCAGAATATATAAATGCAGCCTTCATCCGGAGTTCCATGCTTCCTTTCATCCATTATTCCGCACCGCGACCAGGTTCCCGAGGCCTTGTTATTGAAAAATTCCTAACGCCTTGGGGATCATTCCTATTCAGCAAAACCAGCCTTCAGACCATAGTATAGGACACAACACTCACCCAAACCTTGACTTGACTATTGGCTCTGCAGTTTTCTTCCATTAATTGAATAGGATATGAGCTCACACCCATATTCTAGTAACCACTTCCTAATAATACCAACATCCATAAGTGAAAGACCGAACAGGTCAGCTACCCATGGGAAATTCAGCAAAACAAAGGCGAAATAACACATTTACAGAAACACCTTACCTACATTACTCATCCATAGCACACTTTCGTATTGATGAGGCGACCCAACTCGTCACTGAGCACAACCTCTGCTCGCAAAGAAGACCCTTTCGAAGGCTTTTTTGCGGCTCACAAACCAAGAAGGCTGCGGTGGAATGATGACTGTAGGCGAGTACGAGAAGCTCACATTATAGAAAGCTTCGCCTTAATAACCTCACGTGGTTTGTCCTTGGCTTCACAGGAGACCATCGCTATCTAAACTTGGTTGTGAGTCATCCGGACACATCCTAGGCGCCAGAACATTCCTGTAGTGGGCTGTGGAGGCGACGTAAGCCACCAGTGAGACAGAGAAAGATTCAATTTCATAACATCATATGGCTTGTCCTTGGTTTCACAGGAGAATTTCGCTACCTGTTCATGGTTTGATCGTCTGAATAAATCGTACACGCCAGAATATGCCTGCAGTGCGTTTTCGACGCGACGTACGCCATCAACGAAACGTAGGAAGTTTCGCTTTAATAACCTCATGTGGCTTGTCCTTGGTTTCACCGGATACCTTCGCTACGTCTGCTTGGTTTTGAGTCGCCCGGATAAATCCTTCGCGCAAGAACGTTCCTGCAGTGCGTGTTTGGCGTGACATACGCCATCTATGAGACACTGAAAGCTTCGCTTTATAACCTTGTGCGGTTTGTCGTTGGTTTCACCTGAGACCTTCGCTGCCTATACGTTTTCAGTCGTGCTGATACATATACGCACGAGCACACTCCTGCAGTGCGCTTTCGACATGACATGAACTATCTATGAGACATTAAAAGCTTCGCTTTTTAACCTTATGTGGTTTATCCTTGGTTTCACAGGTGACCTTCGCTACCCCTACTTCCTTTTGAATCGTCCGGATACATCCTACGCACGACCGCATTCATCCACTGCGTTTTACATGAGGCATACACCATTTTTAAACATTGAAAGCTTCGCTTCAATAACATTATGTGGTTTGGCCTTGGCTCTACAGGAGAATGTGACATTTTTTTCAGTAATTTTTAACATGTTATGTAGGCGTTCTGAGTTCGTCTACTCCACGGGGCCTCGCACATTCACCTTACCTCATAGTGTTTACAAAATGAGGACACTTGCTAATTTTTCGTGCTCAAAAAATCATAAGACAAACAGAATAACTAAGGGCGCCCCCGCTGCTTATGGCACAATTGTGAAAGAATATTCGAGCTTATCCCGGTGTACCAAAAATGGGTGAAGTGGGCTTGCTAAATGCTATTGTTCTACGCTTTTTCAATTTGGCTTTTTGGTGGTCCGGTCCATGCGCGCACTTGGCCCCCATTGAGCGATTTTCGTGTGCGTCTTACTTTGCGCAGAACAGTGAGTGTTCACCATATGAACAGGAAGTGTGAACGTTCCAAATGAACTGATCGCTACCACGATGCAGGTTGATATTGCAGCGGTTTTTAGGCGGTGAATAACTAAGACACTAAATCGTGGCGTTTAGTATATGGCGCAGCCTTACTTGAAGTGCAAGAAAAATGCCCGAGGACGCCAAGCACTCCGTATGAGTTGTGAGCTCAAAATCTTGGGTGTCCAGTTGCAGACCTGCGCCGCCTTGCTGTCGGCTGCTGTGGGTGAAGGGCTTTGTAATCTTTCCGCATGAGATGATTTGATGTGGGATTCTCATTAACGGTTTCGATTCACTTCGATCTGCGTCGTACGCGTTGTGCCGCTGCTCGATCCTGGCGTCGTGTAAAGCGAGATTTGATAGCGACTATGAAATTCGCTGCTTATATGTTTGATCGTTTGACTGCGTCCTTCCGCTCAGCTTCAGCTGCGCGTAATGCTGGCATGGACGCTCACTTTTGATATTGCTGAGTTTAAAGGAGTACTGACACGAAATTTTTGTGTTACGTTTTTTTCGCTGCTATGCGTGCCTACCAGCCCACTAATCATAGAATGACAGATTAGATAGTCCAGCGCAAGGTAAACATTCATTTATGGCGTCGTTTATTCGTGTCAGTTTCAGTTTCGACAAAACGAACGCTGAGCGGCCGCCGTGACAGGAGGTATCACGTCACGTCACCATTCTTGCCGTATCGCTACCGCTCTGGAAGCGCGCGCGAGCGAGAGCACGCGCGCGCCCAGACCGGCCAAGGTCTTCGACGTCCGCACAGGCCCGGGCAGCATGACGTCAGTCCCAAAACCATGACGTGTACACACGCCCGAGCAGCGAGCGCCAACCACAGCCAGCGCGTCGGCTTCGTCACGGGAGCCCCAACGTCGGCAGTTTGGGGCAAGTAGCCGATGATGTCATGTCGGTCCGCTCTGGGCTTTCTCGCGTGGGCGAAGATTAAACTGGATTTTAAATATGCTTCGCTGAACCGTTGCTGTTGAAACTTGCTGGGAGATATCTCCTGATAAAAAGGAAGTGTTTTACATAGTTGTCGCAATTTGGAAATTTCGTGTCAGTATTCCTTTAAGGTTATGCTATGAAACGCCTTCCGCTGTAGAAAGCTTCCAAAGAAGCCGTTGTAACAGCGTTGTAACGGTTCGCCGTTGCAGGAAAAATTTTCAAAAAAATGCCGGACGCTCGCCAGCGCGTGTCCCGTGGCGACCACCGAAGCGCTTGCCTTGCGGCGATTGCCGAGTCCCTGGTTCGCGTAGTGGCTTTAGGAAAATAACTCCAGCGCTGTCGGGAAGCGTTACCGCGCGTGTAAAACAAATAAAAAAAGACAGCGCTAATGCGAAAGGTGGAAAGACAACCTGCTTGAGAGAGGTCGCCGTGGCAGCCAGCCCTTCTCTAGAAGCCATTATGGATAATTGGAGAAATTGTTACGAGCGTGCCAATCCTTCCAGACGCGACTTACAGATCCCGCCACCGCTGCTGCGAGTCGAGGATGAAGAGCTGGTGGAAGTCTACAATGCTGATGATGACTGCATCCACCACTCGCCGCGAAGAAGACGAAGACGTCTTCGATGTATATGACGACGGTTACTAGCACTACAGCTATGCAAATAAACAATGATACCGAAACTTACCCTTGTGTCCAGCAATGCTCATCTATAACAGCTTCCCCATTCAAGTCTTGGGCGTGAGGGCAAGCTTCGTCAAATTTTTTCTATGACAGACACCGACGCCAGCTTTTTCACTAAATAGGCCTTTTAATCCTTTCGCACAAAAAGGCGGGCAGCAGTCATTGTGACGGAATTCACCACGGCACTGGAGAAAATATTAAACACTTCTTCACTAACGGACGGACCTACTCACGATCGCTGGGAGAACAACGGGAGCAATAGACTCAATTTTCTTGGGAGCATAGGAAAACTCAGCAGTCGTTTTTTACCCGTGGTACTTTTGAGTAGGCTGAAAAACACTGATGTAAAGTGAAATATTTTAAATTTAGGTGAACTCATGCCCCGAGGAAGCTGCAAACGCAACAAAACCTTGCCTTTAAGACCAGAACTTGGATATTAGGCTTGTGGATGATAATTACCGGCGAGTTCCCCAAAAAATGATTAATAACAAAGAGCGACAATTTATATTACTCACGTTTGTTATTTGCGTTGTCTTAGTTCTGCACACCCTCCCCCGCTCTCCGACACAAAAAAATCAAATATAACACCACGCGTTGGCGTTAGGTGCAGGAAAATAAATATGCACTGGCAATTTGCAATCGTGACAATGCGTGGTAGCTATTCTCAAGATTGCTTTCGTGTTTTTGTAAGCCAACGATATATGGCCTACGGGCATGTCCTATTTCAATAAATGGCCTAAAATTGCGAGTATTATGTAAATGGTTTGGCAAGGATGCAGGATGCGTCCGTTTGTACGCTGTGGTTGAACTCATATGGGTTGAGCAACTGCACTTCAAGTACTGCTAGGCATTTGAGCAGTCTCCCATGAAGGTTTTTTATTGCCCTTGATTCTGTCCCTCAAATCACAAAAACTCATACAAGCGAAGCAAGACATCGCTGCGGCGGTCCCACCCAACACCCAGCGAGCTTGAAGATACTTTATGCAAACCTACGTTTGCAAAACAAAAAATGTCTTCACCCTTCGAAAGTCGCAACTCGCCCTACATTGCGGGCTTTATCACCGGCGCATTCATGACGCCGACATAGCGGATACCTGACGAATGTTCCTGACCAGAGGAACTCATTGCTCACCTTACTTTGAGCGGTTGGTCTGTGCCTCCGGTGCGTAATATAGGGCGTACCAAAACCAGTTTTGTTACAATTGAGGGCTGCGCCATGCAGCAGCCCGTCATTTAATATCATGCCGAATTTAGGGGCTACTCGCAGAGAGAAAATGCCCTTGCCTAATACTGAACGTCGCGTGGGCGCCTTTTCCTTCCTTGCTGGGTCTCTCAACTCTTGCTGGTGTTCTTTTCCACTGCTTAACATCTACTCGCAGAGAGAAAATGCCCTTGCCTAATACTGAACGTCGCGTGGGCGCCTTTTCCTTCCTTGCTGGTCTCTCAACTCTTCCTGGTGTTCTTTTCCACTGCTTAACATCTACTCGCAGAGAGAAAATGCCCTTGCCTAATACTGAACGTCGCGTGGGCGCCTTTTCCTTCCTTGCTGGTCTCTCAACTCTTCCTGGTGTTCTTTTCCACTGCTTAACATCACCCTACTAATCACTACTAGATATATACAGTGACTGTAGTTAAAATGAACTCAGTTGAGACAAATTTCCTGCTTAAAACAAACGATACATTTGCTCTCTTGTACGCGCACAACGCAAAAAAGGTTTGCCTAAAACAAATTTCTGATAATACGAACAAATCTTCAGGTCCTTTCGAGTTTGTCTTAACCATTAATGAATCGTGAATTAACTTTTGCAATCATTCATCGTCTAATATACACCTAAGCCATGCGTTGGTTCTCTTCTGGCGTTCCTTAGTTCAGTTTGGTTTTGCATGATTCGTAGGGAAGCCGGTGTATTAAATATCAACCTACCAATGAAACATTGATATCCCAAAACAACCTACTACTTGAGAAAATAGACACATATGGGCCAAGAAAAATAGCATATACATTTTATTTATGACACCTCGAGGAAAAGTGCTTGCAAAGCAAAATATACCAAGGCAGCAATGCTAGGAAAGGCAAGAAGCAGTAATGAGCAATATTGTGAATACAAGATTTCGCCATAGAGATAAAAAGAGCCAAATCATAACAAAAATTAGGTATGCCAAATACAAAGTTTGGTGAGGGATGTTTTGGCTGGACTGTTAAGGTCTCTAGATATCTAAGAGATAATCTCTAGATGGTTAGGGTGAGAAAGGCCGACATTTTAGAACTGTATATTAATTTACAAACAGAAATCAATGACAGTTTTGTACTTATTTACACTAAATCGAAATCTGAGGCTGGTGTTGTGTGGCGTTACGACTACACCGGGAAATGCTCTCTTCCTACTTGTCCTGGCCTCTGGCTTGGCTTGTGCTGGTGCGATGGGAGCTGGACATTTTTCTTTCTGATTATCTTTGTGGGGGCTGGTTAGCCGGTAGTTCGTAAGGGTTATATAATTTCTCTAAATACGCGGTATACTGGTATTTTCGTAAGCCGAAAAAACGGTGGGGGGTACCAGAAACCGGGACTAGAGCTTGATGGTGACGGTGGAAGTTGATTCTCAGTGTAGAAAGCTAGATTGCAATAAGAGTACCATGGAAGACGCGGAAAAACAACGGAGGAATTTTCTGGTATATGTAGCAAAAAATTTCGATAAAGACGGTTTAGGATTAGTTATGGTACTTTTTAGATCAATAAAAATTGATGTTATATTAGAGCAATGGTAGAAGTTTGGCAACCACGCATTTTTTTTAGCTTGTTGGCAAGCCAGGCTGAGCAACAGTAGAACGTTTCCCGGCCATCCAACGCCGCGGGAATGGTTGGTCGGACGCCAGATTTACCTGCAGTATACAACTGTATGAAACTTTATCCTCTAGATACCTTTTTCATGAACTACTGATATCATGAATATGTGGAGATATAAAAGCTGCTAGATTGGCAATTCTAGTCATGCGTCTTCTTGGTTTAAATGGCAGCCTCAACCCAGGGACTAGTATCTTGCTTTCGCGTTATCTAGCCTATAAGGAAGGTAACACGTCTGCAGTGGAGAATAATATATAGCTATGAAAATATAGTGTGATAACAATGGCCAATACAGTGCCCGGATAAACAAATTTCTTGGGAAGGCTCTCTCCAAACCCCAGTGCGCTTTATACGTGGATAGCTCCAAGCCATGAGGTGACACCGTGTTTAGGTGCACAACTCTTCGTTCCAGTTGTCGTAGAAAGTTCCTGGGCAGGCCTGAGTGAAGCCTTCCGTGCATGTTGTGATGTGGTTGCTAGTTGCGTTATCAAATATAAATAGTCGGCAGCCTGCATACAGAAAGAATACATTTCAAAGCAGTTGTGAAAAAACCACAGCACCCTCGACAAAATTTTACGAGTGCGTCTGCCATATTACAGAAAGTGCCAAGCGAGTGGAGATTGAGAAATATTGAAAACACCGGAAACCTCGAAATAATGCTGGGTGGTGGATTCCATTCGCAGCACAGTTTACAGTTGGAAGTTTTCGAATGTGCGAAAGTTACGAATAGTACAGCAAAGAAATTGGCCGCACAAGACGAGACCTTACGAAGCTTTATGGCGCGTATGCATTTTTTAGGGAAGCTGTGTTAGGGCGAGCTTTTTCGCTCGTCTACTGAAGGTCATGCGTCACACCGGGGTAGGAGTAGGTGCCCAGACCCGCCGGAGGCCTCGAAAAAAACCAGTTCCCAGATCCGCCGATAAAGGGCGCAGTGGTGTCGTAGGGTCGGATTTCTGTCTCTCCAGCTAGAGGAGGGAGAACGGAGGGATTCTCCCGGTGCTGACGTTTAGCTGCCGAATTATTTAAGGGAACCGTAGTCTATCCGAGTGGTATCCGAAAAGTCTATCCGAGTGGTAGAAGCAGTTTGGGTGTTGGACTTTCACTTTTACTCAGAGTGCGCGGGAGATGGTTCCGTACTTTAATCATTTTTCTTTTAAATCCGCGGCTTTGATTTTATGCCACGAATACGTATTGAAGACCTTCGCCCGCAGCCGCATCGCTGGCTCCACTCTTGCAGCTGACATTTGTAAGGCGTACGAAGTCCCCACAAAAGTATCGTCCAGGGTGTGCTACAAATCGGTCTCTTAATTGATTTGGTTCCTTCCGCGCGCACAGTTTAAGTGGGCGTAATACATTCGCTGTATGAGCAGAGGAGAAGTCAGCTGGCCCTTTTCAAACTGGGTGCTTATCTCTCCCGGGGAGCTGTGCTTCTGCCCATACATTCATCATATTGTTAACCCAGTTAGCCTCGCAACTTCCCGCAGTGCAATTTTTACACGCGTTGTCATCGAGCGGACGTTGTGACGGCATGGTCGGATAATTAGAGCACTCGTACACCCTATACGACACCGCAGAATGCTGTAGCAGTGCTCCAGGTGTTTTCTGTGAAGGTCTGCACCCCTTCCTCGGTCGACCAGTCAAAGTAAAAGGCAGCCCTTAGCGAAGATGGCAGGATGAAGCTCACCACACAAATGCCACCTTCGGAACTGGGGCGCAGGTTCTGCTAGATCAAGCATAATTCTGGAGCATCGATGTCTATATTTATTGCTTTAATAGCGCCAAAGCATAACTCAAGACAGTGAAGGAGCAGCACAATCCGCCTAATAAGCGTCGGCGAAACAAAATGTGTGGCGAAGCAGGAAGGCCACTGGATTGTTTGTGTGCGTGAGACTTCACGCCCATCCGGATTATGAGTCTTAGTTTAAACGCCTCGCCGTTTCCGGACACACAAAACGGGAAGCCATGAAATAGAAGTCATTGAGCAATCACTGTTGTCCCTTCTGCAACGCCAGCCGGAAGTCCCAAAATCAAACCAAGGTTCGCTCAACTACGCGCTTATCAGCTAACGCGGAATAACTTGGGTGTCAAAGAACTCGTGCGTCATACGCAGCAGCGTCCAGAACGAGTGTTTTCATTCCGACAGCTTCGCTTCTGAAGCCAATCAAAATTGTGTTCCGCCTAGAGGGCATAAATAAAATATTCCACCGCCTCAAGATGCTGGCGACAGATTTGGGCGAAGTACGCTCTCACCCCACCCAATAACTTTGTTCCAAACGATATATGTGCCTTATAAATTTATGGTTTGGTGCCGGAAACCTGTGGAGTCATGGCCTAAATCAACCTTATCCATCCAATATCGGAACGCATCCTGCTGGACACCCTTGCCACAAGTACCCGAAAGCTGTTTGAATCACGCGCTATTTATGATGCTCCCCATTCGCCTTTTTGCAGCATAGTTGCACATGAAGGGGGTTATCTACTCTCTAAAGCGGCGCCCAAGTAGCACATGTCTGCGAACGCCTGCACCACATTCATAGCCAAGCATCGTCATACGTACTTGGTCATGGGTTCCTAACTACGCTAATATTGCACGAAGTGAACATTTTGACACCCTAATGCATACTTTCTCGGCCATTTTATCGCTCTCCCTTTTTCTAAAAGACTCAGGACGAATATAAAAGGCTTCCAATCAAAAGCGACGCCCTGCAGGAGACCTTACACACAAATGTTGCAAGTCATTTTTGATCCTCCCGAGGCAAAAGTCCCGTCGTTAAAATGAGCCACGCAATGAAGAGAAGGCGAAAGGATAGATGTAGGCGCCGCATGCATCGTGTCTAGGGCTTTTCTGTTTTTTTTGTACATTTGGTGCAACCTCATGCTCGGTGATTTGGACGATTTCTTCTGCGTCTCTTTCCTTGGGCGCCACTGGACGCCGAAGCGGCCTTTTGCCACACCTTATTCGGTCCGTCGGTCCGGGAACCTTTTGGGTGGGTGTGGTAGTTCTACAGAAGATACGGTAAATGGTTGTCTTTGCGCCTCCCCACGCGCACGGAGAGAAAAGGGACTATATTGAATCAGTTCGACACCCACGTCTTCTGATTTCATGACCTCGAAAGGCCTTGACGATTTAATTAGAAGATTCAATGAAACCCTGAAATTGAGAGGCAAGGGTGTAACGGTGAAAGGACTGCATTTACAGCGAGAAGCTAATTACACCAGGTGGCGTCGTGGTCCTGCCTACCGCATTTACTTGGCCACATACTACACGCTGGCCTAGGTTCCTTGCCATAACCTCCATATACTTCGTTCCGACCGTGGCGCCCTGAGGGAATTGAATAAGCCTACTCACAACATCGTATGGCTGGCTGCATGTTTACACACATTTTTCTTAGAATAGACGTTTGTGTTCGAAGTAACCCATTGTGTGGTTTTTGTTTCTGTGTCCAGTATTCTATGGCGCCGCCAAAAATCATCAATACTGCATCACTTGGCTTTAGACATTACTAAAGTCGGATAATATCACAAACCACCCCACCGCAACTTCGAAATATCTGAACACCTTGTTTGTACATTGAATTGTTCCAGCGGATGCAGAATCTACCAACAAACCCCACCCACAATGACAACAGCAGGAGTACGACCCGCTTGCTTGTAAGATATAAAGTGCTCTTACCTAAAAATTCGACATCAAATTTTCCAACAAAGCAGGCTTCGTAGTCACCGTACAGAACCGTTACTTTGTGAATAGTGTTGTCTGCAAAAAAGAACGCGGACTAGAAAATTAGTGCAGGCTCAATTGTTTTCATTGCCTTCACCAACTATGTGGAGTAGAAATCATGCAGTACCGCAGAAATGTTGTCACACAGGGGAATGCGTGAAAACGAAGGTGTATTTGGAGCAAGTATTTACAGACAAGAGGGCGCCACGTTGGCCATAACACAGCTCCCTCCTTCGTCTAGTTGTAGCGGGTGCTAGGAGCCCAAGCGTCCCTAGTGTCTTCTTTTTAGGTAAGTCTTAGCCTGTCTAGCATGTTTTGGAGCTGCTATAATTCCATTCTTCGGCGCCTGACACACACTGTGGCAATACCAGCTGTTCATTAGAATATCACCCGGTGCTGGTGCCAGCTGCATTACTTATTGGGTCCTTAATAAAAGTTTTTTCGGGAAAGGGCAATGCGTTTGCTACAGTAATTGTAAGTGCGCTGCAACCTACCGCAAACAACAAAAGAATGCAGCGGAGAAAATCATCATTGCTACACAACAAACGACCACTGGAGGAAGAAGACCTCTTTCGCAAGCTCCCATCGACTCCCATCTTTCGCTGGCTGAAATGGTTGCTTTCTAGTGCCGCACCTCATATAGTCATATTCGTAATTACATCTTTCCATTGCACATTCGCTTGCTGGCTAACTCCTATTCTGCCAGTTGTTGCCTAGCATCATCGTGCGCCCAGTGTTTCCCTAATCCATTGCCAATTCAAAATCAGGGTATGAACTATCATCAACGTTGTTATCATAAATAAAGAGCGTTGCCTAAGCGGCAGATATTTTTAATTGTACCTTCTGTTGAGCTTGCTCACTGCGGCACTACCCTCTCGGCATTATAGTACAATTGCTGCATATTCCCAGCTATCTCTCTGTAAATCAAGACTCCTGCCTCAAGATACTTTGTTTGCATATCCCATCGGTATTAGACTTGAAGCAGCGTGAAGTTTAAGAACGGCCACAACCACACCGTTGCAGTGCGGGCGGTCATCCTCTCTTGAGCACGAGTGGTGTTGAGTTGCTTGGATTTCAAAGTACGATAAACACCAACCTCTTTCACTCCCCTTACGGGAACAAACTGGCCGTGTAGTGGGAAGATGCAGGTGTTTAAACCAAAATGTCGCGCGTTCTAATCTCCATGGCGCAATTTTCGAATATAACGAACTGGGGTGCTTCTGCATTTTGTTATTTTCGCCACGGAATTCTCTTATGCTGCAGAAACCTGACGGGTTACCCGATGTGTCAACAAAGAAATGCTTACAACTTGCAGCTTTGCGGTATTTTCGGCTTTCATAATGGCATAGTTGTTTATTTGCTTGTAAGCAATATAAAGACCTAATCTGAACCCTAGGACACTTGATAAAGCATTTGTCTTGCATTTGGCATGCTCCGTGCAAGGATTTAAAAAATCTACGGTTTGCCTCCACATGGTTGCATTAGTTTTACGTCCAAATGGCGTGGGTGTTGGACTCCTGTCTTCCATGCACAATATTCACGTGCTGTTCTGTCTCGCTGATATATTAACACAATTATACTAGGCTTTTGGAGTTCATCTGGTGCGCTTTGCGGGATCGGTGCTCAATATGGTACGCAGCGCAGCAAAGAATTGTTAGAAAATTGAGGTGAACTGTTTTGTCCGGCTTAATAAGCCCGCTCGGGCACTGAACGTTTCCCAAGCTGAACTGTAAGAGCGAAACCATTTCTAGCATAAAGAGATGTTTGTTTGCTTTCATACATTCAGAGAAAAAGACCAAAACGGTGAATGATCTATTGTCCTCATATTAAGGCAATGCCACACAGACAAAGCAAGAAAGATAAACTGCAAGTCTAGATGCAGTGATCCGCGATAAAGAACTCAAACTAATATCTGCTTCGGCGGGCACAAACATTTTTGCGAAAGTAATATTCACAACATGGCGGCCATCGCTAATCTGAGACTGGTCTAGGTACAATTCATTCACAACATGGCGGCCATAACTCATCTTAGAATGGCCTAGGTACGATTCCTGTGTTGTAAAGCTACACTAATTTTCCAATATTTTGTCTGACGTGTATGGTTAGAACGGGTCAGCTATGCCAATTATTTTATCACTGCTGCAGCGCGCGCTTCGTCCTCGCGTGGACAAAGCATTCGTGGTGTTTTGCTTTCGGATGGTAAGATATTATGGCAAAGCTTTTTGAGCTGCTTTTTCACCTCTCTTGCCAGACGTAACCCTGTTATTAACATTCCTGCTGACGTTCCGCAGCAAGAACGGATTCGGAATTATCAGCTGCATGACTGTCTTAGGGAGCTGCACAAGGTCTCTGAAATACACCTTCACTTACCACTTTCAAAAGTGATATTGACCACATCGGGCGCATCTGTAGTCACAATATGCAGTGTGTCTTCGAATCTGCAAGGAGCAGCAGCATTTTTGTAGTGGCAAGCACGCCTAGGCAACTACTAGGTGTTGATAGATTGTGCCATCTTAGAAGACAGACGACGGAGATTTCTTTACACATATCGCTTTTTAAGCCTGTTTAGAGAATAAAAGTCATTCAAAGTAATTCGCGCAAAAGGCAAAGAAGCAACGGCAAAGAAAGAGACACAAATACGATGTAGCAGCCAAGACGTTGGCGATAAGTATCGCAAAGGTTTCACTCTCAAAGCTCGTAGACAGACCTAAATACGCCGGGCAAGTTTGTTTTAAATGCGAATGCATTTCTTAGTCGGGGGTTGTCGTGCTCCGTCGGCGTGCGCCTGCATTCCTCCAGCGCGAGCGCACGTGAGCGCGCGCCTCGTAGTTCTGCCTTCGTCGTCGTCGTCGTCGTCTCGGCGCGGCGGGGGGGTTATCATGCTCCGTCGGCGTGCGCCCGCAGGTGTTATCTCTCCGCGCTCCTCCTCGCCCCTAGCGACAGCTGTGGCGCGCCTAGCTCGGGCGGGAGTAGCGGAGGGCAAGGGGAGAGGAGGAGCGCGCTCTGGCGTGTGAGGGCGCTCGCATCGCGGAGCTCGGGCGGAGTAGCGGAGAGTGAGTGGAGAGGAGGAGCGCGCTCGGGCGTGTGAGGGCGCTCGCATCGCGGAGCTCGGCGGGAGAGAGAGCTCGCGCGCGGGGCGGGCGTGTTGCGCGGGTCTCTCTCTCCTCTCCGCGTACCCTCTCTCCGCTCGCTGCGCTCGGAAAATGTATATAAATGCAGTGGAGCGCACGCCTCTCTCCGTTACTGCTTGCCGCAGCGCACTCATCGGTGCACCCAATGCATTCGCATTTCCGCACGATCCCCTTCGGGGAGGTGGGGGGAGTTTTTTTCAAGTTGCACGGCGTGCATAATACGGTGTTTCACTCTTTGCGCCATGTTCATTGGGTTGCAGTGAAGGGAGATCTGAGAGTGCATATACCTCTGGAAAACAAGCCGAGGTCGTTATGTACTTGTTTGACACCATTTTCAGTAACGAAGTTTCTACTTAAGGGTTGTCTCGTAAGCTAGTACTCATGATTTACTTACCGTTTAGCTTTTATTTTTTTTCAGGTAAAGTACAGGTTTTAAAAAGTGGTGGTCTTAGCGTGTATTTTATGTCAGAAAAAATATACCAGGAAGAAAGATCCGAAAACAGCGTGAGGATTTTTATTTCAATATGACCGCCTCCTTCTCATCTTTTATTTGTAGATAGCACTATGCTAGAAAAAACGTGCGATAAGCCTACCGCTTGAATACTTAGGACTTAATGCAAAACATTGTCCCACCATTTAGTGTAATGTACAATGGAACATCATAACTACACAATGCACCAAGATTCTTACACTTGCGTTCCGTTCTCCAGCTTGTAAATGAGGGTGGTCATTCCATTTCCGTCGCTTAGCCAGCGAACGCAGTATCCCAGGGTCATATCTGACGTCGAAGCTGCGAGGTAGTTGCTTTTGGAGGCCTCGTATAGCTGCAGGGAAGCAGAATGGAAAAGCTATGATTTATTACTTTATATAAAATAAACGCACTACTTGCAATTCTCCGGACCGACCATCGTTAAAGCGCTATTTCGAAAAACGGCAGCAAAAAATTAGCCGGGATCTCTATGAGTGTTTTGTTTTGTGCCAACAATAAGAAACGAAGAATATATGCTTTAAATCAACATAGATCATTTCGAACTAATCTTGGATCCACACGTATTGGGCGAATGCGAAGGGTGCCTTAAAAGGTGCGTTTTCGGCAGCTTCGATGGCCATTAGGAGAAAGGGTCGTTGGCTCTCGCCTCAGACCAGCCACTTTGTAGAACCACAATCGATCAAGACACAATAAAAAAATAGGGGACCAAGGTAGTTATTGTTACAATATAACATTTTTCAGAAGGACGCGTAAAGTAATGCAAATAACATACAGCAGACAAAAAGTGCCATTTCTTGTTGTCTCACAGATCACATTATTGCAAATGACACTCAAGCAAAACTGTTCTTATATGTGCACAACACTTCAAATGAAAAGTTTTTTTCATTCCAGTAAAAAGCCAAAACCTGTGTATGATCGGTTTCTCAGTTCTCACTTGCATAAAAAGGAACTCTGTGGTTGTCCACACTACGCATAAGCAGAACAATAATTCCGAGTTTCTCCTTTATAATATGTGCGGTAACACTGGGTCCGCTCATTCAACCTCTGAGAAAGAAACGCAGTTCTGCTTGTTTTATCTTAGGGAAAAGTTACTCGATGTGCGCCACATACTTTATTCAATTTTGTACGTTTACTCACCAGCTACGCAGCTACCGTACTTCGAAACATGAAGTTCGCTTGTAAGTCCTACTTTTACCAAATGAAAATTTTACAGTATAATAGACAAATAAATAATACAGCACCAAACTCTACTTCTTGAATGTTACTCCTTATAAAAATTGACTATATTGGCTCATGAGTCATTATTCAGGAATATAAACCAGCCTGGAGTCATTTGTAATGAATCGCTGCACAGCGCTGGTGATCAGCAACTTAGAACAATACCATGAAGTAATCCCGTTTATGCAGTCAAAATTGCATCATAGAATTTGAGGCAATTACTTTGGATACAATACATAGAGCAGACCGCCGACGCATAAAAAAAGGCAGAACAAGTCTTTTTCTAGAGCGCATACTTAAAAACAGTTTGGTTTTTAGGAATTTATGGGGTGCGAGTCAATTAACTTAGATGGAAAGGCACTTTGTTAAAGTTGCCAAGAATGCGAAGCTGCTTTGATCCACACCGTAACCACTGGGGCGTATTCAAGACTTCCTAGCACTACCCTAAGAAGGACGTGGTAAAAAAACCGGATATAAGTAGATCAAGAATTTCGATTACGGCGATAGGAATGAGAAAAAGTTGCGACAGTTTTTTGAGGCACATGGGACATTCGTGGTGTACTCGCCGTTAAAATAACCGATGTTACGTCTGGATTTTAAGTGACACACAACAAAAGCGGAGGACAGGTTTCTGCTCGTATTTAAAGGCTTATGCTACCGACAATAATTTTTAGCTGCGTTGTACCGATATCCTCGAGGATTCTTACCGTAGAGTACCAGGTCAGTGTTCACCCGTGTGAGAGGAGAGATGGGTATGACAAATGTATGCAGTAAGTTACACTGTGCTGTAATGCGGTCTGGCTGCAAGGTAAGCCTGTGGTTCCCCCCCACTACTGTGATTGAGCCTCCAAGTTGCGCCTCGGCAGCTCAGTAGGCGATCGATTCATCGGCTGTTACAGGTCTGTTTTCTTAACTGCTAGCCCGTCGGCATGGAGGCTATACAGCGCTGAGGAGATCAGAAGGGGGTCTTTTTGTGCAATAGGGTGCCAACGAGCGCCTTTGTGCATTTCTTGTAACGAAATTGGATCAATAAGCCTGTGTTTGGTTTCCACTTCGAAACGAGATTTCTGCTTCGTTTTCAAAGCGATGAAATGAAAGCTACCCATTACTGAAAATCCAGAATGATCATGATATCCGTCTTATTGAGCGAGGAACCTTTATATTTATATGAAAAAAATAGGCCTGCATAGCTAATAGATATGATTTGATTTTAGGTGTGCGACGCCTATTAGGGACGTAGTCCTCCACTTTTTCTTTAGTTTGACCCCGAAATGACCTACGAAAACAGCATCCGCTATTGAAAGGGGACTAAAACGAAGGCCCTCGACGACATTCAGCTTGCCCTTAACTTTAAAAGGATCATAATTACCAGAGTGGTTTTCATATTCTAAGTGGTGTGCACCCAAGGCGAAGGCATCTGGCCCTACACCTACAACTTCAACTACACCTTTCGTGTGTTGTCCCTACATGACCACATGTTTCTTTCAGGGTTTCTTTTCTTATCCTTGCCCTGAGCTCTCTACGTGACCTTAATTACATGCCTTGGCTACCATTTTGTAATCAGGGCGGATAATCTGCAGTGAGCTTCCTGGTCCGCAATATGCGCTCAGGCAAACTGCACTTTTTTCTCTAATTTTTTTCTGCGGTGTCTTCTATGGATGTCTTTCTATTATAGGTGGAAATTATGATCTTTGTAATAACGTGAAAGATTATTTGCCCAAGTCTTGTTTTACAACCTAGTTTGATTGGCTGCTTCACCTACTGGGCGTTCAGCATTGTTATTGTTTCCTCGTGAAAACTAAACGGTGTTTTTTTGTTTGTATAATTGCGTACATTCTTCTGTTATTTTGTATGGTGACATAGGACATGCTGGGGGTGGGGACTTCATTTTGTCAGGCTTTTTTAGCCTTTTTGACCGTTTCCCTCGACAAGTGTTCTAGTAATTTTAGTACCTGCAGTCGCAGTAAACTTTCAACAACGTTATTGCTTGATATTATAGTCAACCCTACGACCCAGCTCATGCTGTGTAGCTCCAAAGCAAGTTTTCTGCATACATCTATCCGAATCCCCAAACAAGGCTACCTCTTCGCCAACCGTGAATTGCTTTGTTTTCTGCGTTTACTCGTCATTTATTTTCCCCAATCGAATGTCAGTGATAATGACCCTAAACCAGAGGTCAAAAGTTTTGAAGTATTGTGAGTTCTTGTCTCACGCCTTTTGTGACAAGAATCTTATGCCACAAATGCGCTCGCCGTATATGCTCTAGGTATATGTGCTCAAATTGGTGGTCTCCCTTTGTTTCTCTTACTGCTGTGACTTCCACTGCTTAAAACGCTTTTGAAGAGCCTTCGATAGCATTTGATACGATTTATTGTTGCCTCTACATTTCTTAATTAATTAGGTGTAGGATGAACTGTGTTCAATTGTCAGTCATATTTCCAAAATGAAGACTATTTACTGTTTGATGCAAGTGTGGAGGTGCGTCTTATGCGCCAATTATTTGGTAAATAACCTGCACCGACAAATGTAGACTGCTGAGTCTAATTGTTACTGGACGTTACCCTTACAGATTAGTATCACGTCGACATTTTCTTGTGCTGGCGCTTCCCTTAAGCCCCCAAGACATTTCGAGAGGGATTCTGCTGCGTTTTACACTACACTCACCTTGTATCGTTCAGCAGATCCCATTTGTTCTGTAATTTCTGGCCGCTTTCCATCTGTTCACCTTTTGTAGCATGCTTTCTTTGCGTACTGCCGGAATGGCATCTACCAAAATTGCCCTAGGGATGGCGTTCTCGTGCATAACTTTTATATAGTACACGTGCCCTTAAAACCATAGCGCTACTGCACGTTGCTCTCTACGTTGTGCCTTCGTCTCTGAGTGCGCCCTTATTGGTCTCCTGTAATAGCTGTCCTCTTTGCCACTTTAAAGCTCCTCCTGTCTGGAAGGCTTCGTCAAACGTTGGATCGCTGGGGGCACCAATTCTTCCAAAGTTCCACCAAGTATTGCACTTGCATAACCTCGCAAATTTGGTTTCTCGATGCTACAGCGAAGCTGTATATGTCTCAGTTTTCCCAAAGCGTGTGCGGCCACATTGGCGCAGAATTAATTAACGAGGAAACACGGAGACAGAAAATGAACATAACTTTTGTTTTATCCCAAAACAAATTGTATGACATTTGTACATGAACAAGACCCTGACATTAGCCGAGTGCCATTTACTGGTGGCAGTGAGGTACTTCGCAGTGAAGCTGTGATAATGGTGGAGCTACCATCTGCTGTAGGTACATGGCCGTCGATGGAGGGAGTATATTTATGGAAAACAGCTGTCACCCTTGTTTTCGTGATGCCATTTCAAAACAAGTGATACGAAAATGGGGCCCTAAGACGTTTCTATTATGACGCGTACTTTTATTTATTTGTAATAGTTATTTACGTCGCACTTAAGTTGTAAACGTTAGAGAATTACCATCTGCTGTCAGCATATGTCGGTCTACGAAGAGGCTATGTTTACGGAATTTATCCAAACTATATAGAAACAACATATACGATAATCAGCCGCTGAGATAACTGATATTACGCCGGGTTTCATTTGTTCTGAATGAATACGTAGTTCGCGGTAAGGTTGCAAATGTTCTGAAATTTCCGCCTTCTGTCAATAGATCGGATTCTACGGAAGGTAAAGGGACAGCCCCCTGTTTTTCCGCTGGAATAAAACTCTAGCCCTTCCAAGTTTCATTCGGCTAATTACCGCGGGGGGGGGGGGGGTATGCTCAACCGCAAACTACAAACAAATGTGTTTTGTTTCGTCCATTGCTTGAAGTGCGTCCAGATTCCCTTGCGATCTTTCTTCACAGAACGAAAGGACACTCAATTTGTTTCACTGAGCTCATTCACAGTTGTGGGCGTGAACGAAGTCCTTCGCTGCTTGAGATTCCATGGGTCTCTTTCCTGCATTACTTTGCTGCCGCACCCACTTCTTATACCCGTGGGTATTGTGGTGAGGCTTTCATTGAGGAAATGCATTGTAGAGACCTCAGTTCGGTTTTTATAATTTAAAATACATACGGATATTTTGTCGAAGTTCTGCTACCATGTCTCTTCCGAGTGCAGCACTTGTTCATTGTCTTTTGAAAGCCGTAGTGCTTTTCGCGATGAATATGTTTAAATATGCACGTAAGTATGCAGTTTTGATTTCCTAAAATCTTTTTTGTCACATCTGTTTTCCGAAGAATACATGAATTAAAGGAACCCTGCAATACTTTATTCAACTTTTTCTGAAATCTTAAATGCGAGCAGAACGTAGTCACCCAAC
This sequence comes from Haemaphysalis longicornis, assembly GCF_048455015.1. Taxonomy (NCBI): domain Eukaryota; kingdom Metazoa; phylum Arthropoda; class Arachnida; order Ixodida; family Ixodidae; genus Haemaphysalis; species Haemaphysalis longicornis. The sequence continues at coordinate 128,868,745 of NW_027526422.1, forward strand.
AAACCCAGTACATAAATTAGGGGGTCGCAAACTGAATAAGCAAATAAATTACTGCTCTATGCTCATCAGATAACTTGGAAACTTGCTCGAAAGATTTTTCTCCCTTTCGCGGTCTTGACGTTTTTCCATGGCCCGAGTTACGTTACTGATGCCATGCAGCGGCTGTTGGCGGGTTTTCCATAAGTGCGGCAGTGAACGCTTTTCAAAAGCCACTTTAAAAATAAAGCCACAAAAACAAAGCAGAAACGGAAGGCGTATATGTGTTGCGACGAGCAAATCACGCGCTGCCGCTTCCTGCTGGCGATAAATGTAGCTTTCGCAGTGCTTTGAGACGCGAAGGAGAAAGTGAAAGCGTTTAAGAAAGTGGTGCACGGTCCCTTTAAAATAAAAATGAAATCGATGTGCAGCGCCGTTTATACGGGTGGGCTATTTTGTGTCCATTTCTATTTCTCCCGTTGGCCAATGAAGGCTTCAATTACCTCAGGTTTTGCTTCTCTGAAAGGTAAATGATTCCACCTTGACGGCTTTTCGTAGCGGTCACCACAGGTTGCCCTGATAGTTTTGCACGCCCCTTTACATTGAAGCCTTCATTGAAGATGAGTACTCGCTGTTAGCCTGACGTACTGCTGAGTTCACGTATTCGTGGAATATGTCAACTACCTTTTCATAGAAGGCATCCGTTGGAGCGTAGGCTTTTACTAGTTTCGACTTTTATGTCGCCAGCCGCAAGGTACGATGTTTGGCTAACAGATTCCTGACTAGTTTGAAAAAGCGCGGATTACAGGGACAAAGAAAACAAAGTGCAGAACATCAGTGGTGGTTGTCAACTTATTTGCATTTCCTTAAGGCATTACATATCGAACAACAACACGTAGTGTGCTAAATGGTTCTGAACTAAATACAGTGGGTTTTCATACGCCTGTCAGGCAACGGTTTAGTAGTAGCTGTAAAACAGCGATATGTAGGCAAAGCAACGGAATCACCTGTGTTGAGCAACAGTGTACCTTAGCGCAGCACAAATGTCGGTTACATCTTCAAGTATTCTTGCAAACCTGTTTAGAGTTTCAGTTTGATCACTTGGCTGCATCGTTCAACAGTTATAACATTTTTCAAAGAAAATCGCCTGCGCTTGTGGACTTCCAAAATTTGAAAAGCTTGCAGTCCTCACTTGGAGTCTCCGAGTAGTTAATTCCTTATACCGGCTCCCTTGTTAGCTCGGTTCGTAGGGTGATCGACCCAAAAAGTCGTTGATCATGCATTTCAAGCCCGAAAGCAGCACCACTTTGCAACTCCGATATTTTTTAACAGCGAAGCTGTTCTTGTTCACGGCTTTCATGGGACAAAAAGTGGTAACACAGTCGCAGCGATGTGCAGAGGGCATATTCTATTGAGGAGGATTGCAAACGATACACACACATGCCGCAAGTTAAAGGAACGTTTAAACGCAATGTTTAACCAGAGATTTTCGAAACTACCCATTCCGGTGGAAATGTTTATACTTGTCAACATTGTTGCGCCGCAAGAAAACATTTAGCATATTTTCGAGAAGATATGAACACAAAAGTGATACTTGCATTGATATTTTAAATAAAAATACATAGATGCTTGATTTTTGAAATAGCAAAGAAAAATACGCCGCGAAAAAAATAAAAGGCGCCTAAGGCGAGCAGTCGCGCCTGTGTTTCAACTTAAAAAGTAACAAGAGGTTCCAGTAGTTAATGCGAGCCCTGCAACACGCCAAAAAAGAATTGCCTCGAACGGCAATAATTCTGCTGCCTTTCAGAAGCCCACTTAAGCTTAGCCTTCGATTAAGGGACGGCAGGCAGCTTCGCTGTTGTCAGCGTTCGCGACGCTAATTCAGTGAGGCTGGGCTAATTTTTATATCTTCTGAAACGTTCATTTGCTTGAATTAGTCTCTTTTCGCCGTGGTTCAGGCGGTTATCGAGTTTGCTTCTGGAAATTTATCCTGGCTGAGACCAAACAGATTTCTGCTGCTGAAATGTGTTTCGTGCAAGCTTGAACCGGGATGGTGATGGTGTAACAGGTATTGCTTTGAAATTGCGGGTAGAAGCTTCATTATTACGAACCTCGGAGAACGACTAATACTTTGAGAATCTTGGTCAGTGCTGAAAGGCTGAAGTGCGTGCCTATAAGAAAAGGCCTGTTCTCCGTTCGGTTCTCATCGTTTATTCCGTATCCTCCTCACACTTGCAAAGTTGTATTTCAAGTGTGGGCCAATGCGAAGTGGTTTAACAATTCTCACTTGTTCACCGCCCCCCAGCGCTGGTTAGAACACTGGCCCAGCGCGAAGCTGAATTTTCTTGAATAAGATAAACCGACAAGAGTCTAAGCCAGAACAAAAAAATTGGTTTAGTAAGCTCTGGTTGCTGCGCACCGCGGACTCGATAAGGAAACATTTATGAGCGCAACGCTTGTTGAGCGCTTGAGAAATATTTAAACATACGAAACCCGCTCCCGTTTATTAAGCTGGTCGGCATTTTTCGCAGTCACTCCATGCTCTGTTTAGGAGGTTTGTTTACTACGGTTATTTATTGTCTCTATGCTTTTTCTACACTGGAAGTGAGAGGATTTCTTACCGCCGAGGCGTTACATGGTTGACCAGTGGTACCGCCGCATTCCTCGGCATTTGCAGCCATTGCCATGAGCATGCAAAGGAGGTAGGGAGAGAAAAGTACAAGCATCTTGTTTGGGACGCTTGTGCAGTCTGGAACCCAGCGTTCAATACAAAGCTCCGATCTGACTTGCTGACTTGAGCAGTAACTTATATTGCTTTCGATACATGAGCCATGCTCTGTCTCTGGCCAATTGGAATCGTTGTTGAACGAAGGCTAGATACCGCTTCGACAAACACACAAAAAAATTAGCTGCACTGGAACGATACCGACTACAGAGCTTAGGGCCCCTTTCATTATGTTTTCACTGCTGTGACGATCAAGCACATGTGGCTAGTCCTTGTTTTTGAAGAAAAAAGCATTAGGATTTCTCTCCTTCCCCTGGATTTTCCTCCACGTGGATACATCGTAGGCACGTGCGCAGTGTTCGAAGAAGAAGCTTGCGTTTTTCGTATAATTTTATTTCATGATTTGTGCATATTTGGCTATTTTCAGACTATTGGCAAAATCAGAACACCTGGGAGTAATGCGAGATAAGAAACAAAGTCATACAAAAGAATACGAAGGCAAGGTTGGCTACTCGTGGTGCAAGTATCCGGAAGCCACAACAAAAAAATTGACATATAATTCCCGGTAGCGTCAGAGTTCGAAAGGAAGTGAACTTGGCTTATTTAAATTTTCTTATTTTTTATGCTTCCTTCATCTGCCCTCCCTGAATTCGTACATGTGTTTCCATTCCGGCGAACTTTGTTCGCGTGTTACTTTGCACAGAATAGAACACAGCCACATTCCACACAAGAACTGTCAATGTTTCACAGGAACTGATCGCTACAGCCATACTGTTGGCGTTCCTCATACAAACGGGGACGAAGAAGGACGCAAAAAATCTCAGAGTTAAGTTTACCCCTTCATTTTTATTTCGCACAATCTTTCCACCGAGACGACGTTCACCTTACAATGTACGCACAATGTTCCCCGACAAGAAAGACTGCGATTATTCGGGCGAAGCTTGCGATGGCATCGTAGCAAATACTATCCACGTGTTATACACTTAGGCACTATACTACCTCTCATTCCATTATGAGGCAAAGCAACAGCCGTCATGTGATTTGATTGGAAACAGATGAGTGATCCAGCCATGTTTTTATTTAAACTTATGCCGGTGGATCAACCGACGAGGCTGATTGAAAGCTTTTCCAAGGAAGCGAATTCCTACCTTTTTGAAGCTCAAAACGTGCGTCAAAATAACATCTTAACAGCGCAACTTCAGTGATCGTTGTACCACCTAAAAAAGAAATACAGAGACACTTGAGGCTTTTTACGTCTTATTTAGGCCAAAGCCTTATATATGTGAAGACGATTGCGATTTTTAGGTTCTGTATGACTTTGTGTGAGTTGCATGCAACAAAAAAAGTCTTAGGAACCTACATAAAGCGTGGCTGGTATCTCCAGGCAAACTTTTGGGCAATGGCTTGCTCAATCCTATGAATAAATACTGGCCTGAGATGAGTAAAGAGTGTCTGGGTGGGTTTCGCGTTATCGTAAGAAAGGAAAAATAAGGCGTACGGTGGCATGTCTGAATCCAAGGAACGGCTCAGCATTCTCACTGCAGTGCCTCGGCGGAGACGCAGGATTGGTTGTTTCACAATCTGTGGAAGAAGTGTTGTTGATTCCGCAGTTGTTCTCTATAGGCTACTAGCCAGTTTCCCCTCCTACAAAAGGAGGAACGAAGATTCTATGGTATTAGAATCAGACACTGTAATGCATTAGAATGATTAAATGCTTAATGCTTAAATCGCATTCTAGCTTCGAAGTAATACTACGGCGAGAAGGCTTGGGCATTTTTTGGTGAAAAATGTGCCACTAGAGGAAAAACACTGCGTTTAGAGCCGAAGATCGTGCCTTCAACTAAAATTTGAAATCCCGTCAACTGTAAAAAGGAGGAACGTTTTCAATGTTTTTTATCGCTCAGTGACTCCAACTACAACGTTGCAATTTATCATGCGGGAGTCAGACTTCCTTTCCTTCCAAAGCACGCACTCTTACCTCTGGAGACACGCGCTTCCTTTGTGACGTTGACTTATCAGCCGTCCAAGACATCAATAGAGGACACGCTCCGGAATCGCTGGCTTTCATAAGAGAGAAGTATAAATATCTTAAATTATGAGCTGATTGGTGCCTGAAGGTGAGAGCACCGGCGTTGTGGTGGTGAGGAGAAGACTCTAGGAGGAGTAGGAATAAACATTTCTATGGAGCCGTTAGTCCTGGGGAAGAGTGCTTATTTCAGGACCTCGTGAGAGAGTCCGCCTTCTTGGGCTGTCTTCACCAGCCAGAGCTGCTAGTGAGGGTCCGAGCTGGACAGTGATCTCTCCCAGTGCTCAAGGGAGGGGAAGGACAGGGGGGTAGCTAAATTCTCCTGCGAAGCCAGATTGGGCAGCCGACCGAAGCACGGTGCGGTGCTGGCCTTTGAATGTTGACGAAAAAATCGCATCGTCCCGAGCAAGTGACAAATTTGAGGTATCTTCTAATATATACCCAAAAGATAAAGACTGAGGGATGAGGGAACGTAACCTCATTACTTAAAATAGAATACTGGTTAATTTCACAGAAATACTTTTTCAACGGGCACTGTTTATCGTTCACAGTATGCATACCGCATGATATTATAAAGTTATTTCCTGACGGAGAAAAGGACTTCTTCGTGCCTGTAATAAGACTTCGTTGCTGGCGAGTTAGTTAATGGTTTTTCCAAAAATATTTACTACGTGACGGAAGGGGAGATACAAGAGGGAGCCAAAAATTGCTTTCATTAGCACAACTCAATCTTGTGGTCACGTTTTACCACAAGCTCCCTCCTAAACAAAACTGCGTCTCTTGCGCTGCACACAAACCATTGTCGCAGGTTGTACAATCCAACAAACCCTACGGCACAAACGAAATTCCAGAAGTTTTGAGAATTGCCCAATAAAGCATAATAATTCATACGCGGTTTTCTGTTTGAGCAAGCTTCGGTTTTCTAGATTGCAATAAATGCCTTAATCCAGGCAGCTAATCACGTGAGAGCGCGGGATCGGAATACACGCCTAATTCGTCAGTTCATTCGCAGTTACCTTCATTGGTTTGTAAATCGTCATGAAAGTGCATGATTAGATACAACTGCAATTTGTCATTTCACTTTCAAAAAAAAAAATTGGGATGTATCCTGCGACGAATGGCGTTTGCTAGATTTGGCAGATTTGTTTGTCACTAGTCATATCTAAATTGGGCGACTTTTGTTCCGTTTTGTTATACAATGGAACCCCGATAATACGACTTTGAAGGGACCGAGAGAAAGCGTCCTATGACCGGGGTGTCGTATGACCAGGGTGCGGGCAAATGCCGCCCAGTAGACGGTCTCACATGACAGGTGGGCTAAGAACCTATTTAAACTACTATAATTAGCGCGTTACCGCGCTAAATCTAAATATAGCGCGTTCTCGCATGATTTGTAAAGCTTTAGCTGAAATCCCACTTTTAAAAAAGAAGTCAAGCTTATGTTGTGCCCCCTCCCCTCCATGGCGGCCAGGTAGCCCGCCAGCCCTGTGCCTTGCGCGCTAGATAAGTCCGGCGTGGTCGAGAAAATTGAGAGCTGAAAAGGCGAGGGTGAAACTGCCAAGGCCAAGCTAAACTAACGATAGCACAAGGAGGATTTGAAAAAAAAAACGGCAGTGCCGTACAAGGTGGAGCCACCCTTCGAACGCTCGCGTGCCATCGCTATTGGGTCTAAGTGATCAACACATAGCTGTTTTGGTCTCCTACAAGACCCAGCATCGCGAAATAGATGATTCAAACTTGGCTAGTAAGCTGTGTTGCGGCGAAAATTATTATACGGTATGGCCTCAGATAATACTGCTGCTGCGGCGGCTAGCGAGTGGCCCAAAATGGCGGTGCCAACGGGTACGTACGCGCCCTCACCATTGCGGCGAATGCGCGTGAATTGAGGCACTCTAGCAAAGAAAGCAGCGGAGTGACAACGTGGCTTTGAAAGACACTGATAAGCAGAGAGCAGAGATATAGAGAGAAAGAGCGTTGTGAAAGGAAGAAACTTGGCTCGAGCGTGCGGGGAAAGTGGCTGTTCCGTCATCGCCGTAGGGTTGCGTCGTATGTATTTTCGCGTTCGTCGGCAGCTCGACGGGAGCTTCAAATTCACGGCGCGCCTGTCACCTGAACTTCGACTTCTCGCAGTCAGCTGGTTGGCGTACAGCTGCCGCGTGGGGCCGTCGCAGGTTAACTCCCGGTGATGAGTACCCGTCCACTTGCGTCTGTTCAGCCCGTGGTCTGGCCCGCCTACGGACCTCTGCACATCAAGGAGCGTCAAACGGAGGTTTAGAATAAAGAAGGTCGGGACAAGGCGGCGAAGCGTTGTAAGATAGTGCAAAAACGCCGGTTTATCCACGCCAGAGGCCGACCTATGAAGTGGACCATGTGCACCCGGACATCATATCATTGGGGGTTTTTAATGCACTGTTTGTATGGGGAGCTTTCCGGGACTATGGTGATCCGTCAAAAGAAGCGGGTCATCGTAAGTCCGGGGGACGTATCAACGGGGTTCCACTGTATTTTCTTTTGTTTTCTTTTGAATGATTATTTTAAACCTATGCCATTAAGTGTAATGAAAATGCACTACATGGTTCGTGTTGCGGACATTCGACGCAGAATGCTTAAATATTGAAACCACAGGTTGACGTTAACACTCTCGCGCATTTTGTAACACCTTCGCCGTCTATCAGTGGCCGCCTTTATTTCCAAGATATAGTAAAATTCGAGAGAAGGGGGTCAAGGTTTGTAGCTTGAGCCATTGGGTCCTTTAATTACTTTGACTCTAGATAAAACAGTCATTACAAAGGCGGGAGTTTCGCTAAACCTCTCAGAATCCCTAGCTGTCATCTTTAAAAAGAAGGCACAAAGGTTACGGTGCTGAAAACGAGAATTTGAAAACTGCCGCGAGGTTTCCACGGCCGCACGGTAACCGAACTCGTACGTAAGTGCCTTTCTCTTCAAAGCGCCAAATAAAAGTATCTAGAAGAAAATAGTGGCTACTAAAGCCAAAATAACAGTAAAATCAATTAACGGCAATGGTGATGGCTGGTGTATAGGGCCAGTTTTGATTACGCATGATAGAAAATGAGGTTTAAAAAGTTTACATCAGACAAATATTTAAAAACGCGTTGCAGAGAGACCATGTCATTATCACCCAGGAACAACGAAGGGTGTAGTGGTATGTGTTGTCTGTATAGTTCCTTGAAGTGTCTGTGTCTTGTGGTGTCGAGTGCCTTGCATGTGATTAGGGTGTGGACTATGGATAGGCCCTCCCCACACCTGCTACACCCAGGTCTTGGAGAGCTAGTGAGCAGGTGTGAGTGTGTTACATGTGTATGGCCTATCCGCAACCTAGCTAAGGTAACTTCAATGTGTCTGTTGTGTGAGTCAGTAGCGTGTGGTCCCAAGTGAGGTTTTATTACATGTAACTTGTTATCTGTCTGTTCACTCCAGTGTGTTTGCCAGGTGTTGTGAAGTTGGTGTCTGATGTGTGGCTTCATATCTATGTACGGCAGTGTTGCTATGCCCACTGAATTAAAGAGTGTAGCAGCAGTGGCCATTTCATCTGCGGTTTCATTCCCGGCTATTCCACAATGGCCAGGAACCCAACATATTGTTATTTCAAGACTTAATTGATGCTGCCATAAGGCCCTTAAAACAAGATTGATTACATAATTTTTTTGAGCGTTTTCTAGACAAAAGTGCACGTACAAAACCAAGAGAATCTGTAAAAACTATGGACTTTGAAATTTGATCCTGGGCAATGTGGTCTAAAATAAGTAAAATTCCGTGTGCTTCAGCTGTAAAAATGCTGTTGTGGGAGTTCATTCTTTTTGCAACGTTAAAGTTCAGTCCATGCGCAGCACAAGACACAGCATCAGCTGTCTTTGATGCGTCGGAGTAAAACTCTGCACATTGGTACTTATCCTGTAGAAGAGGAAATGCTGCATAATAGCTGCCCTTGGTGCCCTGTTTTTGTCGAACTGCACAAAGGACAGGTCACAAGAAACATCCCTGGCTTGCCATGGTGCAATAAAATCAATGATCGCTGTCTTGTGGATATATGAAAATGACACTGCTAGCTCAGAAGCTTCTGCTCTCACTCTGAGAGGAAACGGCATGGGAATAGATGGACGGTTTAGAAAGAGCTGCTGTGAGGATGCATCATGAATGGTCGAGTTAAGAGGATGATTTGTCAGAGACATGATTTTAGAGGCATACAACAAGTCAGTATATATCCTCTGGTGATAAAGGGACCATTTGTGGCACTCTGCATAGAGGCTTTCAACAGGTCTGGTGCGAAAGGCGCCACAAGCAAGGCGAAGCCCCAAATGCAGAACTGGGTCAAGCATTTTAAGTGCCGTTTTCGTTGCAGACCCATCCATATACGACGCTGCCGTAGTCCAAGCGAGATCCTACCAGTGCAGTATAAAGACGCAGGAGTAGCTGCTTGTCTGCACCGTACGATTGGTGAGAGACAACTTTAAGGATATTCATAGTTTTTAGGCATTTTTGCTTAAGCATTTTCAGATGAGGAAGAAATGTTAGTTTGTTGTCGAATATTAGGCCTAAAAACTTGTGCTCCTTTTTTACAGGAATCGACACGCCGTTTAGAGTAATGTCAGGGTGCACATGGATCCCACGAACACGGGTGAACACAACGCAAGTACTTTTTACGGGGTTCAGCTTAAAGCCGTTTGTGTCCGCCCAGCCAGCTGGACTTGCCGTTCACAGATTCACATATTACATGATTTAAAAGATATTTGGACATCATCTACATAAACATCATCTACATACCAATTGATGCCATATTTTTAGATTTCAAAAAAGCCTTCGACAAGGTACCACATGACAAATTAATAGCAAAACTTAAAAACATTCACATTCCGGATATTTTTGTTTCTTGGATTGCAGCCTACCTTTCCAACCGCCAACAGCTTGTAAAAATTAACGAAGAACAATCTCGGTGTCTTCCTGTCACCTCTCGGGTTCCACAAGGTAGTGTTTTGGGACCATTGCTTTTTCTGTTGTATATTAACGATTTAGTAACTGTTGTTGACCCTACTGTTCAAATTCGATTGTTCGCCAACGACTGTGTTTTGTTTCGGGAAGTCACAAGTACTAATGATCAGAACGAACTCGAGAAAAACATTGAAAACGTGCGTAAGTGGTGTGTAGAATGGGGAATGGAATTAAATTTGGAAAAAAGTGTATATCTTTGTGTAACAAGAAAGAAAAACCCCAGTGAACACGTGTATAAATTAGGATCGTCTTCACTCACACAGGTTGACAGCTATAAGTACCTCGGCGTTACATTAACAAGCAACTTATCATGGAACTTGCACATAGATAATATTTGCTCGTCTGACTTCCGGAAATTATGCTTCCGAAGATATAAGCTCAGAAATTCCCCTCCAAACATTAAGCTTCTTAGTTATTTTTTTTTCGTTAGGCCGAAGCTGGAGTATGCGAGTATCGTGTGGGACCCCCATACTAAACAAAACATTAAGAAACTTGAAAGGATTCAGCGGAAGGCCATTTGGTTTGTTTATTTTAGGTTTTCGCGAAGGGACTCCCCCACAGACCTAATGCTAGCTAATAATATTCCTTCCCTTCAGGATCGTAGAAAGAAGTCCCGCCTTGATTTTCTCTCTCTTTTATATAATAGCAAACCTGCCCTTGATCCAACCCCTTTTCTTTCTCCATTAAACACAAGACCGACAAGAGATCACCAATCAAATGCACTAACTCCGTACTTCGCGAGAACGGACACGTTCAAATTTTCGTTTTTTCGACGCACCATTTCAGACTGGAACCAGATAACCGAATGAAGTACTTGCGATACTGAGTAACTGTGCATTGTTTTTTTGTGTATGTTTTGTTGTATTGCTCTTTGCATTGTACCATGCCCTCCTGCTTGGACCTAAGTGTGGTCCGCAGTATGTAATAAATAAATAAAATAAAATAAAATAAAAAAACTGAACAAGAAATGGTTGGTGGCATTGCCTTACGGAGTGAGTTCATCTTCGCTATGAAGAGTGTTCAGCTCAAAACACCTCCTTGAAGCACGCCATTTTCCTGAACATGTACATTAGAAAGTGCACTACCAATTCTTACACGGAAAATTCGTTCAGACATGTAGCTAGAAAGAGTGCTAAGCATGTTGCCCGAAACACCGAATGACTTCAAGTCACTCAAGATGCCGTATCGCCATGCCGTGTCGTAGACCTTTTCCATATCAAAGAAGACTGTAATGCAGATCTGTTTGTGAATGAAGGCATCTTTTATGTAGGATTCCAATGCAAAAAGCTGATCATTGGTGGAGCGCCCCGCCCTGAAGCCTGCCTGGTAGCCCTAGAGAAGACCGTTTTACTCAAGGAAGTACACCAGCCTGCGATTGATCATCTTCTCGAAGAGCTTGCACAGGCAGCTCGTCAGGGCTATAGGACGGTAACTTGAGGGGGACGACGGGTCCTTTCCCTCTTTCAAAAAAGCCACTACTATGGCCTCCCTCCAAGACTTTTTAATGTGCCCCGAAAGCCATATTTTATTAAATAGATGTAGAAGTGTTTCGAGTGTGTCTGCGTGTAAGTGTTGTAACATTGTGTATGTGATGTTGTTTGGGCCTGGAGCTGAGGGTTTACACGTGCTTAGAGCAGCCCTCAGCTCATGTAGTGAAAAAAGGGAGTTGTAAGAAGTCTGTGATTTGTTGTTGTCGCGTAGGGACTTCTTTTCACAAGAGGCTTTATGTTTCAAGAAAGTGTTTGTGTAGTGTGCAGAGCTGGATACGTGTTGAAAGTGTTGTGCGAGTGTGTTAGCCTGGTCTTCGAGTGTGTCCCCAGTTGTGCTGACCAGGGGAGGCTATGTGTATGTTGGCCTTTAAGTTTGCGTATTCTTGTCCATACCTTGTGTGCGTCTGTGTATGAGTTAATGGATGTAAGGAAGGTGCGCCAACTCTCTCGTTTTGCCTCACGGCGCACACGTTTTCCGAATGCCTTGGCCCGTTTGAACAAAATGAGGTCACCCGACGTGGGGTACCGACGGAGGATACCCCACGCCTTGTTCTGGGCCTCCCGCGCCCGCCTACAGTCCTCATTCCACCACGGCCTCCCCTGGTTGCGCGGGGCACCAGAGGCATGGGAAATGGACTTTTCGGCGGCGTCGAGGATGTGCGCCGTGAGGAATTGAGCGGATTCATCCACGTGAAGGTGTCTTATGGTTGTGTAGTGTAGTTTCGATGTCTCCGTAAATGTGTTTCGTTAGCTCGTGCTTCATTGAACCTACTATGGGAAGATGAACTGCTTGGGCCTTTACCTATATATGTTAGTGAGGTGGGGAAGTGGTCACTGCCATATGGGTCAGTTCCCACACCCCACTCGAGAAGAGGTAAGAGAACTGGAAGCCAATAGCCAAGTCAAGGTATGAGTATGTGTTGTGTCCTATGTTATGGTATGTAGGCTGTTTATTGTTGAAAAGGCATGCTCCTGAAGATGTAAGGAGTTTTTCTATCAGGCGATCTCGGGCATCCGTACGAGTAGAGCCCCAAAGACAATTGTGTGCATTAAGGTCGCCTGTTAGGATGTATGGTTCGGGCAGCTGGTCGACCAACGCCTCGAAGTCAGAGCTCGAAAGTGCACGATCAGGAAGAATGTATATGGAGCATACCGTTATCAACCTATTAAATATTATTGTTCGAATTGCTACAGCCTCAAGGACAGTGTTCAAAGTGACAGGGTGGCATGCTAAAGATTTCCGGGCGATTATGGCCACACCCCCAGAAGCGTGTGTGCAGCCATCCCTGTCCTTTCTGTATACCAGGTACCTATTCAAGAAATTTGTGTGTTTAGAATTCAAATGTGTTTCCTGAACACACACTACACTTGGCTGATTACCATGCAGTATTTCATTTACATCGTCAAGATTTTTAAAGAGGCCTCTGCAGTTCCATTGTACTATGCTCTGTCTTCCCATTATGAAGTGTTCGGAGCTACTGGACTGTGTTGTTTATGTATCGTCTTTCGGGGCTGTGATTCTCGTCTTTTTTGGCTTGTCGGGAGGCTTTGGCATCGGGACGCGTTCCTTGCGGTGCACAGCAGACAAGAACGGACCGACGTCCATTTCATCCTCGGATGTCCTCGGAGCGCCTGAGGGAATAGGCTCCTTGGACCGCGAACCCTTTGGGGCGCGCTTTTCCTTGCCCGCAACCACCGAGGGATTCAGGAACGCCTCGGATGGCGCAGGCGGTGCGGCGGTGGTGGGAGCTGCCGCTGGCTTCCCCACGTCCATCTCCTCTGTGGCCTCGCCTGTGGTTTGGGAAGAAGCTGGAGTGGAATTGGAGGATGCAGCATCGCTTCCACCAGACGTGGTTGCGGCCACAGCCGCTGCTGGCTCAGCGAGCGGTGCGGAGGCAGGTTGGGCTGCCTGAGGCAACCCAGGGGGGGGGTGGTGGCGGGACCAAGTCCGACTCGCGGTACTGGGTCCCCGCAGAAACCAGACGCCGCTCCGCCCCCCGGCGAGCTGCGTCGGCGTACCTCCCCAGAGGGAAAGAGGCGAACCTCTTCCGCGCCTCTGGGAAGGTGATGTTTTCAGTGACCTTGATGCTAATGATTTTCTTTTCTAGTTGAAACTTTTCACAGCTGCGGGACCATGCTGCGTGTGGCCCCTGACAGTTTGCATAGGTGAAGGTAGTAGAGTCACAGTTTTCAGTAGGGTGGTCATGTGCGGCGCATTTCGCGCAGGTCGTTTTGCCGCGACAACAAGTTGTAGCGTGCCCGAATCGCTGGCACTTGTAGCAGCGGCGCGGGTTAGGTATGTACGGACGTACACCACACCTAATGAAGCTAGCATTGGTGTGCTGAGGAAGTCTTGATTTGTTAAATGTCATGATAATGTGCTTTGTCGGTATTTCCACATTGTCACGACGGATGGTGATTCTCCTGACAGCGGTAACGCCCTGGTCCTTCAGGCCTTCCAGAAGGTCGGCCTCTGTTTCACTTAGCAGATCTGGCTCAGATATCACACCCTGCAAGCTGTTGAGGCTGCGGTGGGGTGTGACAGTGATGTCCAGATCTGTCATGCGGGTTTGGGTCAGGAGATTTGTGGCTTGCTGCTGCGTCTTGACTTCAACTAACACTTCGCCTGTTCGTAGTTTTTTTGCCTCGAAAGATTTGCCAATGATTCCTTCAAGAAACTTTGAGACGAAGAATACAGACTGGGAAGAGAGGGGTTTGGACTTATCTGTTGATTCAAGGACCAAAAAACGAGGCTCCGACGGCCACCGTTTACGGCTTCTACCCTTCACCTTTAAACACCTCGCCACGGTTGGAAACGGCTTATGTTGGGAGCTCAGTGTCCGCGGTGTCGCTGCTCACCGTCACCATGAATACTCAAGGTGCCCCGCGCGGGGCGCTTCGCAATTTACTGGTATTTTTACCTGCGGACACAAAAACTTATGATTTAATAAAGAGATTCGCTTTTGAAAACGGAAGAATGCGTAGACTAATGCGCCAGCGCATTCCAGTAACCAGGGGAGCGCCGACTTCTGGCACCACACATCCAGCTGCCGGTTCCTACAGTGGTGGTAAGCGCACAGATGAGTTTGGGAGTAGGCGCTCGGTTGTGATAGGACTTGTTTCCATCAGTTTGTCACTGCCATAGCGGTGTCTCTCACATGTGGAGTGCTGGGCTGACTGACAGAAGAAAACCCTGCCAGAGCCTTCTACACAGTTGGTGTGAGTAAATGCTTGTTTCTGTGCTCCACAAGATATGTTCTAGTTCACTCGTCACCTAACATAAACTTTGTTTCCAACCATGTCCGATCCAATCCCCTTGTTGGGGGACTTCCTTTACGTAATTTTAAAAGTTTGCCTCTTTACGGGTGTGTTGTCTGTTAAAACAATCGCAGCAGCTCTGGAATGTCTCAAAGAAGCAGTTTATGCAATCATATCGAAGGCCACAGCGGCGGAAATTTGTTGCAGCACACAACGTGCTTAAAATTGTATTTTATATGTATATGAATTAGCAGATTTTGTGCTAATTTAAATGTGACAGAAAAACCTAGAAGTAAAAACCACTGATTAAAAACCTCCAGCTGAATCTATGAGAATGTCTTAGCTTTGCAATGAAAGGCAGGCAGCACAGGACTGTTCGGCCTAAAACAGGCCGGTGATTTTCTGTCCGGCCGTTTTCCGGCAGCCATGTTCGGCCCATGTCCAAATGTGGGCCTTTTGGCCGTATACGGCCGTACTCCCATGGCTGTACAACGGCCAATGTCCGTCGGCCAGTCGACCGGCTTACGGTCATACGGCCAGATTCCAGTCGTAGGGCTCCGGCCATTCCAAAGCCACCTGTGTACGGCCGAAGTACGGCCGCCGGAGGACAGCCGAGATGCGGTCGTCGGACTCCAGCCGGACTAAAGCTACCGGAAATACGGCCGTGCTACGGGCATTGGAGTTCAGCCACATTACGTTAACTGTACTGAGGCCGGTCACTGCATGTCGCGCAAGAAGATGACTCATTCGCGCAGTGCAGAAGCAGCACAAACCCAGCATTTTGGGTCCAATGCAGCCACATCAAAGTGAGCTCGCGCGCAACCACCAGCCGTCAAGCTTTCAGCGCAGCCTTGCTTAATTACCAGCCTCAGTTGACAGGAAAATTCATTTATTAAACAGTTCTCACAAATTGTCGTTCCTTTAATTGCTGTGCTTCCTTTACTGCCGAACACAGAAAATATTCAGTTCTTGGTAGAGCTTGAATAGATGTATTGTCCAGGTCCTGATATCCTCTGTGGGGGCTTACCTGTAATAAACGAGGAAAGAGGAGGGGGGGGGGGGCGGTGGCGGAGGGTGCATACTTTAGTGGGTTTAATTTCAGAGAGATAAATTGCGCCGCTTTTAGCCAATTTCTTTAGGGCAATAATACGGAACACTTTCATGCTATGACTACATCAACTATGTTTATAACAGTTGCTTGACCAATTTTGATGTATATAAAACCGGCGTGAATGCCTTTACGAAGCGTTTTGGTTCTCACCAAAACACTCAGGAGCATTTAATATAACTCCTTCACAAAAAAGTATGTCCAGTTTTTGCCCATTTTTCTTGCAAAGACATTTTCTACTCGATCGACTTTTGTGATGATCTTGCGCAGGGCTGATCCTAAGAAGGAGCGAACAGGTACTTTCATTTTCAATCTATTTTAATGTTGTTTTCATGAGTATACGTCGACACCACTTAATATAATAGTCCAAAAGAACTTCATTTTCTTCTAATGTCATACTACGTTCAAAAAATTCTAGACGCGTTGCGAATGACGCCCTGCTTCAGGTGGCTGGAGTTGTATCCCTCTGTGTTCACGCAAGGAAAGGCGGAAAATTAGAGTTACATAATTTGTTTCAAACCAATAACATAGCAATGGTAGCATGCATACAGAAAACCTTGCATACTGCAACGAATAGGGCAATAAATATTTTATTGGTCAAGGTTGAATGCGTAGGGTTCTCAACCCGTCGGAGGCAAACTTGCGCCTCTTGAAGTTTATTTATTTATTTATTTATTTATTTATTCTTATTCATTTATTTATTCATTGTTTTATTTATTTTTTTTTTGATGCCTGCTTGCCTTTGCATGCATTACAGAAGGGAGATACATAACACTAAGCATTAAATATTGAGACAAAATAACAAAATAATTCTACAAAGCGCGCTGAAAATTGTCAATATAAACAGTTAATTCAATCATACGTGGAAGATAATTAGGTACACTGCAGTATTGATGTAAAATAAAATGAATCGAGCAAAGCGTCACCTTTAAAGAAAGTTAATAATTTGCTTTAGGCTAGCGGTCCCACTTTGCGATATGTAGAATGGCGCTTGGACATACTTTTCCCCTTCTACTCCAGTTTTGGAATGATAGATATTACGAAAAACGTTCAACCTGTGGTTTCGTCTGTGATCTTTCACGTCCTGCCATTTCAGTTTACTTTTACTTTCTCTCATGCTAAGTTGAGCGTGCCAATTACCTAATACGAATCGCACTGACATATTCTGTATGTTTTCGAGCGTATCAACCAGCTCTTTGGTGTAGGGATCCACGAAAACACATGCGTACTCCAAGTTGAGCGCACATGAGAGAAATACGGTTGTTCTTTTCATTTAGATGGAGGTTCACTGAAATTTCGTCTCAGAAAGCCAAAAACATATGCAGCCGCAACTTTTATGGTGTGAACCTGCCTATTTAACCTGTAACCACTCCCTAAATTAACTCCTAAGTATTTATATTCCTCGGCCGTTGTCACAGCAGCATAATTTACGGTATACGTATTCAATTGGAATGAAAGTTTTCTTGTAAAGGTAGCGTTAACACACTGTTTAACATCCAAAAGCGTTTCTGAATCAGCACACGAGGATGTTATTAAATTCAAATAAAGCTGCAGGTATACGGAGTCACGTTCATTCGCTATAGTCCGGTAAACTACACAGTACTTTTGAACAAAGCTATAGGGCCAATAGTAATAACAATGCGAAAACCGATTCATTCAGTTCATAGGATGAAATGTACTACGCAGAAGGTGATATGGGACACCATCATTTGCTTTTTTGCAGTTCAAAAATATACAGTCAACCACTTTAAGCTTGTCTATTGCAAGAGCCAAATCGTGCGTGAACTCAACAATCTGCGTTGAGCAAGAAAATCCGGACAATATCCATGTTTGCTAGGATGCTGGCGATTATGTTTAACCAAATGAGTCATATCCCAAGAGTAGCTAAGCTCACCTTCAAACATCGGAACTAAATTAACAGCTAGGCTTCGTCAGTGACAAGGCTCTGTTGTTATCGCAAATTTAAAATAATTTTTTTTTCTAAATAGGCAGTCGTAAAATCCCATGAAGTTACATAGTACAGGGCATGAAGTTGATCCTACCAATGCACGAGTGAGTATCTTCTACGTTTATCACCAACAACATAGTGCAACATTGCTTGTCGCAGTTTAATTGTAAGCAGAATAACTTGCGCTTTTGCTCGCAGTTGCCTTTTTTTGGTGGGGAGTCCTTGACATGGTGGCGGTTTAGCTCCTGCGTGGTGGCCGCTTGCTCGACGCCCTTGAAAACCAGTTATTTTGGTGAACCATCTCCATCTCGGATCGGACATCTCTGCCGGGTCGATGTCTCCAATGCTCTCCATTTCTTGAGGGGGCGAATAGCCTCGAGCCGGCGGCAGAGGCGTGGTAGCGGCGATGACTGGCGAAGCTTAGCTCACCCGTCGGTGTGGCACAGTCTTCTTGTGGCAATAACTGACATTTCGATGGCCTAAAAGGTTCCCTGCTAATATCCAGTGAGTCCTTGCACCTTGCCCGTTCACCGAGAACACTCATTACTGTTTGACAAACGATGTTCGTTCATTTAAAACGTAGAAACACGGAGCGAATGAAAAACGCGTCCCCGTCGTTCGGCTCCCTAACGGCTTTTTCTCCGCCCAGGAAAAAACCGGTTGGTCTCCTTCCAAACACGTCTGTGCATGAATTCTCGGCGCCCAGGCACGTGCCGTTGTTCGGCTGTATGCCGTTTGCCGAAAAAATGACGTATAACCAGATACCTTACGTAGGCCGGTCTCCTCTTGAACACCGGTTGCCAAATATTCTGTGGCCATTCGCTTGCCGTAATTCGGCCGAGGACACCTAACCGAATGAAAAACGTATATTCTGGGGCCGTACGTCAGCCGGTATCCTTCATAACACTGGTTGCCTGAAGAAAACGAGTATTCTACCGCCGGACGCGCGGTTCACCGTTGAAACAACGAATGCACGGCAGCCGCGCTCCGGCCGGTCTCCTTTCGAACACCAACTGCCGCAAGAATACGGATATTCTGTGGCCGGTAGCTTGCCGTGCTTCGGCCGATTACCGCTTCCCGAAGAAAAAACGGATGCCCTAAAGCCGTACTTCGGCCGTTCTCTTTCTCAACATCGGCAGCCGTAAGAGAACTGAATATCTGGCAGCCGGTTAGCTGCCGTTGTGCGTCCGGACACGGGCGGACGGAAAAATACCGAAGCGCTGGTTGCCGAATGTTGGCCGTTCAACGCATGATCAGTGGCTGCCAGAACCTGGATGCTGGCCGGACATGCCAGAAAGCGGCCATAGACGGGCCGGTCTTGGGGCACACTTTCTGTGCCGCCTGGGAACAGCTGGAACTTACTAGCTCTGTTAATTGCGATTGAATGAGTAACAAAGTTGAAATTATCAAACCTCAGACTTTATATCTGTACAATGGCTGGAGTACATGCTATTACGCTTAGAAACACTTTTAACCGTTGGCCGTTGCCATAATGTGGGCCAACATCAGCCAGACGTTAGGAGATGGACTACCTTTTGCGATTGTCTTTAAGGAAGTATGTGTAGGCGGCCGATGAGGTGGTGTGGCCGAGCCCACGTTTATTGAAGTTGCGCTGGCCATGCCATGATCAGGACGAGGCGAGTAGAACCGCGGTGCCCGTCCAGACCGGGTGCCGGGTGTGTTCCGTGCCAGCTGGCCAATCTGCTGATGATGATGGTGGCGCTACACATGAATCGAAAGGCCTACAAACATACAAGGTGGATTGTAAATAGTGACAGCTGTCTGTTCACTAAATTATTTCTGAAGAAAACCGCAGAGACTGCAAGTTGCCCTCGCCAGAAATATTGCGTACTGTTTGTATTCTAAGCTCTTGTTCAGGGCGACATGTTGCTGCTTCCAGCGACCGTTTGCCATCTTAGCTCAGTCCTACATCTCTGCGGCTCGGCTAGCCACAAATGAGAAAATCACAAGATGAGAAGATCAGACCCAAACCCAGGTGGTTGATCTGTTAATGGTATGCCTTAGATATCTGAGTAATCCAGAGTACTTGTTTCCAGCCACATGAACTATGTGTTGCAGCCCTTTGCTGCAGCTTCCTGGATGGCTAAATCACGTTACTCCGACCTCACTGCGTCCATCTAAGCCTTGTCTTGAAGAATGTAGGAATCTCTACCCTTGCACTGTTAGTATGGCAACAGTGTGAAACAATGACTTCAGAATCTGCTGCATGCAGCCCAATAAGGATGATGGTTTTGGCGCCAGTGATTGGTGTGACGAAGTGCAGCGAAATGATTAATGGCCACTTGCAGAGTAAATGCAAAAGCATTGTTCAGGGCGGTGCTTTGGGCATAGGGGAACAATCAAAGCACCTTGTGTAATTTCTTTTAATTATTTGCAAAATGAAAACCCCTGCGCTTATACTGTGTTCTAATTATTGTAAATAAAACATTACTGATAAAACTTTGTTTCTTTCTTCATTCAAGACATTATTTTTGTTTTTGTATAGCAACATCGAAAAACTAAGGGTATCACTACATAGAGATGGTGTAACTATATACAAAAAATCCCTCAGGTATGTGTAGTACATCTTCCATAATTCACCACAAGGGATATATGCTACGATCTAGCTGTCAAACAGCTGCTTAAAATGCCAACACGGCCTTGAAAGCCTTTTTTGACCACTACGGGTCTGGCTAGGGTCCCAGCAGGATATCTTCAGACAGTGCCTGATTGTCTAACCGGGCCAACGACGTTGGTAACTTTTTGCGGTGATGCGCGAAGCAGGGAGAGTTGCACAGTACATTTCGAATAGTTTCTGGTATGGGGCACATTTCACACTCAGGGTCACTCGCACCGCAGATAAGGTGTTGGTACCGATGAGTAAAAGCTAAGGGGAGCCGCATTCGATGAGATATCGACGCGTGGCTTCACTGACTCTCTGTGGGCATCTAGAACCTGCATCTATGTCCAGTCGATGGAGCCATCTGTGGTGGTGGCAAGGGTGAGCCCAATAATTCGTCGTGGCATTGGGGAGAGTATTGGTTAAAAGAGCGGTCGTGCCCGGTATTGCAAATTTTTAAGCCAACGACTATTTTGCCTTCGCGTCTGCCTATTCCGTGTCCGCCACACACAATGGCCTGGTACCAACTGAAAAGGAAAGTAAAGTGGGCTCGTAAGGTATTTGAAAGCTGGTTGCCAGAGCAGCCGCCAGGTGTTGTTACAGTTACAAAAGCTGCAACTAACTGTTGGAACCACAACGGAAGCCCGACAGCCTGCCATAATGGAACAAGAATGAGCCTGATGCGTACACGCTGACAACTGTACATGGCGGCACATGCGCATAACAGGTGCACGCGGGAAAGAGCCCAGACTGCGGAAAGCTGCATAGTTAGGTGCGGCAAGTGGGCCTTTGGGTGATTTGAATCAAACAACGAAGAAACGAAAGCGAACAAAGTGAGGCAAACACGAAATAGCAGTAGATGTGTCTTTGATAATCCTTAGGCTTTCTCCTTTTGAACAACTTAAGCAGACACGAGTTTCCGATGAATTGTTTATATGGCGTTGTACCAAGTTTTATTCGCGCTCCTTTTTATCTTGAATAACCGGAAAGCGAAAACACAAATGTGTTCGAGATTGCGGCGCACATAAATATCCCAGGGTGGCCAAAATTAATCTGAAGCCCTCCTCTACGTTGCGCCTTATCGCCTGTGCAGCGACGGCCCGTTAAACCCATCAATCAATCAATCAATCAATCAATCAATCAATCAATCAATCAATCAATCAATCAATCAATCAATCAATCAATCAATCAATCAATCAATCAATCAATCAATCAATCAATTCACTAACCTAACCCCTGACGCTGACCTTGACGCCCAGCAAGTACTGGATCCAGGCCCGACATCGACGAATCGTCACCTGAGTTCCGGGACTGAGGAACCACGCCAATATCTGGGTGAGATGAAGTTCTATACTACAAGCACATTGATGTTTTAACAGCGAAGCTGTTTAGCAAGTCGGAATTTTTCGCCTCTGCAGTTAAAAATACCAAGAAATTGCCGAGAGCGCGCACGTGAGCGCGGGCGTCGCGGCGACCACCCGGCATTCAACAAAACCAGGACAATGTCTAGCGTTCGTGTGTGCGTGCCTCGCGCCGACCGCTCAGCGTACCCCATGCACATTTTGTGAAGCGAAGCATAATTTTTATGGATGCTGGCCCAGGTTGCGCCAATTGCCCAGGGTAAAAAAACAAGAAAATGCCGAGCGCTCGTGTGTGCGCGCTCGCGGCGATCGCCCAGCAAACCTGGGGCATATTTGTCAGACGAAGGATGCCCACTTAGGGAGATTGGTCAAGATTGACGAACGAAGCTACAGTGTTCGCCGTAATCGTGGAACGCTTCTCGGAAGGTGATAGACATGTCATAGCGTACGCCGCTTTTAGGTGATGTCCAATGATTATCACTTCAACAAAAAAATGAAAGGTGCTCAGCGACAATGATGGAGTAAAGGTCCTATCGGCAGTTAAAAACAAAAAAATCGGCTGTAATCGTAATCTTAAACCGTTGTGATGGTCATTAAGGTTGCACACAGCTTTGCTACCTTGGAGTCTTACCGGTCAGTGTAAGTTTCCTTCATTTTTCTTAAAGAATATGATGATGATGATGATGTCCTCAAAGAGTTTGGCACGTACCCACAAGGGGGGATTGGCCAGGCCTAAATAGCTTGTTGAAATAGGTGTCCACTCCAAAATACTGAATTATTTCTGGAAAGAGGCTGTAAAAGGAAAATTATTTATGAATAAAAACCCGAATAACCCATAATTTAGCCCCCTCCCTCAATTCAAACGACCTGAAGCAGAAAGAAAATAAAGAGCGGTTCGTTTGTATTCCTCCTCTGCTCGTCGTTCTCGCCTGAACTCGTGTTATTCCGCTGGTTTTCACCTTCCGGGATCTGTAACGACGCTGGAACATCTCTGGTCCCTCCGAGGTTCGATGGCAAGCAAAGGGATGACCCTGGGGGTTGTCCTCTGCATCTGATCCAGAACACCAGCCGCTAGGCCTAACCACTTTGTCTCTCAATCACTGGTGGGTGCTTCGATGCTCACCTATGTCCCGCATGTCGGAAATGCTCTGCGCACCGCAATTCCCTCAACCTGGGGCGACGCACGATGCTTCTGACGTCGCTACAGGCCCGGAACTGGACGACCCGCTGCCAATGAAGGCAACTCTACCGTTCCCGCTACCCCCGCTTGACCTCTCTACTTTATCGAAGCGGCCGTCTGGCAAAGGTGCATCCCAACTTGCGACCGAGGTTTCACTCTCGCATGTGGCCAAATGGTTGTGTACATCTGTCACAAACACACCCCTGTACGGACCGATGAAGGGAATACACCACGGACAGTTACTTCATCAAGTATAGCCGCCGTCACTTCCCAGGGCCATATACAGCCAATCGGAAGAGTCCCTCGATGTATAAAGTTGCGATCAAACATCGAGACCGCTTGAACATCCCTTCTCTTCTGACGAAGACAATGAAGCAGACACTGGACGGATGCCTTGGAACATCCGGATTTGCCGGCTAAGCCTACCACAACCGAACCAACGCAACTCGGTTGCTGGGTCTGGGTGTCGTCTCTTCAGGCTGTCCAGCGGCTGTGCGCAATACATCATATTCTTCTGCCGGCTGAGGAACCGCTACCTTTACAAGCGTACCTACTGTCAGGCACTGACATTCGGCGCTATGTTGTTCCAAGAGTACACCCCGGAGAAAACCCTGAAGACGACCTGCAGGCGGGTATCCGGCAATCCAAACACCAAGCTATTTTTGTCCGATAATGGGCTCTTGGCCCCCGGGATCGTCATTTCTACACTGGGTGCATTCTTCACCCACTTCCCTACAAGGAAGGAGGGGTACAATGTCACCAATGCTATCGTCAGGGACACATAGTAAAGTCGTGCCTATTCCCTGTCACAGAGCCATCGGTGAGAACGGCCTCGGAACCACCGGCTCCCATGGCATCAGAGGCACTGGCTAGCAAGTCGTCCGCCTCACCGCACGTCAAGTTTCGATGCGCTGTGTCGCACGGATGACCACGACATCACGGACAAAAAGTGTCCTAACAATTACAAAACTACTGGCGCTAAGCGACGCGCTTTTCGCCTCCGGTCTAAGCTCAAAGATTTCCTCTGTCCAAACGTTTCGACTGTAGGGTGCAAGAAAGCGAAGATGTAGTAGCGGAAGACGCTCCGAGCCTTTGGATTACCACCAGCCTCCGAACCGGGATGCGCCCCGTGTCTCCCGCTGCCGGAAGAAACAGCACAGTCAAACTGTACAATTGTCTCCGGTTAGGGAAGAGCTACACAAGATAGACCAGCAGTTGGCGTTGCCGCAAACTGAGGTGACTAAGCTCACACAGCGCCGTGCCCGCTTAATTCATCGACCGCACCATCAGCCTCCACCGAAAGAAGACCGGGGGAGTCAGCCCCGTTTCGCATCATCGAGCATGACCCCACCAAAGCCTGTCCCTTCTGCTTTCACGCACCATGAGCTTCTACAGTTTGTAGTACAGCAGCTGCAGAACGTGGTGTGAGTTTCATCAGTCCAACTAAGTTAAGTTTCTTTTAACTGTCTGTGCCGCAATTTATAGCCCAATAAAACTTTCTCGGACTCGCAGCAAAGATTGGTGAACTTCGGGAACGTTTTCGCCTAGGCAAACTGCGAGCTTGGGCTTTCCTGTTACAAGAGACAAACTCTCTACCTCGCCTCCCAAATTTAACAGCTTACGCTACGCCATCCATTCATGATCATCGTTGTGGCTCCAATGCATCTCCGCTCTGCAAAGCCGCCATCTATGTGCTTACGGCTTATCCGCAAATTCAGGTCCCCCTAGGAGGGTGGTGTACGGAATGGCAAGAAGGGGTTGTGGTTAAAGTACAACTGCCCGAGTTCGCTATAATCTTGGTGTCTTGCTATGTACGTGCTCATAGCGGACGTTCGCCTCGTCTAAGTTTGGGCTGGCTAACCACTCTACGGCATTCCCAGGCTGCCTGTCCCATACTTGTGGCTGGTGACTAATGTCCCATATTGCGACTGAACTGCTCATATTGTTGAGCATCAGCACTCACCAAGCTTCAGTGTTGAGTGTGCGGCGAATACACTTCAGGTCGGAAGGATACATTGCAGGGGTTAAAAGGCACCAACCCATAAATAGAGCAAAAAAAAAACTAGAAGAGGTATTTTATTCTCCACATTGGAGCCCTGTTCACATAAAAAGCAAAAAAAAAAACACTATGGTTTAGGGGCGGCGATCCTTAGGGGCTGGGGTTGTAGGCGTCTCCTGTCGTCGTTGTTGTCGTAATTGTCGTTCGTCTTATGTCGACGCGGTACTAAAACACAGATAAACTCGTTTACGCCTCTCCTGAGAACGTAATGCTCACTAAAAAACACCAGGACACTCGTTTACGCCTTGCGCTGGATCCCTTCGTAACACGTGCTAAAAAACACCGGAGCACACGTTTACACCCTGTGGTAGGGAGCTTCGTGCTTCAAAGACAAGATACCTTTACAAAAAAGCTCTATACCTGTACTCCACAACGGTTTCATCTCCGTTTGCAAAAACGCCAAGGCACCAAAAACACTTATACAGTGCATGCTTTGCCCCTCACCAGGTTTCACGTTAGTTGAGATGGCCCGGGATTTGTTTTTGTGAACAAGGCTTTCTTGTGGGAGGCGAAACGTGTCTAGGAATGATGAATTGGTTGGTGCCTTTTAGCTTCTTTACCAAGGTTTGTGCACTTAATTAAAGCGCATTCATGACGCCGACATCACCCTTCACGCATAGCTGGCGGCTTCCACATACTCGTGACCCGAGGAACTCAGCTCACCACATATTGAGCGGTTCGTCTATGCTTTCAGGTGTAATATAGGGCGCACCGAAACTCCCCGCAATATGCTAGAGGGCTGCGCGATCAAACACTGCTTCATTAAGAATACCACCGAGACGTCATCTCCCGAGTGTAGGGACGTCGTAAGTACAAACCCCCTTCCAAGGAACATGCAGCCCGGGCAAAACGAAGGGAGGCGGTCCGCAAGGGCCAGGGCGCTGGCCCGCCAGCTCGAAGAGGACCCCGACGTCCTTTACGCGGACGCGGCGCTTCCCAAGTACGGAACCAAGGCTACGGCGGTGGTCACCACCATCGACACCACGGTGACCTGGGCATCGGTCCACCGGACCCAATCGGTCGAAGCGGAGGAAGTTGCCATGGACTTCGTGCTAACACATCCGAGGGCCGGCACTATAGTCACGGACTCTAAGAAGGCGTACGCCAGCTTCCGCAAAGGGAGGGTGTCCCCCGCGGCACATGCGACATTGTCCGAGCGAACGCCCCCGAGGCGAGCCTTAGAGCTTGTGTGGGTGCCGGCTCACTCGAAGGTGGAAGGAAACAAACTCGCCGACCACCATGCCCGAGAGTTGTCCGTCCAGGCTGAGGACGAGCCGGCGCTGCTGCGTCTCGTCGTGAGCTACAGAGAAATAACTGAAATGTACAGACAGCACAGGTGCAAACGTCCCAGGACTCACCCGCGGTTCAGCCTAAAACACCCGACCGTTATCCGAAGAATACAAGCGGGGTTGCTAGCACAAACCACACTACTAAACAAGATGAAGCCGGACAGGTACGAGCATACTTGCCCGTTCTGCAAGGATAGACAAGGCACTCTGGCACACGTCCTGGCCGAGTGCGAATCTTTTGAGATGCGGCCGCCCCCACCCCTATTCCCACACCCGACCCCAATGAGCGATGGAAGACCTTGTTGCGTAGCCCCGATCTGATGATCCAGCTCGCTCTGGCAGCCAGGGGCCAGCAGCTGCTAGACGCATATGGGACCCGAGAAGAGGGTTCCACCCCATGCGGTGCCGCCGTGCACTAGCCAATACCTTTATTGGGCTCAATAAAAGTTGATTCCCTCCTTCTCTCTCTCGCAGGTAGCAAATGCCATGTTCTAAAATTGAAATATGCGGGGA
This sequence comes from Haemaphysalis longicornis, assembly GCF_048455015.1. NCBI lineage: Eukaryota > Metazoa > Arthropoda > Arachnida > Ixodida > Ixodidae > Haemaphysalis > Haemaphysalis longicornis. Next base: position 128,895,305 of record NW_027526422.1, read on the forward strand.
CCCCTTTTCCTGCCGTGCCCATCCATGAACTCTTCCCGCTATTCCGCCCACCTGCCTTAACACGATCGTACTAATCACTAGTATTAACCATTATTCCATCATGAATTAACTTTGACATTCATGTATTCTCTGCTATATACATCTGGTATGTTTTGGTTCCCTTCTGTCTTTCCTTGGTACGTAAGCGTTTTGCATCATTTGTAGTTACTTCGGGGTTATAGGATAAGAGCCTCCCAGTGAGGCATACAACAATGATATTCCGAAACAACGTACTACTAGAAAAAACACACATGCATGCCCCAAGAAGAATAGCATATGCAGTTTATTGTTGAGAACTTGGGTAAAAATGCTTGCAAAGCAAAATAAAACGTGGCAACAACTCTTGAAAACGCAATAAAGATTAATAATCAGTTTTATGAGTATAAAATGTCAACAGAACCCGAAATATTAATTTTTTGTTAGCGGTATTGGCAGCGGGCCGTCTAGATCTCTAGATATTTAAAGGGAAGCCTATAGATCTCAATGGAAATAGAGCCCGCACTTTCTAGAATTATAGTTCATTCACAAACAGACTTCTCCTTATATTTACTAAAGCAACGAGTGGCGCTGGTGTTGTGTGGCGTTACGAAAACACTGGAAGTGTTTCATGTCCACTTGTGCTGTGCTACAGTATTGCTTTTGGATGCCGCGGCTGGCGCTCTATTTTCGTTATTAAGGTTTTGTTGTGTGCCTGGCCGGCGGTTTCGGTAAGGGTCATATGATTGCTTTAGGTATGCGTTATGATGCTGTTTCGTACGAACAAAAAGAACGGCGGGAAAAAGAGGTACCGTCACTAAAGCTTCACGGCCATGGTTTAAGTCGGCGTTCAGTGTAGAAAGCAAGACCGCAGAAAGAGTAACATTGGACAGGAGCAAAAAGAAGAGAGGTTAATTTTCAAGTGACGGCTACAACAACTTCTAATGATGTTATGGTGCTTTCTAGTTGATTAAGTAAAAATAATAACTTATTTTAAACACAAAGGTATTGGTATCGCAACCACAGATGTTTTTTGAGGTTGTTCGAAAGTTCAGTAAAATAAGTATAGAACACTTCCAGTCCTCCGAACGCCAGAAAAAGTGCATGCCTGAGGCTAGATAGCTCTAAAGTGTACATTTGTGTAAAACGATATCCTCTAGATACTCTTTTCGGAGCCGAATGGCGCAAAAAAGAAGATACTCCGAGATGTAAATACTGCTAAGCCGCGAGTTTTGGTAAAGCCTGCTGTTAGCTAAGGCGGCAGCCTCAATAAAACACCAATATCTGGCCTCCATGCTTCTGAGCTTGTTTGAGAACTTTACATGTTTCTAGTGGAGAATAAAACGTGTGTAAGAAAATGTGCAACAGCGATGGCAGAGCTCAAAAGTGTGCGCGGATAAAGAACACTTGCAGGGGGTCTCCTAATAACGCAGTGCTCTTTACGTGACACAAAGGCGGCATAGACAGCTCCAAGCCTTGATGGGACTTTGTGCTTAGGTGCACAAGTCTTCGTTCCAGGTGTCGTAGACAGTTCCTGGACAGGCCTCACTGAAACCTTCCATGCATTCTGTGATCTGGTCGCTCGTTGCGTTATCGAAGATCGTTAGGCGGCATCCTGCATGGACAGGAATACGTTAAACAACAGTTGTTATAGCCCATTACCCTCGAGAGCCAATGTGCTTTGCGATACTTTGCTGCAGTATATACTACATTACTGGAAAAGCCATACAAGTGTAGGCTTGCGAGTATTCGAACGATCAAAACCTCGCACACGATGCTTAGTTCTCGATTCAGTTCGCAGCGCAGCTACATGTTCGATGTTTTCTGATGTGTAAGATGTATGAATAGTACAGCAAATAAAATTGGTTTCGCCTCAAAACATGAGGACATTAGGAGCTTCACCGCGCGGAAATCTTTTAGTTCGGTCGCTTCTTTGCGAGACACCAAAGGAGCGATACACTTGCAAGCCTTGCGAGAAACAAATCTATGCGAAGTATGGTCTCCGTTAGCATAAGCAGAGCAGAAGTTGTGTAAAATTTGTAACCGCTGCAGGAATTTTCTATGAGTATAGTAACACAAACAGAGAATCGAAAGTTAGTTCTCATTAGCATGTTTTAAGGACATTCAAGGCAGTCGCATACCCAGCCTCAATGAAATAACTGGGAGGACCAGTTAAATATATATTCTCTATACTCAGAACACGTTGATGGGGCCCGCATTTAAATGTAAGATAGCATGCCAGTTTTTGTCGCCCTGCTTTGCCTTATGTCTTAGTGTGTTGTTTTTATTTTCTGTACGATTTTTCTATCTGATTTACCATATAAACACTAAGATGTTATAAGTCACTACTACTCAAACAGAAGAACGCAGCCGAACGGAAGAATCTTACTCGTAGAGAAAAACTACGAACCCTAATAAACATCATGATAATCACCACCACCACTTTTACCACCACAATCATCATCATAAGCAGCAGCAGCCGCAGCAGCAGCGTGGTTGTGTCAATTGCAGGACGAATGCTTTTCCGAAAGGACATTCCCTATACAACGAAACTTCCGCATTTCCAAGTCATCTGCTGTTTATACGTCCTGGGACATTTTGATCACGTGTTTTGACGGACGCGGCTCTGTGTGTTGCGTTTTCACGTTTTCACGTGTTTTCGTCTTAATTCTGCGTGGCCCCCGCACCCGAGACCGTTATTATCCTAGGAAATACGAGCCTTCCCCCAGAATCTCACCAATCGCACCAGTCTTGCAGCTGATACTACTGAGGCATATAATAATGCATCCCATGACAGTATCGTTCCGGCTGTGCTGAAATTAGCCCTTTCAGTTGGTTGGGATTATTCCGTACGCACACCTTAACAGACCGCAAACTCGATGTAGGAGCAGAGGGGTATTCAGTAGGCTTTTTTCAAATTATGTCCTAAATCTTTCCCAGGCAGCTGTGCTTTGGTCGCATACTCAGCAGGCATTTATGCAGTTAGCTGTGCAACCTGAGAGAGTGCAACATACTCGCGTCCTCATATAAGGAAATGATGTAACGGGGTGCTCGGGTGATGAGAACGTTCTGAAGCACTATAAGGCACTACAGGATGCCACAACAATGCTCTCAGGATTTTCTTTTGAGGTCAGTACCACTGCCTCCGCCGACAAAACAAAATACAACAGTCAAACTAGCTAAGCTGGCGGGACGAAGCTCGGTGTGTAAATGCCACCTACTGGCTGAGGCACACATCTTCTGGTAGGTACAGCATAGCTGCACGCCGTTGATCTATATATTTATCCCTTGGGTACCGCTAAGGCATTTCTCAAAACAGTCAAGGAATCTATGATAAGTACGATCCGCGTAATATGCCACAGTGCAACAAAACTTGGTTGTGCAAGCATGGAGGACACTGGATGTTTTGTATGGGTGGTGCTCCAAAGCCGTTAGGCATTGTACATCCTAGTTCAAACACCTCACTGTCGCGAGACATGGAAAACTGGAGGCTGTGAATTTAAAGCCATGGTGCTGTCAGCCGTCTCCCTCCTGCAACGTCAGTACCAACGCTCAAATCTAAATGCGGACTTCACACATAACTGATGAGGTTCTCAGACAAAGCAGAGAGGCGTGACTGTGAAGGGGTCACCTCCTGTATGAGCATACAAGTCAGACTACTTGGCTTGCGAGGGCACTGAAAATGCCCTTTCAGAGCGAAGGTGTACGAAAACTTCCTCCAACAAGAAATGACACCACCACAATATCCTGACGGTGATGGTGGGAGTCGTCAGCTCACAGCCCGCCCAAGTGACTCCATTCTGGACGGTATCTACGTCTTATACACCAGTGGTGTGTTTACAGAAACCTATGGCGTCACAGTTTGGAGCAATCCTAGCCACCCATTCTAGGAAAACAGTCTGCCTTACACCTTTGCGACAAGCACCACAAAACTATTGGAATTGCATGAACGACACCCTACACGATAAATTTGCTTCCCATTCATGTCTTGGCTACATACATGTACTCTATGAGAGCGATACACTATCTCAAACACGGCGCCCAGATAGCACCTGTGGGCCAAATCATGCACAACCCTCATAACCGAGTATCATCAGTCGTGTTTCCTCGTGGGTTCCTGACCATGCAACATTGACGGGAGTGAACGCGTTGACACCCTGGCGCATAATTGCTCGGCGCCGTCCTCACTTGCCTTTCTGCTAAGGGATCCGGGGATCCCTTACTGCTTACAACTGCTTACAAACTGCTTACAAGGAATACCTGCCACTCAAGCGCAAGCCCAACAAACCGGTATTTGGCCCTCTTTGTCCTGGTGGCTCGACATGGTGTAGATGGCTGCAGTGTTACAGAAGGTACAGTTAGGGGCGGCGTTCTACGCCTGCCAATGGAGTCTAACAGAAAATGGTAAGATCCCTCCATGCGCTGACGCCATGGCCTCGAAAGGCCTTGATGACTTCGTATGGGCATTCCACAGAATACAGCGTCAGTGACGGGAATGTGTGATGGTAACAGAACTGCATTTACGGCAACACGGGCGCTGCACTATCATAGATGGCTATGTGGCCCTGTCCACCTCACATTAACCTGGCTTCCTCGCCTTAAAGGCCACCTGCACTCAAAATTTCTACCTCGTTTATACAGTATTTCTGCACAGTCTGCTTAAAATGTTGCAAGATACAAAATATGACAGCCCGAATACGCGTACCCGCGACACAACGGACCATCAAAAATCACAGATCTTGAAACAGGAACAGAGAAGACCGTAGCCATTACGGCCGGGCTGAAGTGACGTTCCATCCGCCAAACTAGCGGCCGTACGCGGCCGGTCGGCCAGAGCAAACCTTCCCTCAACGCAGCATAGGAGAAGCAGCGCTAAGGGAAGCGCCCAGTGGAGCTCGACCGGTACTCCTGGCTGCCGTAGAAAAAATGTTACTTCCCCGTCATGGCGGTTTGCATGGCTGTTTGCGTGTTCGCGGCAGGTGCAGTGACCCCTGCGAGGGAGCTATTTTAAACGTTCTATTTAACTACGCATTTAGCGGGGCCACCAACCATGTCCTAGCTTGTTAGGTGGTAGGTTCAGTACGTTTAAATTAAATTTTGTAGAGATGAAATTTGAGTGCAGTTGGCCTTTAACTACCCTCCCCCTCCCATTGCTTGCTCCGTTGAGCCCTAAGGGAGTTAAATAAGCGTACTCACAACATACCAAGTTTAAGTGCGTTCTTTCGAATATACGTTTTGGATACCAACGACCGGTTTTGCTGTCCTCTTTCTGTGTCCAGTATCCTATTGTGCTGCCAAAATGCATCAATACTGGCACACCCGACTTTCGAAATTGCTAAGGTACTGAAGTAGGTTTATGTCCAAAGCCACTCCAGCGCAACCTGCAAATGTCTGAGCGTTTTGCTTCAATACTGAATTTTCTATTAGACCTACAATCTGCCAACAAATCACACCCGTACCGACAACTGTGGAAGTGCAAAAGCCCTTGTTTTAAACTATAAATTTTGCTTACCTAAGAATTCAGTTTCGAACTTTCCAACAAAGCAGGCTTCGTAGTCAGCATACGGAACCATGGTTTGGTAAGTAGTGTTGGGGTCTGAAAGAGTGAACGTGGAGTAGAAAATGAGTGTAGGCTCAGTTGGCTTAGTTGCTGTGAGCAGCAGCGTTGAGCACAAAGCAGAAACAGTAAAATGCGTATAGTTTTCGCAATAGCCAGCTGCTGCTGAGAAATTCCCCCGGGGTTGTTGCCGGATGTATTCTATAATGTGACCCAGCAAAACGTATCGTAATTTTTGAGAAGCAGCAAGTGGTTTTCAGCACCAATTATGTGCTGTAGACGTACGGTACACAACAAAAAAGCAAAAAAAAAACATCATAATCATCATAAAAGGAACGTACAATGAAGGACGGAGGCCTCTTCCAAACGATTCCATGGACTTCGTCTTTTGGGCACTTAATTTTTCTCTCTGTCTTTGCCCCTGATCCATATTTTCTGATCCCAGCATTCAGTCATCTATATTCCCATTGCCTAGTGCCATACATCGGCAGAAATTCTGTTGCACTTGTGGCCTACTGGTATTCAGCGCCACGCACTGCATGCCCTGCCGCACGTAACGTGCGTTCTTCCTCATCAGTACCGCTAAGAAGTTTTCTACTGGAAATTGGTTGGTTGGTTGCCTCCCACCATGGCACATACCCACGCGGGGGATTGGCCAAGAAGTTTTGTGCCTAATGAGGATGTGACCTATATTATTTTAGATCCCAAAATTTAGAAAAGAAAATACCCAACAGAATTTTTTAAATATGTATAATGTGAAAGTAGATTCAGGAAGAAAAATGAGGTATGTGTGAATGTTTAGCTGGCTAGCAGGAAAACCTGCCTGTCGCCACAACATAAGAATGGAGGGCAGACACAACATCCCTGTGGCAGAAAATTGCTCTGTAATTTACTACGTGTTTCTTTCTTTTCTTCCTTCATTAGGAACTAAGGAGTTCCTTCATTAGTCTTTTAGTGACTCGTAGTGTTGAGATAATATTTTATTTGGTTTTTAGGTGCTCGCTACGTCCCAAAGTGTCAACCCAGTAAATAATAACCGAATTTGCGGATCGAGCATATCGCATTCTTCACGGTAACATACATAGCCTACTGCTAGTTAAATGTGTGGGCCTCCAATGTGCATTGCTGCAAACACTAGTTTTAGGCCTGATTGACATTTTCGTGGTTTTCAAGCTCACTGACCTTCCATGCAATCCATCTCTCCATGCATTTATTTAGTTACATTGAAGAAGGGCGGGGGGGCATTTTGTACTACTTCGTGGCATAACTTCATAACTCCATTAGAGCGTTTCGATTGCTGGATTTAATGATTCTTGGCGGATCTCCATCCCGAGCACTCAGCAAGGCAATGTCGTCTAAGTGGCTAAATTATTTTGTTCTTACTCTCGTCTACTTACTCGCATCACTGGTTTTGTGCGCTTAAATCGAGAGTATTTTTGAATATTTACGGGGTGATAGTAGTTTATTGTTTGAGCCCTTCTAGAGAGGGAATAGTTCACTTTCTTTATGAAGAACTGTTGTGTTTCTTTCAAGCCATTGCATGTCGTACAGGAGGCCTGTGAAGGCCTCAACTTCAACGCCTCTATGCTTTTTTTACTGCGGTCTAAGTATTTCCTGACTCAAACGCTTTTTGTGCCACGTATATGACATATAAAAGGGTTTATTCTACCCTACCAAGGTAAAAATTACCTGGTCGATAGTAGCAGCGGGACTTCTTGGTAATAAATGTTTCTAAATATCCGGTTTTTTCAGTTGTTCATGTGAGGGGCAGTTTCTACTGTTTATAATCAGTTTGAAAAACAACTTTTATGCAACAGAAAGGTATGTTTAGCTTTTTGATGGACATGAATGTTCTTGTAAATATAATTAGATAAGAAATATCCTATTCTTGGGGCTCATTTTAGTGCTGAATCCTGCCGGAAATTTCGCAAGCTTTCAAAGAGCGAGATCTCTACTACTTACGTATCACGGACTATTGGCCGTCTCCTGCACCAGTCCTTCTTTTCATATCCTCGACTGCCTTTGTAACGTCTTCCCTAGTTAGTAGTGGAACATTAGGCAGCAAGTTGGGTCCTTCACTATTGCTTACTGAGTGTACAAATCTAAATGAAACCCTTTTGCTATTTTCCAAATCTCCTCAACGATATTCGTTATTTCACCCGTTTCGCTTTTTAAGGCTGGGCTGGTAAGTTTGTGAACGGCTCCCTTCTTTATGTTTACCGTCAAGCTTTTTCTTAATGTTTGTTGACTACTACTGACGCTGTAAAATTCAATGTTAGTATTCTGGATTTCTTCTCGTAAGAATATGTGTGCAACTCCGTAAAGTCGATTTGCTTCTCCGTCTTTTTTCATTCCATTTTCCGCAGTGTTTTCTGTTTACATCATTCGTTACATTGATCGTTAGGAGTTTTCCGATGTCCGTTTCCTTACGGGCATTATGTAGGTCGATGCCATTCCTGCCCTCTCCTGTTTCAGTTGCTACCGCGAATTTGTTCCGGATCATTATTCGATATTCGTTCCCTGTATAATGTACTAGCTCGAAATGTGAGACGATTTTACTAGTGTATTTATCCCTTCGAGATCTGAGTTTGCTATGGTCATCGTCATCCTGGGATGACTGCTTTTCACAAGGCGTAGCACATTACCATCCCACACAAAAACTCTAATAGGAGTTGGAATGAACTCGCTTTGATTTTCACAACGAAACTGTACGTGCTCGATTTTTGAATAAAGGGAGTATGGATACATAGGCGCAAAGCGCACCCAGCAACTCGAGTTGTTTACATAAAACTTTTTGGAAAATACCCACAAACCTTACATACAAGCGCAGGACAGGCCGTGGTGGAGCGGTTTGAACTTGTGTGTTACACAGATAGTAGGATGCTTATGACGCGGAGAGAAATGAACGGCCTCATATTCCCTTGCTAGAATTAAAATCTACTTCTTTCAAGTTTAGTTGATCTGTATGTTTAGAAAGCATGCTCAATCGCAAGTTACAAACAAATGTGTTAGGTGTAGGGCACGCCTTAGACTGCATCCATCTTCGGTGATCATCCTTCATAGTGAAAAAGCCCTGAATTTGTCGCCCCTTGGGGCTTTTATGGGCTTGTTATATTCCTTCGTTTGCAGATAACTGCATTCAACGCCCTGATGGCATTTCTCTTCGGGAATGCAGCAAGCGGATCACCTCGGCGATTCCGACTACCATTTTCAGTTTCACGTTGCGGAATCACCTGCTGGCGGTCGCCTGGCTATTTCGCCACAAATGCTTCTAGAATTAGAGTGTGCCCAGCGTTGCATTCACCCATCTTATAGGGACTATCAACGGCTTCATTCTCGTAATTAAACTTTGGGGCATAGGCATGCACTACCTTACCGTGATTCTTCTCTAGCTTGAAAACGATGGCCATGGCCTGCTTGGCATTACCGCAGGATTCCTGAAAATTCTCAGCTATAGGTCGCGAATCCTATCGCAAGGGAGGTTTTTTAGATTCCCTATATAGCACAGTATGTGAGACGTGCACCAATCTGAAACTGAGGCACGGCAATAGCCATACCGTCGCTCAGTGCGTGCCGGATCCTTCCTCTCACTTGTCCACGTGCGTCACCGCGTTGCCGCGATCGTTAAATGCGGTAGACACCCACCTCTTTCGCGCGCCTTACCCGAATAAGCCTGTAGTCCAATGGGTAAGATGCGGGTTTTCAAACCAAAATGACACGCGTTGGACCCTAATACCACGAATATTTCTTGCCTACGAACCTAGTTGTTTCAAGATTTCGTTATTTTTATTAGAGCATTTCCTTGTGCAAGAGACACTTGCAACATGGAGCTTCAAAAATGAGTTCCTTTATTGCGAGTGCAAAGAAATTTTAACTCTCTTAATAATGCCTCCTCGCAATAGGAGCTGCCTCCAAAAAATATTTGTTCGTTTTTCTGTGATACAAGCAAAATTTTAAACCCCGAGAACATCGGAAAAGCTTTGGCCCAGCACAAAGATATTTCAAGTATGTAGGCTTGCCGCCAAACAGTTGCAGTAGTTGAAAAGCCTAGTTGCAGTAGTTTAAAGGAGTGCTTCCTTTATCCAAGCAAGATATGCACGTGATGCTTTACCTTGCAGATATATTTAGACAATAGTACCATGCTTCTTGTGTTCATCTGAAGTGCTCATCACTTGCACTGCTCAGCATTGCGAAAAGCGCTGCGAAGATGGTGTTAAGAAATGTCTGTTTTTTCTGCCAGATAACCAAGCTCTGGCTGTCAAGGTTTCCCAATCTGGATTGTTAGAGCGAAACCATTTTATGTCAACCATTCGTTTGTTTGCTTTCATAAGTTCATGTTCCCACGAGGCAAGACAAGGTAGACTCAGGAACAATGTGGTTATGGGGGGACGTGCCATTGTTTACACAAGATATAAATTTTGCTACCAGTTTTGTTAGAGGAAGACGAGGTGTTATTGTTGCGCATTCCTGTGTGTGTGCTAGCGGCGCCGAGCCACTTCTCTTGTAAATACGGCAAATACCTTTTTATACGGCATCCTCACCTTTTAACATCTCGTGCTGAGGTGCTGAACCTTTCACAAAGACGGAGCTTCGCAGCGACCGCATAATTTCTCTCGATTCGCAGCGAGGACCCAGCGGCTACGGCCGCCATAACAATCCGTCATTCTATCCCAACCGAGGAAACCAGCACTCATGTTTAAAAATCTGTTTTTCTACTTTAAAGGTACTGCCAAATTTTGGAACAGACGCACGACGATCGCCTCGAGAGTTGAGAAGTTTTCAAGAAGGGGCCGGAAGGTTTGTTCGCGACGTCCCTGAGTAGGCAGCTAGCTGCAAATGACGACCTCGCTTTCCGCATGCAAAACCCCACTGAGACCTGCGTCGCGTATATTGAGGACCTACTTTGCCTTTATCATAAAGTTGGCTGACAGATGTCTCAGGGAAACCAACTAAGACACGTTTTGTAGGATATAGCTTACGAAGCGTTCAAGCTCGTGATGTTCCGGAACTGTGCCCAAGTGGGCGATATTATTGCCGAAACAGGCGCCGCATCATTGAACACTTCAGAAACCTTCCGAACACGGCGGTGACCCCGTCGTGCGTCGGTAACTGCCAGCCAACACCAGCTCAGCCTCTTTTTGACACAGGTGGCACAGACTACCGAAAATGTTACAGGAATGACAATTCTGCAATGTTGCAAGTGTGCATAATGCAATATTATTACAAATTTACAATAACGATGTTACAATTTTGCGTCAGGAACTGAGGCCATGCCTGCGGCTACTGTTCAGCCTAACCCACAATGGCCGGTGTGCGTGCTGTATTTTTGATAAAACCATGAAAGTACATGAACTATAGTGGAGATCTGGATCTGAGTAGCACTGATAAAGCACGAAGTATAAATTGAATGTCTAAAAGCGATGGTCCGCTATAAAAAACAAACAAACAAATATTTCCTGCAGTGGACGCGAAAATTGTATCTAATAAACGTTCGAAGCATGGCGGCCACTCTTCCTCCATCTGCTGCAGTACTGTTCAGTACTGTTCAGTACTGCTGCAGTGACCCCCTTTTTCCCGGCGTGGATAACATACGTTTGGTGGTTTTCCTGTCAGGTATTAAGATATTATGCGCAAACCTATCTGACCAGCCTTGGTGTGTATCTCGCCATACGCAGCTCTGCTATAAGTTCTTGTGGACATTGCGCAGCAGGAAAAGATTAGGAATTATAATCTGCGTGGATGTCTCATAGCATTGTACAAGTTCGTTGATATGCAGCTTCACTTACCACTGCCGAAAGTGATATTCACCACATCGGGGACATCTGTAAACACAATTTTCTGCGTGTCTTCGTATCTGAAAGGAGCAACAGAAGGTTCGTGGTCACGAGCACGTCTACACAACCAGCCCGTTGCAATCGTTTGTGTAGGTGTGTCAGTGGACAATATTTATTTGCTCACATATGTCGCATTTTTATGGTTGTTTTGGAGCTTAAAAACCTATTAAACGTAATTCATGACAAAAGGCAGAGAAACGAAATCCAGAAAAGAGGTGCCAGTACGATGTAGTCGCAAAGAGGTTGTTAATACGTATTGGCAGACTTTTGCCATCGAAGCACTTCGGTGCTACAAGGTTTTTTTTTTCCTTTTTCCAGTTTCACAGCGAGCACGGGAACGTGAGTCGCTCTTTTCCGGTGCCCTTAACAACGCAGTAAAGGGAATCTAAAATAAAATAAAATAAAAAAACTGTCAGGCAAGCGGACGTGGTTCGTTACCTATTGGACCCCATTTTCATGTACTATGGTTTCTTTTTGTACTTCTCTAGTAAGCTAGTACCTATTCTCGGCCAAAATTTTGTTTATTTCTTGAGGTAACGTATAGGTTTTTAAAGTTCTCGCAGTTTCTTACATTTTTAAGTCAGGGAAAATACAAAGAAATAAATACGGTAAAACAGAGTGAGTATTTTTATTTTGACGAGGTCGGAACGGTTTTTATTTCCTTCTTTTGTAGGACCGTCCCTAAAACTAAGTATTATTAATGAAATGTGGAGTATTCTACTTTGTCACCTGCATTTGACCAATTGGGGCTTAATATAAGACGCTGTCTAACTATTTATTGTAACCTAGTGCGCGACGTTAAAACAACACAATGCATCGAAATTCTTACGCTTGTGTCCCGTTCTCAAACTTGTAAGTGATGGTGGTCATTCCATTTCCGTTGCGTACCGAATGAATGCACAGTCCCAGGGTCAAATTTGACGTCGAAGCTGCAAGGTAAGTGCTTTGGGAGGCCGCGTTCAGCTGAAGGCAAGCAGAGCATAAAATCGTTTTTATAATTCTTGGTATGGGTTCAGCACACTATTTACAAACGCCGGCTTAATCACGACCAGCCACAATTAAAGCGCTGTTTCTGAAAATGGCTTCAAAAATGAACAGGGATTTTCATGATGACTTTGATTAGTGTCATAAATAAGAAGCAAAAAAATTGGTTTAAGTATGCTTCGGTCATTTTGAGCTAACCATAGTACAACAGGTGTTGCACAAATGGTGCCCTAAAAGGTGCGTTTGTGGTAGCTTTGATGGCAAAAGGAGAAAAAAAAGGCCAATGTCCCCGCATCCAATCAGCAACACTTGTAAAAGAGCGATCTATCAAAATAAAATAAGGCAATGGGGGCATGCGATTATTGTCACAATATGAAAATTTTTAAGTCCGCCTAAAAGTAATGCAAATACAACAAAGCAGGCCAAAAAGTGACAACGTTTGGTGCGTCACACTGAAGGGACACGCACGTGAAGTTGTCAACTCCTGTTTTTGGCTGCACTGGGTATACTGGCTCATATAAACACACTTTTCATCGTTAATTTGAACGATAGGAGCTATTTATTTTATGAAGTCTGAAAGAATAAAAACTACCATGCGCGAATTGCTGTGGCTGCACCAACTAACAGCACTGACGTCAGTACGAAGTTCTACGTGATGGGACTATGTCCAAGTTTAGAATTCAAACTAGTTTCGCTTTCGGTTCTGTGAAGCTACATGCTTGCCATCCATGCCTCAGTAATCGACTTACCGCGCTTCTGCGATGTTGTGGGCTGTAAAACGCGTCATATAAGCCTACCAGCACGGCTTGGAATCGTAACAATAACTAGCCGAGGCGTACGCAGTGGATGAACGCCCTCCGCGTCACCGCAGACGCTCAAATGTGATGCGCGTTTTCCCCATCTTTGTAGCTTGCCTGGCTCGTGCTTGTATCTAAAGAGGCTTGCTCGCACCACGCCAAAGGTCTGCTGATTCGGGACTGGGCAGCAAGCTGTCGGTGATTTTGGCAAAACCACGCCAACGATAACTCGCTAGCGCGTTAGTGTCTGTCTGCGGGTTCTGTGAACTCGCTCGTCGAGCAATGAACGTCACGGTGCAAAAATGGTGAATCCAGTACAAAAAAAATTGCCCAAAAAATGAGATTAAGAAACAACATGTACTAACAAGGAGTCAAACTGGCCACTTGCAAAATAGCCGTGGCTTAGTTTGAACTGTGCGAACGAATTTAGATGACCCCCCGGACGCTGGCCGAATAAACGTTGGGCAGACTGATTCTGTCGAATGGTCGGCCAGCTCTACACTAGCGTAGTCAGGCAAAGCCACCTTGGTTTGACGTCATACGGAACGTCATAGGAAATCGGCAAGGAGGATGCCGAAAAGAGGGCAGCATATTCGCATCCATTTTTGTACTGAATAATTTCGCGTAAACGCAGCGAGAGTGATTAAAACATCGCCCAGAGACTCCGGTCTACAATTTGCGCCAGTAAATCCCGCAATATTTACAAATCGCTTCAGTGTCCCTTTAACTTCATACGAAGCTGGTTGTTTTCTTTATATAATTTGCAACAATACTGAGTGGGGTTCCCATATCGCCCACTTCGGTGCTATTCCAGATTAATATTTTAACCGAAACAGCAGACTTGAATCTCCTAGGAAGAAAGGGAGTTCTAATCTTTCATGCAATGGAAATGACATGAATTATTTGATGCGCACGTGTAGCATTTATTCATTTCTTTACGTGTATTATCTTTATATCCCACTACATGAAACTTTGGAAGCGCGCCTGTCTAACTTACTTTGACACAATACAACTTTTTGCAGTATAGACCAGTCAGAATTATATCAGTACAAATATTTATGCTTATTCCTGATAAAAATCATATCTCATGGTAAAAATGTCAGAACACTCACACTTTATTCATTATTATACTTCGAAGGGCAGTAGAATGAAATATAAAACCCTTCGGTCTAATATAAACACGGCGCACATATTGCTGCCAGTCAATTTTTTTCACATGTTGAATAAAAATTTGCCCAAGAAGGGTTACGCAATCTCAAATAGTTTGTAATGCTCATTGACTTGGATTTTAGAAGTTGACGTATTGGCTTTCTCCGTCAGTATAGTGGGACATGAAGACGGGCCTTCATTATTCAGTCGCCTAATTGTAATTTTCGGGCAATTGAGGTAATTTTCTTATTCCGGCATTTCCACATGCAGTACAAAAGAAGAAACTGCTGCGTATAGCGAAGCTGAAGCCCATTATATCGCTTGTTGGAAGTAATTCCGAATAAAAAAGCATCGAACTGGCAGTAATTTCTTTATATATTTTAAAATAATTAAGAACAAAAAGTGTAGTGTTGTAATTGATGTATGCACTGTCCAAATGAGGCAGCGCAGCGTTTATAAAGCGGGATGCCAGTTGAGACTCTCGCAAGCGTGCACATTTCTCTCGGTTAATTTCGTCTGCTTAGTCAGTTCGTCTGCCTAGTTAGTTCCTCTGCTTCTCTCTGCTTAGTTTAAATGTTTAGTTTAGTTGAGGAGAGCGCTGTGTGAGCAGTTTTTGTGGTGGACCCATCGGGTATCGATGTCAGCGATAAGTGTCACCCGTCGAGACAACCGTGTCGTACGTTCGATTTGCGTATGATATTCGAGGTTCCGTACGAAATCAACGCGGGAGATTTGTTGCGATTATTGATAGTGATATTGCCACTGATATTCTTATGGTTTTTGTTTAATTGGAAGTTCTATTATTTCATAGCGTTTCGAGATCTTGAACTTCCTAATAATGGGAGACAACTGTAGGGTTTTTTTGTGATGCACCTTTTTTTATGAATCTGAATTATCTCTCGGATTCGGATCCCGATGCCTTTTTTCACCTTTTTTGTATCCATTTTTTATATATCAATATTGCTCAAACCCTGCATCGGATGCATCTTCCAGCACGCATAGTGTTAGCAACCGGAAGTGGCACGTAGCGCCAGGCGGAAGTGAGACACATCCGCTCTATGATAGTGAGACAGGTACCCTCTACGCAGCTGTGAGAAGAACAGCAAATGACGCCGGCAGTTGCTTCATCTGTAAGCTGGGCGTACAAACTGGTTTCAAAGGAGTCCCGGCCTCTTAAAACAGAATATCTGCTTCAATGGCTGGAACTGTGGACGTCGTCTAGACGTGTTAAATGCGCAGGTTTTGTAATCGTGTATATCTTTAAAACCCAATCATAGTTGTAGTCTGATTGTCCGCTTGTATTTTGTTTTAAGTTAATCCTTTGTACTCTAATGTACGTTACTGTACCTTTCCCATATTGTTTTGTAATGTCTTGTGCTCTGCATGTTGCTTGTGTTTTTGTAACTCACATTAGCATTTCTAGCTTGTTTGAGTTTGCCTCATCATTGTACTGTACCAAAGGGGGCTGGGGCCTCTGACAGGCTTTGTAGCCTTTAGAACCAGGCGGCCTGCTTGTACTTCTAAGGAAATAAAATGTTTGAATCTTTGAATCTTTGATCCATACTTAGGGCGGTATTTGAATAAAAGAAAACCATGCAGTGCGCCTAGTGTGGTTCAAGAGAGTTCAGCAATATACACCTGCCGGGAGTCGTTTGGAATAAATCACCTCACAGCTCTGGTGATCAGCGACTTAGAAAAATATGAATGCCATCTGGTAGTCGTTCTTATGCAGCCAAATCTATTTGCATCATGGTATTTGACTTGGTCTTGGTCTAGGATGGTCTTGGTTTTTACTTTCTAACGGTAACATCTTGCCGGGCAAAATTCCTACACGGGCTGTGTGGAAATTCGTGTCGAAGTTGTGATTCTGTAAGCACTGTGTGTTTTCTAGTGTCCGTGAAACAGGGGTTTACCCTTAGATGTGCAACAACGGTATGTCTGTCAAGCAACGAAATCATACGGGTTCAGCAAGGATCACCTTAGCGCAGCACAAATGTCTGTTAAACTTCGAAACATTTTGAGAGAGCCATGCGTAGTTTCTTTCTAAACGTGTGGCTGCTTTCTTTGCACCAAAAAAAAAAACCTTTTTTTTCCGCACACTAACTTGCCCTTGTGGCCCTCTGACACTTCAGCATCATCCATGCCTGACTTGGAGTCTTATAATAAGTGATCCTCGCGAGTACCATACTTGTTTCAGTTCCTAGGGTAACAGCCACAGAAATACGTAACCATGCCTTTGAGACCACAAAACAGCACGAATATTCAACGGCAATGTTTTTAGAAACGCTCATTTTGAGCTTGAATTTGTAGTTTCTCCCTGGGGTTCAGCCGGTTATCCATTGTTCTTTCAGAAATCTGTTCTGGCTGACTCCTGTCGGTTATAACATTTTCAAGCGCGAATATTTAGACAGAGAACGAACGGGACAGAGACAAGCGTTTGTTAGCGCTTGTTCCTGTCCCGTTTGTCCTCTGCCTGAATATTTGCGTTTGAAAAACTTATAATAGCTTACCAACTAGCCCCAACCCACACGTAGTTAAGGTATATTGCTGTCGGTTTTCTACTGCTGTAATTTATTGCGTGTGCGCTTGAACAGGGATTGCGACGATGTAGCGGGGAGGGCCGCGAAGTTGCGCGTGCAAGTTTAGTTGTTACAAATTACTCTGAACCCGTAACACACTTCAAGATAGAAAATGTGAGCTATATGCGGGGAAACTGCGCCTGAGGTATATGGCATGTCGGCAGAACGGCTGAATAAGGAACTAGGCCTGTTCGGGCACCTTAAAGGGAAGGTGAAGCGGTTTAAGAATTAAAAGAAAAGTTGACTAGCAGCAAGTACACATTGAATAGTTCATGTGTACGAAATATGTTCGCAATACATGCAATAGAAGCGGCGCAATGCGCAAACAAAATTGGCCCGATGCCCCGCCCCCATCTCGCCGCGCGATGCCGGAAGACCGAAGAGCGCGGGCGAAAACCGGCTGAAAAACGTCATACCTGGACTTCCGGCCGGATCGGCCGCCTCGGCCATGCTCTTTTCGCCGTGTTTCCTTGTGAATGATAGTTGTTGTTGTGGTTGATAGCACTCATTTGTACAATTTTCGTGTTCAAAAAGTAAGCACGAACGCCAAACGAGGCATACGTTATCATGCCGTATTCCTAAGCAGAATAATGCCACGCCGGGATGCTTGGTAACATACGGAAGTGACAGCCGAGGTGGCTGTGCTTGATGACAGAGAATATACTACACTACGTTAAATACTTTGTAAACCGCTCCAATGCGGTTTTTTTTTTGATGCGACGGACGTGAATGTTCACATTAGATCCTAGATTTAGGAAGGATGGGGAATACTGCTGTACTTTGGCCGGGGTTGTTTCGTTCCATTCCAGAAACCAAGTCACATTTGTTCAGGAAATACTTGTTTCGTTAAACGCGTCGGTTTTCTTTCCCTATGGGCTCAGGACAGTGTTCAAAAAAACAATTTTTTGGCGAAACTAAAACAGGGGGCAATCCTTATAGACGTTCTCTCCTGGCTAAGAGGTAAACAGTATTCCTACGAAGTAAAAGAACCAAGACAACCAGATTACTTATTTTGCAAGTATACATGTCACGATGAGGTGATGTTTGTCTGGAATTAAAAAAAAAAACACCACTCCGAACCACCACCGTGCCATAATTTGTGTCGACTGCGGGGGCCTAATTTTTTGCCCAAGATTCCGTGTGGCTGCATATTATAACCTGGCAAGCACTTGTTGTCACTGAACCTCAAGTGTGCTCCAGTGATAGTCGGTGATATATATAATGATGATACTAAAAAAATTAGGAGCGAAGAGTAAATATACGGCCTCTGTCCGACTAGCGCGGTAAATGCTTAAATCTAGAAATGCTGAAACAGGCCAACGATTCATTATCACAAACGTTTGGTGATTACCTAAAGTAACGTAAATACAACGTAACTGCCTTGTCCGACTGGTCTGTTAATTGTAACGAGGTAGCCGTAATATTGTAGCAGAATGCGGAACGCACAAGCGAAAATCAAGCCCTACTACAGCCAATAATGCTGAGCAGGCACTAGTATGCTGCAGTGTTTTCAGAATAAATGCATGTGAAACAGTGAGACGCCACTCATCGAAGTGCAGCTAGCAATCCCGAGGCGCCGTAGCGCCGCTGCCGAAATGGCTCGCGCGTGTGGGTCTGTGTACGGGGATGAGTAACGGGGCTGGGGTGGGCGACAACGAACAAAGGAAACGCAGAAGCAGAGTCTGCTTGTTGGTTTATGCGTGTACCGGCAAGATGTGTCTCGCATATACGTTTACAGCGCATGAACGCTATTTTTTCGCGCAGTGCACGTACGTGCTTTTCGCTGGTAGATTGTTTATAAAACGCCCATTAATCTTCGGCATAAATGGTTTTGTGTATAATAAGAAACAGTTAAGGCAGTACCTAATATTAACATAAGGTATAAAATCCCCCTATGCTGGTTGCCTAATTCAAAAATATTTTGATGGAACCCACTAGTCGACGTCACAGTCACTGCTTTGGGGTTCTCTGTCGTGTAAAGCAAATTTAAGCTCCAAGATAATTGAACCAACAGCAGGGGAAATTATAAAACAAACTTCCAGTCATGTGCGAAAATTAAACTGCAAGCTAAATTGCCGCGAAGGCAACCGTGCGATCGTTCGCAATGCTTCCGAAAACCCGCGCGGCCGAAGGGTGTCCTCCTTTGACGTCATGACGGGCGCAACCAATCAGGGGCGTCAAAAGACCAAAAGCGCGCGGGGCCACGCTTTTTGCAAGATAAATGCCACTTGGACTCATGTACGATAAATTTCAATGTGATATTCGGAATCAGCGCGCAAGAAACTATATAACTGTTAATCTAACTCAAATTTTTTGGAAAGCGCTTCAGCTTCCCTTTAAGGCGCGCCCAAAACCACGGACCATTTTATGTTTTTTTGCAGGCGCTCCAGGGCGTACTTGTAAAATAAACTACAAGTCAGGCTTCTCTTCTCCACAGTGTTTTCATGATTTGTTCTCAACTATTCTAATGCTTATAAAGCCAGAAGCGTAAACAAATGTTTTGCAAACGCGAATCGCTAGAGGGAACTTTTCACTAAGTTCCCGGCCCTTCAGTGCTTGTCAGTGCCTAGGCCAAGTGTGACGCTTAATTTTTTTAAAGGATAAAGTGACAGGAATGCTAAGCCTGCACAAAACATTTTTTTGATTGAGCTCCGGCTGCTGTTCACCAAGAACTCAACAAGAAACGGTTTATCAAGGCAAAATGTGAAATACATCGTTGAACGTTTCAGGAAGTTTTAAGAACAGGTCGGAATGCTTGGAACTTACATTATGGTTGTTTTTCCGAGGTTTTTTATTGATGGTTATTTATGCTCTCCCCGCTTTTTCTAAAATATGCTCTGAGAACCAATCAACAGAAATTATCACAACAGGGTTTATGTTTAGGCACCAAGCGCAACTTCAGAAAAATGATATGCAATACCAAGAAGCTCCTGTTCCCCTTAGTGTTTTATGTTCTGCGGTTGCCTTCAAATCAAAATCCTGAATTAATAACCAACTATTCTATACCGACAAATTTTTTCAAAATTCTCACCGCCGAGGCGTTGCATGGTTGACTATTACTGCGGCTGCATTCCTCGGCATTTGCAGCCATTGGCATGAGCATGCAAAGCAGGTACGGCGAGAAAAGTAAAACCATTTTGTTTGTGATGCTTGGTGCTCAGCTCAGCAGCAACTAAAGGCTCCAATATATGCCCACTGGCTTGAGCAGTAGCTTATATTTCCTTGGTGCATCACGCACTTCGTACATCTGCCCAATCAGGATCGCGGTTAAATGCAGGCAGGATGCCGTTTTTGACAGAAAACCCTAAAATAGACTGCACTCTCACCCCCAAAACTGGCGAGCTCAAGGCTCCTTTCTGTATGTTTTCAATCGCGTGCATACGAAACCCATGTGGTGTAGCCTTGTTTTTGAGAGATATGAGCCCTTCGGTACCCGTACTTGGTTTTGAGCCACGAGGATTCATTGTATGCACGGGCAGCTTTTTTGAAAAAGATTGTGCGTTTTCTGTATAATTTTGATCTCACGCTTTTTTCATAATTTTATTAGGTGCTTTTAAGGCAGCGTGGCAACATAATATGGCCATTTTTATAGCGTTCATAAAATTAGAACGCTTGCGACTAATGCGCGCTTGAGAAACGTAAAAAAAGGAAGGAATACTAAGGAAACGTCCACTACTGATGACATAAGCATTCAAAAACAGCAATAAAAACACTATAAATTGCATTTGTAGGGAATAACAGACTTGTTTAAATGGTGCTGTTTTTGACTTTTGCTTAACCAGGCTTGTTTCCAGTTTCACGAAGCAGTGTACCGGCTTCCCTTTCTGTAAATTTGGTTTTTGTGTCATCTTGTATAAAACAGTACGCACCCACATTCTCTACCATAACTGTCAACATTTCCCGGAACCAACAACTGCGCAATAAATTGCGGCGTTAAGTTTACCGCTTTATATTTTTTGGAAGAATGTTTCTTCGTGCTCACCAAAAACATGGGGAATTATTATTCTGGAAGAACTTGCGATGGTACCGTAGCAAGCATTAGCCACTTCTTAAATATACAGCCACCCTACCCGCTCTCGTTGCTCTAATAAGCTAACCAACACATGTCCTTTGCCTGGAAGCACCGCAGTATGCCAGCCGTGTTTTAATTTAATAACGGTCCGGTAGAGAGACCGATGAGGCTGACTCAGACCTTACAAAGGGGAACAAATTGCAACGTGTTCACGCGTGAAACACATAACAAAGTTACTGTTTAAGAGAAGAACTTTAATGAAAGTTCGACGTTCCCCCAAAGAGATTAGAGCGACTCTTTAGACACTTTTTGCCTGGTATAGGCCAAAGCTTTATATGTGTGTAGATGCTTGCGACGTTTGACCTTCAGCTTGTTTTGTGTGAATGGGGCACCCACCAAAAAATTCTGAAAAAAAGTACACCGAAAGTGGGCGCTACGTTTAGTCAGATGAAAACGCATTGGTCATTTAGAAACCGACGAGTAAGTACTCGCCTGAGGCGTGTAGAATGCGTGAAAATTGCGGAATTGTTATTGTGAGAAAAAGACAGACGGCCCAGGTGAGTATCTCATTACAAGAAATGGCTTGAAACTCCGAGTGCAATGCCTTTAAAAAAGATGCACAATTCGTCATTTTGCGTGCAATGGGAGATCGTGCAGTGGTTCTCGAAGTGGGACTGTGCAGTCTCCTGTCTTTAAAAGAATGAATATTCAACCGTATTGAAGTCGGGCGTTATAATGGGCAGTTAAAGACTGCATCATAGTGGAAATAAAACGACAGAGGGAGGGAAATTGGCTTTTATTGCACAAGCATTAACCCGCTTGCGAGCAGGAGATTGCCCGAAATTCTACTTGCCTTAAACTATAAAAAATGCAGGAACGTTTGAAATATTTTTTGTGTAGACGGAATCTGAATACAACGCTGAAAGGTTCTGTCACACGCGAGCCAAATTTTTATAATCTTTCAAAACACGTTCTCTCCACCGAAGACGACGTGGGCTTATGTCTTTGACAGGTAAGCACCCTTCATAATATCAATGAGAGGACACACTTTGGCATCGATAGCTGTCGTAAGAGAGAGAAAGAGGAAGAGAGAGAGAGAGAGAGAGAGGAGCATAAATATCTTTATTTACGAGCTCGTCGGGGCATGATGGTGAGGGCAAATGCCCTGTGGGGAGGTGCACTCTAGTACGCGATGCCCTGGTATTTGTAGCTTTGTAGCTGTAGGCAGAATGAAAACGATCGGGCGGCGGAGGCGCTCGATTTGTGTTGCGATTCAGCTCGATTTATGTTGCGATTCAGTGCATGCACGGGACTTAACTTTCACTTTGTAACATTGCGACATGTACGTTCCAGTATTCTTGAGCTTGAATTGGCTTAGCATAAGCCAGAATCTCAAAGCAGTGGCAATCGGTAGCATCAGCTGGTGGGGTTCGGTTGGATATGTCTAAGCTGAGTAACGTATCCGTCCGCTCTCCTAGCCGTCCGTTATCAGGCGCACTCCCAAAGCGTGCACGTGGTCGCCTGAATTTGGCACACTGCGTGCCAGTAACTGGAGCGTGGAAAAAGAACAATGATACCCTTGTTTGAGCAGGTAGCGCCCATTTGTAGTGGAGATCGTTATACGCCCTGTTGGTTATTGGGAGCTCGGCAGACAATGGTACTAGCCATCCCGGAAATTCACTCCATCACACCCAGCTAGCCTTGTGTAGGCTGACCGAGGGCGCTGCCGAACTGGAGTGATAAGCGAGAACCCTGCAAAGACAGCGGCAGCAGCATGACACCGCTACTCCAATTTCGCCTTCGGCTCCGCGAGAAGTCTTCCGATACTTTACCGTCTTCAATGTACGGCGGGGAACAGCAACACCCAGTCAAACTGGGCAAATAAATTTTCTTCACTCACTCACTCACTCACTCACTCACTCACTCACTCACTCACTCACTCACTCACTCTCTCACTCACTCACTCACTCACTCACTCACTCACTCACTCACTCACTCACTCACTCATTCACTCACTCACTCACTCACTCACTCACTCACTCACTCACTCACTCACTCACTCACTCACTCACTCACTCACTCACTCACTCACTCACTCACTCACTCACTCACCCACTCACTCACTCACTCACTCACTCACTCACTCACTCACTCACTCACTCACTCACTCACTCACTCACTCACTCTCGAACTCTTCCCCCGGACTGGTGCCAGCGCCTACATTGTTCACTTCTCTATTAGGTGTACAAAGGATTTCCGCAACGCTCGCAAAAACCAAGGAAGGAAAGCCTGAGTCTGCGCGGAAACAAACTGAAATGTGTGCTAATAAGAACTAAAGCCGTGTACATGGCATCAGGTTACCCAAATTTTCTGATGACTTTTGGCATTCCCAGCACGCCTTTCACCGTGCACCCCAAACTCTGTATGGCAAAACAATGATGGCGCCACAGGGTCAAGTTGGAGAAAGTTTGGGATAATATCTACGTTTATTCCCTGAGATGCTGGCCGCGATGGCATAATTTCAACATCGAGGGAACCTTTTGGAATAGAGTTACTGCATTTATTATTGAAGGCCCGTTAAAAGAGCGAGGCTCGCCGCAGTAGTTTTTCTTCGCCGTGGCAGAAGATACACAGACGCATTCTACGCTTGTGTCGCTTGAGATGTGGGCGTGAAAGGTTGCGGCTGTGGGGTGCTGGTAAGTTTTAGCGAAAAGGAGACTAGTGTTTGGAAGTATTCATTGTCTGTTGTCGTGGGGCGACTGGGCGTTTTGGTTTCTTTTAGAGCGATTTGCTCAGTAAAAAACCCAGGGAGTTTAGGAAAAGGGTGTAAACGGATAGAAAATGGCTCCAATCTATGCTGTGAAGGTGGTTCGACTGCCAAGCTGGGAACGACAGCAACGATTACTTAGGCGGCGTCACTTAAATTTACACACGTGGCTCTCCAAACAGTGAAAGCAAAGACCCTTCCAGCCATTAGAATTCGCGGGGACGGCGTCCCGAACGCAGCAGCGCCGATGGAAAGAAAACGCAGAGCAGCGTCCTTCGAAGGGTCTGGACGAGGGCGGCACGCGCGGCTATGGTGCCATCTCTCTCACTCCCTCCCCATCTCTCCCTCTACGGGCATGGAGATAGGAAGACCATATTGTCAAGATGGCGTGGCAAGATGACGTTGCCTCTTCATTGAAAAACCGCAGCAATGCAACGGGACGTACTCTGAAGTCTCCTGTTCACGGCGGACACCACATCGGGTGGAGGACGCCAGACCAGCCCGGTGCATATAAAAGTTCAGTTGGGGGACTCGACAGCGATTGTGACCTCGCATTGAGGAGATGCATGAAAACGGAAATTCCAAGTATGTTTTAAATGAACACAATCTTCAAAACTAGGGATGATCCCTTCCTGCACTCTTGCTAGGCGTTGATAGGTATGAAACCTTGCTCCTGCTACAATAACGGGACTAGGGCATGGGTCAACCGGAGTGCCATTCAACGACGATCGCGCCAAGGAATCAGCTGCTCATGAAGCAGTAATCTTTTGTGACCCGGAACCCAAATTAAGCAGATGCCCTGCAAATGGGAAGGCACAAGGAAGTTGAATGCACGAATAAAAGCGGAATTTTCGGACGTAGAAAGAGCAGAATAAACCGGCAGGGAGTCAGTTATTATTGCAACATTAACCGGCTGCGGAGGTACTTCTTTTAAGCCCAGAACTATCGCTTGGAATTCGGCTGGAAATGACTGTGTGAAATCAGGTAAACGCAGCAAGTCTGACTAGCTAAGATGCGGACTAAACATTCCTGGCTACGGCGCGAGACCATTATTGCTTCCAGCCGTGTGGGTACATGCCATAAGAAGCAGCAGAGAAGGCGACGATGGAAGGGAAACTTGGAGAGCGGCTCGCGGGGTTTGTTGTTCGCCGTCGTGCCAGCCAGGGCTTGGTGCTCGATCAGTCTTGACTCGCTTGCAAGGCAAAGTGCCTAAGAAATAGCTTCATTTTTACAAGGAACAGTCTTTTTTTCTTGTTCGGCTAGACAACAATGTTTTCGCGATGTTTTGATTCGGAAGTAGCCTAAGACAATAGGACTACGCTTTTTGCGACCGTCCGGTGTGCATGTGACAATAGCTGTGGAATATTATGGATATCGCGCTTGAGATAGTGCTTGAAAATTTAAGGAAAGTCACTATTGAATTCCTGTTGTATAGCAAAGCTTAGGAGGTGGACATTTCAAACGCTGACTACTAAACGCAAAACCTGCTCCGCTGAAACGCTAAGTTTCTATACTTTGATACAATGGAAGAAAAAATACAGGGTGGGCATGAACTAGAAAAAAGACATCTCAGTTATGAAGCATAAAAAATTACTTGAATTGGATGGAAACAACTGGGCAAGATAACGCACTGAAACTAATCTGCTTTGATGGTTTACCGACATTTTTTCCCAAATGTTATACTTAAGAGTCGCACCCGTTGTCTCCGGTATCTTCGACCAGCCTGGGTACAGTTACCGTGTTGTAAAGTATAAACTTTTCTTTTTTTTATGCGCAGCACGTTGCTTCAGGTAAAATTCATGAAATACTTTGTTACAGTCATCTGACCTTCAAGATCAGCCAAAGTGAAGGCAGCGGCTCGAGCGCTTGCCCAGAGAAAGTGTCTAATCGCTCGTTTGTTGACGTGAATAGGCGGGGAAGGCAAAGGCGGGCGTCTTCCACCATAATAACGTTTGCTCATATATTTCACATAAACACCATGTCACCTCAATGTCTTGCGCTAAAATGTTTTTCTGCTTATCCAAATTTTCTCACTGGAATGGCTCCAATTTTTCGTCCAGCGCACTCATCCAGAACGGGCAACTCAGTTCATATAGGTCATGCTTTGCCTGTAAAACGTTCAGATAATACAACAAATATTTTGCAGATGCTTTGCCGCGTGTAGCTCCAGAAGTGGTCCAATATTATAAACGTGGTTTTGGACATTGCACAGAACGAAATGGTAACATAACCTTCTTGACCTTTTTGAGAACTTCCCAAAACAAAAGCAGTACTTACTGTTTGAAAAACTGATGTTGAACACATCGGGCATACCCGTAAACGAATAAGACTCTGTGACTTCGTATCTGAAAAAAGGGACACAAGTTTTGTCAAGAGGAGCATGTGAATGAAGGAAGAGGCTGGTGGTCGACTCTGTGACCGTTTACTGTATTGTGGTGCATTCACCGGGAACTAATAAAAATTATTGGAAAAATATCTTGATAGCTATATCTCATTGAAGAATCTGCTTAAACACGAAGCTTGCTTTAATCAAGCAGGCTAGCTAAATAACAAACAGGAACTGAGTTTGTGGCTGGTGCGCGGAGAATTATCAGGCGAAAAATTGACGACAGTTGTCGTTGAGTCCACAATGGTTTTCTTCTTCAGTTTATACCCCAAAAAAACTGACGTTGCACACTTCCATTTCCTTCGTTTAGGATTCAGAAAGCAGAGTATGAAGGGATATTGACGACGATGTTTTAATCATGAGGGCCGAACAAGTGACATGACCTGAGCATTGTATACAGGCCTCTTCTGAACAATAAAGCAACGAAACGGTCGAGATTCTCACACCGCCGTTCCGTCTTCAAGGCAGTAATTTATGGTAGCCTTGTTCTCCTGGCGCACCAGTAGAATACGGAATCTTTGGTTGGGTGTTCACGTCGAGGCTGCAAGGTAAGAGCTTTCAAATGCCGCGTACACCTGGGTGTAGGTAGAGCATGAGAAGGTTTTAGATTGGCTTGATTTCAAAAGTCACGATGAACAATGGCGGAGGTTACTTCAACTTACCATCGTTTGGGTTAAGCGGCACAAGGAGAATCTCAACGAGAACCTGATATCTGCTTGTTCTGTGTTACAAAATTCGGGTGAATAACTTGATCAATAAACCATACGATTTTGTTTTGTTTTTCTCACGAGTGCGCTCATTTTACGTATCAAAAACAATACAAATGCTGCTAGAAAGACTGGTACAAGCTACATGAGGATAGACACTAGAGGTGATGCTTTTCTTTTTTAAATGAATTGAGGGTATTGCGTTTTAGGTCATGGATGCTCATCAAGGCATCTTTGCTCATTAGCAATAGCACTATGTGTTACTACCTGCCACTCTCGTATGCATACAATCAACGTAAGAATACCAAACGCAGTTTCCAACACCCTTGCACTAAATATGTGTATGACCGATTGCAGACGGGGTGCACAAGATGGAAGCATTTTTTGCAGAGTACGACCACTTGACATCCAAGTAGGGCGAATTTCACGCTGATCTTAAGGTATACTCTAATACTACATAAGTTACTGTACTCTGCTTTTGAGGCATACGGCACCGAGAATACTTTTGAACCGAGCGGTACCTGTAGTTTAGTTTATTCCTAGAATGAAAGCCAATATCAGCATTGCGCTGTGTGAGAAGAGCTTACCAGAGAAGTGAGAGGTTAAAAAAGTAAAAAAAACCGTATAAAATCAGGCTTTCTGTTTTTTTCCGGTGAGGAGAACATTATAAAAACAAACAGAACTCCTCCGAGGAAATGTATTCTGATGCAACCAATCTGCAGGAATAGAAGCGGTTTCGGAAATGAATAGCCCGACGTGAAACAGGTATTGAGAGCGGCAGCTGTGCTGGGACTTTGGTAATGCACCATGTAACAATTATACTTTTTCAGTGTTAACTGAAAAATCCACCGGGCACTTCAGTCTCTTAAGGGATTTCACGGCGAAAGCCAGTGATTATCAAATACGTCTTCCCTTTTGCATCTGTTTGCGGTGCTGTCACATTCACCTGTCATGAGGCACGCAACCGACTAATGCTTGTTCCATCCTGGCACGGTATCGGGTTAGCACTGTAGTTACCACAGATGGCTGCGGCTATGGCGGCTCAGGTTAAAATTCTATTTGAGGCCAAATGAGTTGCTATGTATGTTTACTTTGCTTATTTTCTTTTTACAGGTGCCGTAATTTGGTTATATTCATGCATTCTCCAGCAGCTACGATCACTTTCGCGTTTGATGGGACATATGCGGCTTTTGCCTTAAGAAGTGTGTCGAGTGTTGTTCAATCAGTTGTTCAAACTTTTCTGAAGACACACAAAAAAATGTTCCTTTTTCACATCATTCACAATTTTGTGAAAACCGGCATCTCTAGGCAATACGCATTACAAAAAAGTTTTTAGTTACGTAGCAGATGTAGACTTTTTAAAATACATATCATATAGACCATAACCTCACCTGTGTTCATTATGTGTTTTAAAACAGTGGTTGAACCTGAGACTTTACACCTTAGGTGCTTGCACTCACTGTTTTAATATGACCCTATACACCATTTATCTTAGTATACTCACTATGCTTTAATTATGGCCCTATACACCAACCAACCTGAATAAAGTTTTTTAAACTAGTCCCTCCTTTACAAATATTTCTCATCTCTTTCATCATTGTCATGGCGCTCTTTGCCTTTGTTGGCCTTGCGCCATTAAACCCAAAATCATCATCATCATAGGCAATACGCATGAGAAAGGATGGCGTCAAGTTCTTTAGTGGTTGAATGCGTTGCGTGTTGCCAGGTTACATTGTTCCCTAGCTAGCTCCACTGCTTCTTGGGAACTTCGGGTACCAGGAAGGCGCGCAGCCAGCGACTGATCTAGTGGCCATAACCGGAGGCGTTATTGAGTTCCTAACTACAAGAGATTTCACATGAAGCTGGACGATTTACGGGGTTTCCTGGCTTAGCTGGACAACAGTTTTCGTTCAATATGGCGCCACCTAACGCCATTGCACATTTCGTGTTTTAAAATGTGATTTCTGAGGCGCACATAGTCATCCCCATGGGATCATAACCTATCATTGGATCAAAGCTGAAAATATGCAGTGATGCAGGCAATGCCTGTTACTAAGTTCTTAGTATCGTCGAAGGAAGATAAGTCTGCTGTCGAACATTTCATGTGACACCTGGTTTTAACTCCTCCCTAGAATAGTGTAAAACTATAACCGGTTTGAAGGATAACCAGCGCAAGAAGACGGGACACTAGGAGAAATGCATTAACACAGCCTGGGCTTAGAAGTAAAATTTCCAACTGGACTCAGAGCCTGTCTATAGCACGCATCTACTGAAGAGAAAGGGAAAGAAAAGGGTAGTTACGGAAAGAATGGTACAATATGTACAACAGGACCTGCACGGGTTGCCGTTCAAGGATAAAAGAAACTTCTAAAATGGGGAGCAGTACGCACATGACGAGTCTTTTGAAGTTAATCCAGCTCAATCGAGTTTCGGATAGTGCGAAAAACGAACAAAAAAGTTCTTTTTTGTCCGTTTGTCTTCCTTTCTTGTTTTTTCTTAACGCCACTGTATTTTGGATGCTGATGTCGCATTAACATCCAATATATAGTGGGGGGACATAGGCTACAGAAAAGGATGTTCGTTTTTTGAAAGCGATAGTGAGGGTCTGTTAACATAATCTTCGACTAGTCTTTGGATTCCTGCTACCTTCAAGATATCTGGGTCTATGAAAAAATGATGTGCGCAAATGTCACTAAGTTTATGTCTGTTTTTTCAATAGCACAACCCTGCAGACATGTTTACCGTTTCTTGTTCGTCAAGTTTTTACATCTTGCATGTTTCAGTGAATTCCTTCGCATTTTTAAATAACTAAGTCTGCTTTTTATGGTGTTTTCGACAACAAGTAATAGCTGCTTTGCGGTCATCGGGGTAAGTTTTTCATTTACTAATTGTGTGTGTGGTTGTAGCCTGAATCTTATCGGTTATTGTTCCAAAGTTGTAATATAACTTTGGTCTAACCTTTTGTCCCTTCTCGACTTCTGACTGCACACCAGGTTTTTATTACGCCACCATCCTTCTGTTGTAGTTACAATTTATCATAATCGCGGGCGGGGGAGAAGTATACTGTAACAATTGCTCTAAACTCTGGCTATCTCCTTTGCACTTTGCGGAGAGCTGAATTACAAACTTGAAGAAATCTTTTTGATGAGCAGTTTCTGTGGCAGGCCTTTTTCTACAAAATCTATGCTCATTCGTTAGCAGATAAACACATCAGTCCTCCTCTGAATATTTCTCTCAGCAGGATTAACGGGTCAGCCTCTGTGGCTTTTCAGACTGCCCTATCAAGTATTCGGACCGTTTCCGGCACGTACGTTGAATCAGGTCGCCGCTAGGATGAAGTATAAACCTCACATACTGCTGAGTACAGATATTCGTAGAAGTTGTCAAAGGACTCCTGATGCAAGCTAACATATGGCGCACAGGCTTCTAATTTGAAATTCTATATCGTCACCAAAAAACTCATCGTACGTCAGTACGTTCCGAATTGAATACATTTTGACTAAAACCACGAGCTTTGGAACATCTGTGCAACTATAATTCAATATTTGCTGCAAAAGGGTACGTCTATCACGCAACGGTATATGTTTTGTTCCGCAGAGATGTTTCCTAGTCCAGTTATATGTCTTGTAGAATGCAAATTATTCTGAGCTAGGTGCGCAACGTTCACTTGCAGGCATTTGGATGAATATTCAATACTAAAAGTTTTTCGTTAATTTATGGCAACCAGGGATTTCTCAAAGTTCTGCCTGCATCTGATTCTAAGCGTTCAAATGACTTATCCTGACGATACACGTGGACAGCGCTGGGTTAGCCCCACTGGTGGGGGAAATAGCTAGAAAGGAATTGGCCCTTCATTTGAGCCAGAGAGCTGGGGCTTAAAAGTGATAGTTTCAGGGAAAAAATTCGTGAAGCATTATAAGAAATAACCAGAAGTCAGAGCGTTTATAATTTTGAGAAATTTGGAACATGAGATTGAGGTGAAGCTAAGCAGGGGCAATAAGCACAGGTCGGCAGGCTTACTCACAAGTGCACTCACACAATCCTCACTCACCACTCACGAGTGAGTGGTGAGAGTGTTTCGCAATCGTTTTCAGCTGGCGAGTGCGTGTGCGAGTGAATGCGAGCCCCACTTGCACTGAGCTTCTCTCACTACTCGCGAGTGCGTGTGCCACTCGCGGTGAACCCAACTCACCACTCGCGAGTGCGAGAGCCTCTCGCAGTGAGCACCGCTAACCAGTCGCGAGTGCGAGTGAGCTCATCGCTCGGAAGGGGTGAGCCCCACTCGCCACTCGCGAGTGCACTTGGGCGATTTGTGGGGGTTACCGCGGTGAGCGCCACTATTGCGCTTGTACTTGTTGTTGGATGTAAGCCGCAGGAGCCGCTCACTGTGGTGATTGTTAATGCGCGATTACCTTTAGCTTCCGAAATATGTCGTCACTGCAGCCTTGCAATGGTGCACCACAGGTGTAACTCTCTGGTAATGTGTTGACTAAAGAATACGATTAGGATGGACTTCTGGCGCCGTAATGCGCTGATTCTGTTCCATTACATGATTTATGGAGGGTCTGCTTGCACACCCGCGTCCGATGGATGACGGCGAGTGAGTGCAAGTGGTGAATATGAGTGCGAGTGATGACGGCGAATGGTGAGTGTGAGGAAGAGCGAGAGCGAGTGGCGACGGCGAGCGGTGAGCGTGAGCGCGAGTGCGAGTATTCACGGCAAATGGTGAGCGTGAGTGCGAGTGAGTAGTGAGGGTGACTGGTGAACGTGAGTGTGAGCGAGTGCGAGACGAAAAGTATATTTTTGTGTGAGTGCGAGTGAGTGGCGTCCTGTTTCGCCGAGGTATGGCTTTCAGGCATGTCGGCCAAAGCGCGGCGATTATACTAGGCTAACGTGCTCCAACTAGACTAAATACGACAGCTGTGATTGGGTGGTTTGAAAGGGATATCAGTACGCTAACGGCCACTTTTCCCGCATAGCAGTGCATGTCGGACGTTAACTTTGGATGTTTACTCAAAACAAAGAGCCTATAGAAAACCTAAGAGTGCGTAGATAATCTGGTTTTATTGTGCTTTTGCTGATGCGCACTCAAGATTTTATTGAACACAACATAAGACACGAAATACATCGCCGAATAGTACTATATGATCTGAACCTTCTAAGACAGTCATAGTAATAGAATTACTTGGCATTCTCTAAAGTTACGCCCTCCATCCTTTGTATGATGACCTTCACTTTACTTATTCAATATCGATCAACATCTTACCCACTCTTCTGTGGTCACTACGATTTATAATTTTTACCAAAAAGGCCTTGAATGGTGGCCCAGAACTGCTGCCGCATGCTTCAGAATTCACAGCCACTGGCGTAAACATGCAAATCAGGAAGGCAGAGACAAGTAGTGCGATCATTTTGCTTGTGATGTTTGCGTCCGTAACTAAGAATTCACCCAAGCCTCTGAAATGACCGGCTTGCTTCAGCAGAAGCTCGTATTGCCATAGCTGCGTAAGCCATTTTGAAAGTCTGCCCAATAACAACCGTGATTCACTGCAGGGAAGATACCATTTTTTAGAAAAACAAGAACATTAGCTGCAGTAAAGCCAGCCTACCACCAGTGTTTGGGTGGCCTTGATTGTTTCCTCATGTGAGAATATGAACCAGTGCGCGCGTGTTTCGGCCTTGTTTCCTTCATGAGTCCTTGGCTGCCTCTGCTTTTGAGACACTTTGATACAGCGTACATGCACGGCCGCACTGATCTAAAAATGTTTGCCTTCCTGGTGCTCCTGTTGTTCAGTTTTTTTATACTTTGTTTTGTTCCTTAGTGTGTTTTTATTTGGTCCTTCGTACAAATAGTGGATACTTCCTTCCTGTTGAAGAAATACGAACACTTTCTAGGGTTCTACTCCTCAGAACAAAGTCTGCGGACACGTGCGGCCTGTACGGTGGACATATGCAAAAGCAGTACGCAAAGAAATATATTGCTATTCAAGGAGATGTCAGGGCGTCGAAAACCGATAAAAGAATGCGTTTCGAAGTTGTTTAATCCGGAAACGCTGGGCTTAGCTGAACGTTTCCTCATTTTGCGTGCCTGCGTCTATTGCAACCGATTTCTGTCACGTCATAACTTGTGCAGTTCAGTACGCACACGTGTTATAAACTGGAGCTGCGAGCTTTGCAAAGTAATCGCTCAAATGACGCGTGTTTATATCGTCCCACAAATGGCACATAAAAATGGGGTTGAGTTTTGGCTGAACGCGTAAGATAAAGCGAAGTAAAGGTAACCGAAGCATACCAAAAAATGCTGGCTGATGGATCTTACGCCATGGTTCTCAGGTTAAAGAGTTCGCCACGCAACACCGACGACCGCCTAAGCATTCCGTTCAGGATGCCAGAGCTGGATGCCGCTGTTTCATCATCCAGCAGGTCATCTGTTTCAGGGCACGAAGACGTACAGTACTGCGTTTATAGAAACCTTCAAAGCAAGTTTCGGAAAGCCTTTTTTATTGTTCAATGCAACGTGCATTTCTGTATGGTTTCCCAAGAACTAGAAATGCACTGGAGTGGTTGCTCAACTGAAGCCAGGAGAATCCCCCGTGGAGATTTCTTCATACAGACACATCGCCTTCGCAAGCTACACCGGAAGATTAGGGAGAGAATGGTTCTGGTTGTAAACGTGTAAATGAGCTGTAAACGTGTCTTGCCAAAAAATTCAATGTCAAAGTCCGCGACAAAACTGGCGTCGTAGTCAGCATACGCAATTTAAAAGGCGTTAACCACGTGGGGTCTGCAAGTATAAACGCCAAACAGAAAATCAGTGCAAGAGCAGTTCTTTGTTCTGCCACCACCGACAACGCGGAGGGTAAGTGCAACATCGAAATACAGGACCTCTCATTACACAGTTTCTCTGCTGCTCTTTTTCGCTGTTTTTTCGTGCTAAAAAAGAAAAGCAACTTCAATTCTCAGAAAGAAAAGTTGTCTGCTTTTGTAATTTTAAGTGCGTTTCAGTATTATGGTGAGCTCCACAGAAAAGTAACAGAAAATTCATTATCCCCATTCGACTACTTCCAACTACTCTCATCGTATGCCGTCTCAGCTGTCACTTGCCCAAAAATTTGTTTTCTCGTCCCACAATAAAGTCCCCTGAGTTCGCCTACTTCTACTGACGTCTCGTGGTATCCATTTTGTTACTGTAGTGGCGCAAATGTGATTTCTGTCTGTTATTCGAGCTAATGTGTCCTCCCTTGAGTGTTGCGTCGTAGTGCATGATGTTTATCAAAGCGAAGGTTCCTGCTAATCACTGATGTTCGTCGCGCAAGACGCAGTGCAGGAAATTTTAATTTGCACAACAAGTCTGCAAAATGATCATGATAGGCGCAGGCACATCGAGGGCATAAAGAAAAAGCTTCCTGTGTTCGGAATCAGACCTGGGTTTCTCACTATACGAAGCGGACGTCCAACCGACTACGCCATTCTGACGCTTTCGCGGCAGTTTGGTTTTTGAATTTTGACTCTGTTTGCATAGGAGAAAGTTTCGCGTTTAAACCAAATGTTTCTAACGAAAGGGGCTTCGACTTTTTCCCTATCCGCTGGAGTTCTTCCGCATTCATTCTTTCCATGCTGCGTTAAAGTGACCGAAGGGTTTCTTACAATGGGGCTAGTAAAACCGATACCGCTGCGTATCGACTCCTGACCCTTTTAAAGCTTAATTTGCCTGCATGTTAGAGAAAGCACAAAATTAATTCCTAGCTCTTTGCAAAAGCTGCCATCTCGAATTTGTCCTGCTCGATGAAAGCCTTCCCATGTCGGAATGGCCACAAAACGCAATCTTCATTACCGGTCCAGTTGGCATCAATGTGGGGTTCCCTTTCAGCCGACCCCAATATCCACGCCTTGTTTGTCTGGCAAGTACACGTAGGCAATAGGACAGTCTTTATTGAGGTCGTCTGGTGGGAGTGTAACAGTAGCTGTTGAATATTGCCAACATCACGTTAAAGCTGGAGTTTGGAAGGGTAAGTTGGAGTGAGCATCCGTTATGCTCTTTCCAGTGCTAGCTAGTAAACGCAAAAACACGTGAAACCAAAAGGTAAGTACTGTTAATTTATTACACTGAAAGGAAAAATGAGGACGGGGCACGCTCTACAAAGAGAACACCTCATTGAGGAACCACAAAAAAATCTGTTCGGTGCATTGAAAAGAAATTTTGGCAAGATGAGACACCGAAGCAAATCTATATTAGGCCAGCAGTGTTTATCCGAAATCTGCTGGAATTGACGCCCTCATTGTTTCAGGTGTCTTGAAACATTACAACCCGAATCCATACCCATGCAGGTTCAACACTTTTTTCTTTCAACCGAACCCCATTACTACCGACCCAACGCAGTGATCTCTTGGTTCCTTGAAGTTGACCTTCAGGACCAGCCAAGGTGAAGCGAGCGCCCGGTGCACTTGCGCAGTGAAAGCGACTAATGGCTCGCTCGATTCAAGGCACATCAGTTGCAGGGCTGATGCTTGCGCTGTGTGGAGTGTTGCCTTTTGAACGTGTGCAGGAAATCACTGACCCCCGGGTGCTGAAGCGTGTTACCGTTAAAAAACTTTAATTAATCCTCGTCTGCTGTTATGTGCGAGATTCGTTCTAACGCTTAGATTGATGTCGTAGGGTGAATTGCCAACAATGGTTCTTTTATTACTGCAGTCGAGGAAGAACGCAGGTCTAGACAAACTTCTCCACGCATCAATGGACGCATTAAAATATTTGTCTGCATCTCAGCGGCATTTATGCGCACTCAAGTATGGCAGATGTTAAGGTTGGGTGGTATAAAACCGGTTAGTCAACAGAAAACCTCAGCCTGCGCCAATATCTGCTTTTATTGTGCTGTTGCTTATATGCACTCATTAAAAAGTAAGGCTGTTTTACATGAAACACAAAATTCATCACAGAACAGGCGTTGAAAAGCTGACCCGGCTTAAAACGGCATACTGATGGAGCTAATATGCAAAGTTTTAGGCTACATTCAACTTCGTTTTGATGACGCGCTTTTAATTTGCGAATTTGTGATCAATAAAATGCCCGATTGCGACAAAGGAGCAAAAAATAGCTATTCTTACCAACGCGGCGTCGCATTGCGGGCCAGAACAGCCATTGAAATGAACACGGAAATCAGGCACGGAGAGAAAAGTACAACCATCTTGTTCGTGATGCCGAGGTTCTTAATCCATAATTATGTGCCAGGCTCCGGAGGTATCTACCGGCTTGAGCAGCAGTTTATTTGCCGTGGCTGCATATTCGATTGCGAAAGTGCGGCCAATCAGAACCGTTGTTTTGTTCAGGGTAGATACCGTTCTTGATAAACACAAAACGTTAGCTGTCATTCAATCAGCCAGTTACGGATATTTGGTTCGGTTTCACAACAGATATTTTTGCCTGTGTAAGTATAAAGCTTATGGGGCGTCCCTTGTTTCTTGCATCTGCTTCTCGGCACCTCTACTTGCTTTTGAGATGCTTGCACACTTTACACACGAAGGACCACACTGTAGTTAAAAAAGGGTCGTGGTTTTTGTTCAGTTCCTATTCAGTTCCCTTACTGTGTATTTTTCGTCAGTATGTTTGCATCCCTATGATGCTTCGGTTTTTTCATCCTGTTGACAAAATCAGAATGCTTCTGCGTACTGCGTCCTAAAAATAAAGAGTAGGGACATGTGCGGCCATGACCGCAAAGGCTAGCGGAAGCAGGAGCTAAAAAAAGACAGAATAACATCCCAGCGAGTGGCAGTGCGTTCAAATAAATTGAACTGTCGTTGTCCTTGTGGAAACGGTTCTTTTTTCCCAGAATGCTGGATTTGTTTATAGAATATTTTCTGCTCTTGCGCACATTCCGGCCCTGCAACCAAATTTGTTCTGGTGTTTTCTCGCACGAAAAACTTCGCTCCTGTAATAAAAAAACAGGAACGTTGCGCGTTGCAAGAAAACTAACCAGCTAAATTGACACCTGTATATTGCGCACTACAAATATCAGGAACTATGGGTGGCTATAATATTGATATGAGCTTTTGCTCACGCCTGGGCGAAAGGAAAGTGGATGTAGTCGACGTGTACTACAAAATTCTTGTAGATACATCTAGCGCCGTGTCGTTCAGTTTAAAAAGACCTAGAGCGCAGACAACAGATGACCGCGTAAACATTTCGTCCACTGTGCATGAGCTGGTTGCAGGTGTTTCATCCTCCCACACTTTATCTGCTTTCGGGCGTGAGGATCCCAGTACGGCGTATTGGGAAACTGTCAGTGGAGTTCGCGAAGCCGTGCTATCATGGCTCAGCGCAAAGAGGGCCTCTGGCTCGGGTCTCAATCACTGGAAATGCAGTTGAGTTCTGGTTTCACTGAAGCAAGGAAAATACCCCTCGGAGCTTTCCTCGTACAGACGCATCGCCTTAGAAAGTGGCATTGTAACGATTATGGAGATAATGGTGCTGATTCGAATCGAATTGTTTCTTAACTTCAAAGTGCAGTGGAGTCTAAAGACAAGGACACTCAACTATGGGCCGTCCAGCAGGCCCGGGGTGCGCTCGAAAAGCACAAGCCTCACGACCCGCCACAAACGGGCCGAACTGGGGTATTGCAGAGTAGGGCATAACCCCGGGTCGACGCTTGGCCAACGTCACGACGAGTTAAACCGTCGGTTGCCGGCATCAATAAAGTTATTCCTACCTACCTACCTAAGAAAAATAATATTTACCCATATATGATGACAGGATTTCGAAGCCAGGGATCCTCGTGTGACAGTGTTTTGGAACTGGTAATTTGTGGAGCAATACGGAAACCATTGTCGATTCCTGGGTGCACTATTTTTTACATCAAAGCGGCCTAAGGAAATCAGGTCCACAACGCTATTATGGATGCTCTAGAGTGCGTGGATGTGACGACCGAGTTCATGCCTGGATACGGAGTTACATTAGTGAACGCACAGTCTTCACGTTCACGACAGCTGGCGAGATTTTTGACCACCACGGTTATGGCGGAGCACTACCAGGTGAAGTACTGAGCGCTCTAACACTGAAACGCAGGCTAGTTGGTGACAATTCATGACTGTAACTCGAGCGCATATAGAACGAAGACTGAAGGAAGACACGAAGACCAGCGCAGACTAACAACTGGAATTTAAGTGCAATGCACTTCTTAAGCGACCCTGAACCTGCGTCCACCGGCGATGTCCGCGCACGTGGAGATGGGCGCGCGCAGCCTGGCCGCTGACATAGCACATACCCACGTGGGGGATTGGCCAGGAATCTCCTCGTCTTCCTTGGCAACGGGGGGAGATGGGCGCGCGCTGCCTGGCCGCTGACATGGCACATACCCACGTGGGGGATTGGCCAAGAATCGGGCGTGAGAAGGGCTAATGCACCTGCTTAAAGGAGTACTGACACGAAATTTCAAAGCTGAGATCCGCTCTAGCAATCAAGTACAACGACAACACAAATAGGTGTCTGTGAATAAATGCATCTTTCTTTCTTTGCAGTTGTGTGTGTGTGTGTGTGATCTCTCTTTCGCGAACATTACCGAACCGCGCAAATTCAACTCGTGCATTCGCACTTTCACATTCTTCCCCTCGGGGAAATGCGGGGAATTTTTTTATCCATTAAACACCACATATATATCTTACATTCTTTTACAACAACCACGCGTGATCAAATGTGTATGTAGCACGTCATGTACACAAACACAACAAAAATTCTCCACTCTCTGAAGAAGGATGACCTGCGAAGCTGGACGCCGTACACAAAACGTACGAAACGAAACACGTTTGTTTGCAATTTGCGATTAGGAATTTACACTTAGCTGAATCAAGCTTTGAAGGACTCGAGATTATTGCTAGGGGACAAACATGGAGCTGTCTGTTTCCCTCCCTCGTCGTAGGCATCTTACTGTCCCCGCAATACACCAAACCAATCCCCTCGACCACTGACGACACCGGAGGAAAGTTTGCAATGGGGCGGTGGACTGTTTAAACCTCCCGCCAGCACAACCGACATGTAATCAGTGAGGGCATGAAACCTATATCTGTGCATGCACGTCCCTCCCCCCCTCTCTCTCCCCACTTTTAACTTGTGCCTGATCAACCGGCAACCATGTGCGCGTGCTTAGAAGTGAAAGGCACCGCCAAAATTGTCGCTCTGGAAGTCCTTCAAGCTGAACAAAAATAATGGCTGACGTCAAGGTTGCTGTTCATCCTCGAGACTCCAAGCTACTCGGTGTGCTGGAACTTGCAGTATAAACGGCGGCGCCATTGACTTTCTGCTGTTTTCGCACCCTTCACGAGTCTGTTTTGGCAGACGTTCCTTCGATTCCCACTGTTCGTCCTCCGAGCGAACGACACTCCTCTGTCAACAGGGAGTTAAAACCGGGAAGGACTCGAGCTTTTTTCTAGTGGACAAACATGTGGCTGTCCGTTTCCGTACCTCGTAGCGGGCATCTCATTGTCTGTGTAACACACTAACCCAAACCCAAACCACTCCTCTATTAAGGACCGCTGACGGGCAGCATTGAGCCGCGAGACATCCGTGTTTAAATTTCCCG
>NW_027526422.1:128934683-128951629 GCF_048455015.1 Haemaphysalis longicornis
GGATGGTGGGCATAAAGACTCTCTCTAATATTCACTCGTCGGTGGGCAACTGTGTTCGAAGTTTATAAAGGCATTTCGGATTTCTGCTTAACTAGACCGCAGTTGAAAGACCGTCTAGAGTGAGCGGCAACAACTTTCGCTGTACTTACGCCGGCATGGTCTGTGTTGAGCTCCAGTAAATGGGTAAATGGAGCTCACCTACTTACCTACGGGGCAGAAACTTGGAGGCTCACTAAGGGGATTTCAGCTTAAATTGAGGACGATTCAGCGAGCAATGAAACAGAATATGATAGGTGTAACATTAAGGGCCAAAAAGACAGCGGAGTGGGTCAGACAACAAACGCGTGTTAAGGACATATCAGTAGAAATTAAGAAGAAGAAATGGGCTTAGACAGGGCATTTAATATTAAGGAAAGATAACCGTTGGTCATTAAGGGTAACAGAGTGGATCTTTAGAGAAGGCAAGCGTGGCAGGTGGTGGCAGAGTATTAGATGGGCAGATGAGATCAAGAAGTTTGCGGGTATAAATTGCTCGCAGTTAGCACAGGAGCGGGATAATTGGAGATTAATGGGAGAGGACTTTGCCCTGCAGTGGGCGTAGATAGGCTGCTGGTGTTGGTGGTCGTGGTAATGGTGATGATGAAATTCAGCTGTTTTTGAGTTCACCAGAAAGTCTATGCTCGGAAGCCTCAGGACTATTGGGGCACTCTACGTCACGAACCATAGATTTTGGGTTGTGACGGTGTGCCATGGCCTATCCAGGACGGAAGACATCGGCTGCACACTATACACTTTCAAGCATTGTACAGGTTCTTCGCTTCGTGGCTGTGATGAGGTTGGTATCATGTGAGAGCGCTCTTCTTTAGTTATCGCGTACTATTGTTTTGTTATATATTCGTTAAAACCTTGCAGCCATTTTGAATTTGCGAACTTCTTCCGAACCAAGATGGGAGAGTTTGCATGCAGAGGCCCTGAGAATATATATCCCTCAAGCTACCACGATGCACATCCACTATGGGCAGGATTGCTGAAGCAGGTGTTTACCCAATGGACAGAGAATCGAGACTATCTTCTATGCCTTACCAAGAATAAGTACCCTCCGTTATCGGCTCTTCAACAACATGCATGAAAATGAGATTTGTGGCAGCCATTTTGCTCATCAACAAGTAACACCTGCTGGGTTTACACCAACCGTGGGTTTAGAGAATTCTGTGGGCAGTATCAAAACCAGTCATTCGCATTTTTGATCCTGTGAATTATCAAGAAGGCCTTTTTGCTTTAGTTTTCTCAAACCATTGACTGTATCTTTTGTGGCGGACACATACGCCGAAACTGTACATGTTTATGATGCTGGCTCCGTGACTGAGAGCAGGTCAACCAAGGACGTAGTATTTTTCGAAGCCTGCTGGTCACCCAAGGCTGCACACCAGTTTATAGGGCAGCGTCTGCTAGAACTGAGTTGGTTGGATGACTGTTGGATGGACTTGGTTCTGTGACACGAAACCAGCTTTTCAGGTCGTATATGGTCATATGAAGCAAGGACCATCTAGTGTGCGTGCTATGTAATAATCGAAGTATTGTACTTTGCCGTGCACCAACGAAATGTCATCACTATTCAGTGGGCATCAGCTAATATAGGCTGAGCCGCAATAGGCAGGAAGGTTTTTGCAGGCGCCGATGGCGTAAGTCTGCCCTTTGCTTCTGTCAGCGGCACACGCATTGTTCGACAGATAATTTTCCCGGTTAGCGGTTGTGTTGCGTATGAAGCAATTCCGTTCGGTCCTTGGTGGGCTGATAAGCCGTGTGTTCACAAATCATTCGAAAGCAGTGCTGAGATTTTTGCAGCGACTTTAGTTGAGGCCGACCTGGTCGAGCTGTTACAAGTGAACTGTCAGTGTTCAAAAGACTCAGCAGTTTCATAGCACGCTTTCTTCTTTAATATACAATAGGTGTGGACACCAAGGACATTCAAGGTAGGCTGAGGGATGATTCATATCAGGCTCTCGCCTTAATAAGCTATTTTATGAGGAATACACATGCATGAAAGAACACCAGGATAATATGCATGTTATTTAGAGAACTTGAAAATAACTGCTGGTGACAAAATACATGTCAGCGAGAGGAAGCTACTAAACACAGAAGCACCACTGATCAATAGTATGAATGAAATTGTTTTTATTAAATACATGCTTAGAATCTTAAGATGAAAGGTAACAGAAAAGATTTTGCGTAATCTGTTATTTTTATTTATTTATTTTTATTTAGACAATACTCCAGGCCAGAATTAGGCCCAAGCAGGAGTGGAAAGATAAAAACATAGCATATCAGGCAAAATGTAATTATACAATCTGTACCAATAAAAATGGCAAACGGCCAAAACATTTCTACATGTGAAAAAGCTGATCAATTGATGCATGCAGATTAGGCGAAGTGAACACAGAGGCAGGAAGACGGTTCCAATCGGATATTGTTCGCGGGAAAAATGAGTATTTATGAGTGTTTGTGCGGGCGAACAATGGGGTAAATTTAAAGGGGTGGTATTGCCTGGTGGGCCGGGAAGAAAGACCGGTGAGATATATTGATGGGTCAATGCGAAGTTTGCGGTTCCGAATATCGGCAAGGAATTTTAATCGGTTGATTCTTCTTCGTGATTCTAGCGTTAGAATTCCGTTGTTCTGCATTGTTCTATAATGTTATACATGCGTTAAAATTGGAATAATTGCCCAAGTTGGCGTTCCATAAACTCGTGTTCTGTCACTGTGCTCTTTTGATGCTGTGCCTTTTTGTCGGTGTGCCCTTCTGACGCGTGCGCTTCGTCGCGTGTTCTTTTGACGCGTCCTGTTATGCCGGAGCTCTTCTGTCGCGCGTCCTTTCATCTTCTGCTATTTCGACACCGCCCCGAAATGGATATAGGTGTGGATCACATAAACACGGCAGAAGGTCATTCCCGCAAATTTGAGCCAACGTAAGGGGAACATTCAACTAGACTGCAAGGCAAAGGCTCAATAAGTTACGCAGGTTTCCCAAATTAGGGCATCAAAAGCTGACAGTCAGCTGGTCA
Source organism: Haemaphysalis longicornis (assembly GCF_048455015.1). Classification (NCBI taxonomy): domain Eukaryota; kingdom Metazoa; phylum Arthropoda; class Arachnida; order Ixodida; family Ixodidae; genus Haemaphysalis; species Haemaphysalis longicornis. Next base: position 128,937,745 of record NW_027526422.1, read on the forward strand.
CGAGCGGTGTCACAGCTTCTGCATCGGCAACACCCTTTGCTGACACTTAACATTCAACGTGTTCCGTCGCAGTTGGATCGGGACACGGGAGCTGCCGTGTCAAATATTTAAGAAAGTCATTATAATGGCCTTCTCCCTGGATGGCGCACAGAGGGCGCAACCGGAGGGCTAAGCACCTGCACAGGAGACCGCATCACTCCTTCCCGAGTTGTATAGCAAATTTGTTGCAGGTACTGCTGTACGTCTGTACAAACGTAAATACAGAAAAAAAGGCGTCTGAAGTACGTCATCAACATAAGTCTACACAGCGTACACATAACAACTACCAGCGACTTCTAAATTAAGGCTGTAACATACACTCAAATAGCGTCCGAACATGAGGTACCACAACGTATTGTTACCATCGGAAGTTTTGGACCATGAAATTGTGTGTACTTGCGAAGTCGAGTAGATATAATGCCGGCATATGGGCATTCATAACTTGTTTGGATGTCCCGGAAATATCAGTGGTTTGCTGGCTTTTGTCCCCCGTGCAGTCGGCTTTGTGATATTGATAGCTATAATATAAATTGATCCAAAACAACCCTGAGTCGACAACGTTTTTCCAGATCTGCGCAAGCTAGGAGTTCCCACGTTGCATCACCTGACATTATGTTTTTCAGCTGCCGCTGGATGTTACGAAGAGAAGTGTCTCATTGAATGGTGGAAGATTTGCATTCTACAGAACCAACTGGTGAGGGGTTACTCTTGGTGTCTGATATAATAAAGGGAAAGATCACGCGGAGGTCTTGCTGGCAATTGCATACCAAGCTAAATCCGCCTCATCAAAGAACACATACCTCTATTGCTCTTGAACCGAATTGCATACAGCAAATCTCGAACCACACGTGTCTGTAGTCCTTGTCCTGAAGGTCAACCGGTCGAAAACAACAGTTTTCTAGGAACGCCGGCAGAAACAGATACGGGCGTACTATATAAACCTATATCAACAGAATAAAAACTATAGAAAAACCAGGAACCTTTTTAGAACAGCGCGCCCTTGTGTATGCAATGTATCCACCCGGTTCAAAAGCAAGTAGATGTACCCACGGGCTCATGCAAAAAAGGGAAGGCCACATGAGGAGCATACTCACAGCGCTGGAAACACCTGTGTGCAGACCGAATTGTGAGCATTGCTACGTGAAAGCAAAACAAAGCTCGGCAATTGGATGGTTGAAGGACAGGTAAGTTTTCCTTTTTTGATCAAAACAGTACCTTCCTTGCGCTGAATAACGATTCTTATTGGGTAGAATTTTGGAATGACTGATACAGCGACGGCAATAAAAGTTATTGCTTAGGACAGGAGATCACCGCGGAATCTTGTTCTGAATTCTGAGTGAGGGACGCCGGCATCACCAGCGAAATGATAGCGCTCTTTTGTCTTTTGCTTCTTTGCATCTCCATGCCAATGACTGTGAAGTCGGAAACATGCGGCGGAAGCTCTGGTCCACCGTGCAACATTTCTGTGGTAAGCAAACCTATAGCTTCCTTCTCAGAGGTTCACGTTGAAAATGCTGGCTGGTTCTGAGGTAATTTAAAAGAACATCCCAGAAAAGGGCAAGAGCAAACTTAAAAATCAGAGGCCTTCTACAGTGTGAATTGGACAGTCCGGCGAAGCTGGCCGTGTGGTAAAAATTGCATTGTTCAGTTTCAGCTATAGTGGGCATTGGCGATGTTTTACCACGTCGGTAAGTAGGCTTCATAGGAGCCTACGCTCAAGGTGTACTTTATGGTCATATGTTAACTGACATTAGGCGTTTAACTTTGTAGGGTCTCTTTAAGTCGGCTGGCATGTACATAACTTTCCCCCACTCGTTTCTTCATGACGTTAAGTTTAAGTAGGTGCCCTGGCATGGTCGGGTATACGTACCCGCTGATGATGGTACACCGGGCCACCGTACCTCGAATAAGTGATTCGCGCCACGGACAACTTCTGCATACGGGCGTCATCCTCGGAGGTCACCTTTGAAGAGACACACCACCACCGTGCTTTAGCGGCCCCTTTAGTATGTTGCACATCTCGCACGCCACCGATCGTTGCCACGTTCCCGGGAGAACCTCTGACAGCCACCCACGACACGCATGGCGCAGAAAGGTTTGTCGATGAACTCTCTACGGACTTAGAGGTCGGGCTAGGAAAGATTTACGATGGCTTGGTGGTGTGGTGATATCCATCAAGCTTGCTTGTGGCGTCCCTGCCTCGATAATCCTAGATGGCATTGGCTGTAGGCCTCCGTTTCATTTCACGCTATTGCTCGCGTCAGCGGTAGAGGCGATCTTCACGTCCCTGACAAAGTAGCCTTGGATTGGTAGGTGCAGACGATGAAGTTTAATTAAAGCAATGCTATAGGAATAACGGCGTAGGCTCTAGTGCGCCTCAGAGGTAGCCAACAAAGACCAGGTATTGACAGCAGACGGGAATTGCACATTGCCTTCATGTGAGGTGATAGTCATATCCGTCAAAAAAGGTCGTTGTGCGAATGTTCCCTTACGCAAAAAATGCAGTTCGCTAAATGGATTGAATTGAAGACATTTATCGATGCACTGTGCGAAATGAGGCCGCACTGCGGATTTCAGTGATACTGCAATCATGTTTCTATTTGGCAATCAAAGATGGAGAAAGGCGGCAGACGCCCACCACATAAAAAATAACTTGCTGAACCGTGTGCTGGGTCGCCATTCATGGCTCGTCTTCAAGAGAAGTAGCGAAACTCGGTGGATGTGTCTTCAATGACTGCGAGCCTGTGTGGATGCTTTCTTAGGGTGAAGATTATGGTTTATGTAGACAAGGTGGCTGTATATATTACTTTATTCGAATAAAATTTGCAGTTGAAGTGAACAGCTCGTCATGTCCTGCTTTTTGTTGGTCCTGTCTGTTTTGGGGCTGCGAAAATGAAATTTCACAAAAATAGCGTTTTAGCATAGCGGCTAACGTACGCTACCCTATCGTGGGCAGGAAGAGGGACCCCACTGCACATGCTCACGTGGGAAGGGCCCGGAGGGCAACCGTTACAGGAAGGAATGCGTGGGATCGGTGACCGCGTCCAAGCGGAAGGACTCCAGACCTGACCAGTCGGGGCCTGTCCCGCCGACCGTGGCGTAGCTTATGCTAGAAGCTATACCAAAACTCTAGAATGAAATCTTCGTCATCGCTGAGATTGCGCGTTTTAAGTGCCCTTACTCTTTCCTCCGAAACCCCTCTCTGCACCACGCCCCCGCCCTATAGAGCGGTCGAGGTATGAGGATGCGGAGCAGTTTTACAATTATGGGGATTTCAGTGCGCACAACAAGGTGGCGCAACACTTTTAATTGATTCTTGCCTACATCACTCTGTTGCCAGAGATGATCTGCAGGATCCTAGCTATAGACAGCTAGCCATTGGACGCTATCCAGCGAAAAGCCTGGAATCATAGCTATTCCACTGTACAAACAAGCAAAGCAGTCCATTAATGCGCCGGTTTTAGCCGCTTCGGCTCTCCCTGCACTGCCCATGCATATATGTCGGGTTTCATGCTAAGTAGTCGTACCGAATCCTGAGTGCACACCAGCAAGAGCGCAATCAATTATAAATATTAGCCTAGGCGTATCATTTTGTAAGCCCATTCCTTTGAATAAAATTTTACGTATTAACAATTTATCGTCTGTCATATATATGTACACAAGAAAGGTGCAGTTTCCTGAAAAAAACATTTCAAAGTCGTCCCTGATGCCTGGCGATGTAGTTGCAAACCATGTTCGATCGCGGTGTTGCGGGAGGAGAATGAGGGGAGCGGAGTGCGCGCGCGCGTCATTTACACCGCGGAGCTACAGTGGCGCCCCAGTGGAGTATGCAGCGGCTACCATCGCGTCCCTAACCCTAATCTGCTTCGCATTATCGCGCGCGGAGCCGCAGGTGTTGCCATTTGTTGTGCAATCCCGGAGAGGAGAGGAGCTTCGGAGAGGAAAGGAGGAATGCCGGAGAGGAGAGGAGCGTCGGAGCGAAGAGGAGGAATGCCTGGCATACTACTCAGGGTTCCTCTACGGGAAGATGACGACGGTGGTTGAACGCGAAGCTATCGCGTGATGGATTGTTTGGTTGGCCAATCCCCAGGGGCATCCTGCCACAATCATCATCAGCGGTGCCTGGCCAGGCATGCGCAGGGGGGGGGGGGGTGTGGATGCCGCACAACGGCGCCCACACAACGGCGGAGGGAACCGGATCGACCATAAGCTGCTTCTCATCTAAAAGAGCGATTCTTAATGAGGTTTGAGACGACGGTTACATTGAAAGGTACGCCAAACTTTCAGCCTTTTATAACATCATCGTTAAAAGCTGTCACTGCTGGGCTCAGAACTTACTCCGCCACCCAGACTTTCTAAGTGAGAAAGAACCCACGTCAGCGACCGCGACGAAAACTGCAGCCTCTGGAATGCACCAACAGTGGAGTGGCAGCCGGTTTCCCACTACATCTGCATCATCTGAATGAACACAGCATTGAGGAATTCATTTAGGAGCCTTAAATTATCATCGGCCGGTGACGGCCTTTCGGAATCCAGTACCAGCCAGCCGCACGCCTCAGAAGCAGCAAGCCGCTTGATAACTGAAAACGCGCCCGACCAGTGTAGCCGCCGCAACTCTTCGCTGCCGCGCAGGAACCGCCATTGCAGTGAAGTGGACTTACGGCCAACCACCTGTGCCTGTGAAGGGCGTTCTACATAGTTTTTTTAAAGACAGTGGTCTTTGTTGGGTTAGTTAAGCCCGAAAAATTTGGTCTGTCTGCATGTATGTTTGTCTTTCTGTGACTCAATGCAGCCAAACGGTCTAATTAAAACCAAATCTGCGCAATAGTCTTTTAAACCCACAGCCAAATGTAATCGTCCAGGTCGGGTGTCAATGTTTATTCTTGTGAACATTGTTGAAGCAGAGCAAGACATTACGCAAACATAGGGCAGAATATGAATGCCTCAGTGACATTTGCAGCGTTCTTTTATTAAAAAATTCATAGGAGCTAGGTCTTTGCGACAGCAAATGATATCCTGCATCTGCTGCAGAAAACCGTCGCCTCCTGTTGCCCGCGCTCCTGGCGCATTTGAGAAGTCACACGGCAATAGCCACGAAAAGCTCCACTAGATAGGCTCCACGTTCTTCTTGTACGCAGGTGGAGTAGGGCAACGTGGTTCTATGAACGTTGTAGTAGGACGTCGCGATTCACGTCCGGCTCCGCCCTACTGGAGCGCTTGTATCGAGGAACCCGGACTGTAGCAGTGGAACGCGATTATTTAAATTGACTTGAGCAAACCTTTAGTGTGTTTACCTTGGTAGGAGTGTGACGGAAGATGAACAGCATGCCAGGTGAACGGGAAAGCAAAGGGAGACAGTTACTTTGCAAATGTCGACAGACTACAATTTCTAAATTTCTGCTACAATGAACATGTCTTCAATTTACTGGCTGAGTATAACGTTTCTGCGACGTCTTTTGTCGACAGTTGCAACGAAAGGAACAGATACGGGGCCAGTTTTTTGTCACCTAATCTCACCGGCAGCCGATCTCCTTCCACATTTGTATCACCTGCATAACCGCGGCGTTGCGGAATTCATTTAGTAGCACCAAATGATCGTCTGCTTATGACACCATTCCGGAATACAGTTCCAAGCAGCCGCGCACTTTCAAAGCAGTTAGCCGCGGGAAAACTCAAAACGTGCGTCACGTGCGCTGCCCCGTAGGACTCGTCGTTGCATGAAGGGGGCTTGCGGGTTACCATCTCAGGCAGTGGTGGCAGCTCAATATAAATATAATTTTCTCGCGCAACGCAAAAAGTATTACGATAACACTTTACGAGATATATACCCCTCGTACGCCCAATAAATAAGCTCAAGCTTGTAATTTTGCATAGACCGCCGCACAGGGCGATACGCGTCTGAATATGACCAATTTTTTAAACTTTTTCGACTACGTATTTTCTGCGCTGAAACCACTAACTTCCAGGCTCCCACAATTTTTTTTCCGCACGTTCCGTCAACAACATAAACAAAACATTCAGCTGCATTGTCTTTAGAAAATGTTAACAGCTGTAACAATGTGCCAAAATCTCTAAGGAAGGCCCGCCGCTTAATATCACCGCGAAGTTTATTTCTAAACTCACGAAAACCTCTCAATTCATTGTAGGAAGGAAGTGCGCATCTTCTTCTGACACCTGAAATTATTTCAGTGTGCTTGGTATATTTTTTACTGTTTTTCGCATCGTAGATTTTTATATCCGCGGAGATATTTAAGTTTCTCTAAGAGAGAGCAATACGTTTTTTCGCCAAACATTAGCTGCGAGAAAGAATGGTGTAAGGAGGGGACCAAATCCGTTTCGTTATTGTGTAGTCTAATATGGTCGAGCGAACTTTCTCAGTTCTTTGCAGTGGAATGACCCTACTGTTACCCCCTGATTCGAGAAGGAGCGCGTCAGTACATGTCTGCTTAGGCGCAGTATATAAAAAATTTGTGCAATTTAGAACCACCTTCCTGTTGCGTCACGGCTAAACAGGAGGGACGATCCATGGTTGATGGCGCAGCCTTCAATTTACAGAGAGGTTCGATCGAGGAATGCATTGTATGTACACGATTTTTAAAATTTTCTAAGCCTTATAAAGCACAAAGAAATTAAAGAATAACCTTTATCTTTAAATGTCACAAAACTATTTTATGACAGTGGGAAATAAAGGCGTTTTCCCTAGATTCCCCGCATATAACGTTTCACCCTCTGTCAGGAGGTAAGCTTGTACATTGAATTGTTTGCTGCCCGCGTAGTTTCTGCTTTGCGTAGAAAAATTGGAGAAAGACGTGCATGGCAGCCACGAAAGATCCCGCGAAAGCTGCACGCCAGCCACTCTCCATTCATTGTCGGTGTTGTTTCAAGGCACCATGAGACATTTCCCATCTATGCTCGGCGACATAACCGCTGATCGAGAATGACCATCTCGATCGGGGCCGTTGCTGCATGGCGAGTGAGATAAAAATGGAAGATGCGATGAGAACACACAGTGAAGAAGTCAGGCTTGATAAACACTGATATGCTTGTTGAACACTGGCCTCGTAGAAGCAACTACCGCAAGGAAACGCCGCAAAGATGAAGACCGGGAAACACTTCAGACGAGAGGGCGAGACATACGTCATCACCGGCTGGTTACATCGTGTCCGGGCTAGGCTCTTGATTGGCTGCTCACGGGCTTCGGTCACAAGGCTATGGAAATATTGAAGTGCTGGTCGCGGCGGGGCTGGGACACCCCGGCACAGCCCACGTACCCTCGATGATGGCGCCTAGTAAGACAATTATCGATGTTTCGGCCATGGTGGGCAGAAATCCGCGCCTATACCAAAGATGATATGTGGCGGCAGAACACATGAGACGGTTATTGATTGACAGCGAAGTCTTCTATTTGGAAAGAGATGTGATCGATGTATTCACAGCATGTACGTGGTGGGCATGGCCAGGAACGCGCAGGCTGCACGCCAGCTTCTCCCTTTTGGCCCGCGTGGGGTGTCGCGGCACCAGAAGCCATTGCCCACCCACTTCCCGTGACTTTATTGCAAAGTTGTACACCAATAACAAGTTCTATCTGTCAACTATCACAATAACAATCATAACGGTTGCCTTCTGCGTTTATTGCAGAGCTTTCTTCTAGTGTCGTAATTAAATTAGAGCTCCACGACACGCTAGTTGTCTGTTCCGGCTTCTTAGTTTTCTTGTTGTATAATTATGGCCGATTCAAGCATTTGGATATAGTAGGTGAAACAGCAGTGCCAACATATGTCTCCGACTTTTTAAGGGAATGCGGCTATACACGGGGGTTGATAAAAGGGGAAAGTGACAGCTCTTTCCGGCAACAGCCATGGAAGCTCCTTTTTATGTATAGCGACTGGACCCACCCCATAATACCTAGTCGAGATCCATTAGGGGGTGAAAATGGTGATATAGAATACGCCCGCGTTTGTGCTATTTCTTGTTCGGGAGACCAAAGTACGCGTTATAAGTTAGGGCCAATCGATTGTGTGCATCTTTCAAAAAATTGCTGAAATTGTGGTCGGTGGACTTTATCTCAGCCGTTGTTCATCGTGCGGTTATGAGAATCAAGAGAAACTATGTTCCTTTTCTGCTTGCGTTCAGGTGTTCGCGGCATTCCAAAACGCCCACCTAGTAGCCATAACGCCAAACTGGGAATTCGACCTTTGCATTATCCTGGTTCCCCATGAGAACTTCAACGGTACTACCATCACTGCTTACTACAGAAACGGAACTCTTGGGTGGGTATTTAGACCAGTCCGTGGTTTTGATGTTATGCAGTGCCTTGTACTCAATTGCCGGCCCTCCGGACACATGTTCGGTCCCCATAATGCTAACGACTTCATAACCCTTCACAAGCGTCTTTTACTCGGAGACACATTGTGTTCTGTCCACAATTTTCATCAATCAGTCGTTCGATAGTTCTGTCCACACCAGCCAAAAACATTATTTTTCAGCCCCTTCTTTTACGACAGGCGGTTTCTAACAGCGGAGTTGTTTAATCTTGAGTTCGATCCGTGCCTGGCGTCGCTCAACACTCGGCGACACAAACTGTACAGGAATAACGTGCTAGGCCAAGGAGTGTAATCGAAAGTTGCCAGAAGGTAGGTAGCCGTCGACCAGAGGGTTGCGAGTCCGCGTACTGCCGGACGCCCCGGAAGCCTAACAAGATCACGAGCTCCGCTGTTACATCGCTCTTCGCGTGTCCATTGCCAAGGTGACAAAATTTTCCGTTTCCTGTGAATTTTCAAGCTAGCTTTAAACGAAGTTCGTTGAATTTAAACCGGTATAATTTCAGCGGCTCAAGCCGAGCCCTGCCATGCGTAATAAACACTGGCATGTTACTCCTAACGCGGGCTTCTTCACAAAATGTCGCTTGTAAAAGCCGGTTTATGCTAAAACTTCGTTGGCTTTTTGTATTCAGATGGTCTGCGTTATTAAAGCAAGGATAGCTTCCGGAAACAAATTTCTGTTAGCTGTACCGCAATCGTGCAAACCCCTGTAGTTCCGTGGACGTGCTTCTGACGAGAAAACGTGTTTGCCGCATGCACTTCCAGTTTCAAGGGAACCTAGAACGCAACCAGGGCATCAAGAACCCCTTGACACCAGAGATCTGTATACAGCGAGCCCATCAAAATAGACAGAAGCACCCAACACAGGTTCAGACGGGTTCAGACAAAGACGCTACCTACTGTACACCTCACCCCTCGATTCCAACGCTTACAGGAGATTCCTAAAAGTCCTTACTGCGGTGACAGCTCCAGCATCTAAATTGCTTTGGGGAATTCAACAGAGAACGCCACACTTCCCCCTATACACAATCCCCTCCCCACCAACCCCCTGCCCCCCCTGTTCTCAGAGGAGGCTAGCCGACTCTTGCGCTCAGTTGCAAGGGCAACTGATTGAACGCGCAGGGATGGCCCTGTCGAGAATCCCAGGAGCTCCGGACAACGGTATCTTTGTTGAAATTACGTTACTTACTTCTTCCTTTCAGATCCCAAAACAAAGAGACCTATACGTTTACAGATGAGCCCGATGTGGTCAATATGACTTTGAGCAATGGTAAGGACAGCTGCTTTTTTGGACAAGGTCCCCAAAAGGGTCACCAGGCAAGGCATTTCTTAAATGTTATTTCCGGGTCATGTCCAGTAGGACGTTGATAAATTAAACAGCACTGATCTCACACACGCGACGGAACCCGACAGACTTTTGTCATATTATCTAAATATTTGACAGACAAAACATCCAAATATACACTGTAGGGTATGAACAAAACACACACGGCGAAGTTACAGCTAGCAAACGCCAAATAACGTATCTGACTAGTTCTGGCCAAGCGCGTTAGACAAAAACTTGGAGCCATTTCATTAGGCCAATGAGGGTGACCAGGGAAGCATTTTACCACACGGCATTTAGGTGACACAGAGTCTAGGTAAAACTGTGAGCAAAGGGGACGCATTGCAAAGCATGCTTACCGCACTGGACGGAGTAGAACCGTGGGCTTGCAAATTATATGAAGAAAACTAAACTAAGGATCAATAACCTCTGGACAGCACAGTAGGTTTGAAATAGGTGGCGAGGCAGCGGAAGTGGTGAGCGATTATATATACTTAGGCCAAGTTGTGACCACGGACCCGAACCATGACGGAGATATAATCTGAAGGATACGAATGAGGTGGAGTGCATTCGGCAGGCATTCTCAGATAATGAATTGCATCCTACCATTATCCTCGAAGAAGAAAGTGTATGACAGCTGCATCTTATCGGCACTGACCTACGGGGCAGTAACGTGGACGCTCCCTAAAAGGGTTCAACTTACTTTGAGGACAACTGAGCGAGCAATGAAACTGACGATGATGGGTGTAACATTAAAGGATAAGAAGACAGCGGAGTGGGTCAGGCAGCAAACGCGTGTTAATGACATATCAGTTGAAATTAGCAGAAAATGGGCGTGGGCGTATGCGAAGTCAAGATATCCGTTGCTCATTAAGGGTAGCAGAGTGGATCCCTAGAGACGGCAAGCATGGCAGGGGGCGGCAGAAAGTTAGATGGGCAGATGAGATCAAGAAGTTTGCGGGGATAAGTTGGTCGCAATTAGAATAGAATAGGACCGGGATAATTGGAGAATAATGGGAGAGGCCTTTGCCCTGCAGTGGGCGTAGATAGGCTGGTGACAATGCGATGATGATGATGATCAAAGTTTATATTGATGACACGTGCCTTAACCTCCCCTACGAGTTGGCCTCTATGAACTCCTCCCTATGGAACGAAGGAGTGATGAGATGCTTTCACTGCGGAAGTGCCCCAGACGCTGGCTTCCCCATCCTTGAGGTTGCCCTTACTCTTTCTGCTACGCACTTTTCCGGGACACCACTTTATGGGAACAGTTGAGGTCCGCAGACCGAACTGTCTTCCTTTGTGCATGGGGGGAAACTTGTAGCGAATGCATCAAAAGCTGCACTCAGAAAGCTCAGTCGAAGAGCAGATTAAATACATAAATAAATCAGATATGTTTAGCATACAAACACACGAAATCTCGTGCAATACGGTTAAGGCAGTAATTGATGGGATGGATGGGCGAACTTGTTAGTGTTGGTCGGAACTGTGATAATGCAAATCAGGAAAGAACGGAAATGTGACCAAATCATCATTTCAACGTATAGATGGGCAACATTGTTAGAACTGTGAGAATGCCTATCAGAAAAGCACTCACACTCACTGAAAAGCACGATTCCTGTGTGAAAAACGAGTATACAGCAATCTGTCAATCTGGTGATGATTTATAAAGTAGAATATGAGTAACCTAGCAAGCATATTGAAGTAAAAGTTTCGGTCGCTTTGGTTAAGCATGGTAGAATAACGTCGGGCGAACTCCTACTGATGGGAAATAAACGTTTTCTACTTTAAAGCAACATCTGATGACATTAGCGGGAATTGGAAGGTAGTAGAGGCGTTCAGTTGGGCAAATACACCGAATAATTTACAACTTCTGTACCACTATAATTAGAAAGGGGATACTGAGAGGTGGCACTGGAAGTAAAGCAAGACAAGTGACTCCATTTTAGGATGGGAAAAAAAATTTGGCGACCATGAACTGAGGCTGCAGAGGATTAAAGTGGTTGGAAGATATAAGGAGAGCCATTCATTTTACTGTGGACATAGGCAGTCAGAAGATGACGGATTATCTGTTGTTTTTTTTCTTAGAGTACCAATATAATTGAATTCCACTAGCAATTAGTACAGAAAACCAATTTTTTTTTCAAGAAGTGCGATCGAAATTGTTTTGGGGCACATCGACGAATCCAGCGCAAAACACCACCAGAGAAAAAATGCAATCAGTGGTCCGATGCTTCAACGCTTGATTTGTGCTCCGCGTTACTGATTATGCCAATAAATGCAACTGCTCCCGCCCTCATTTTCTCGTTGCAATTCTACTCGCAGACCTCAGCATACTTTACCAATTCCGGATGTTGTATGCTGACCTCGAAGCCTGTTTTATAGTGAACTTCATCCCTGAATCCATTGGTAAGAAATGCCTATAGCTTGAAAGCAGGGTGGTTGTAGCCTTGCTGTTGTCGATAATGATGATCTCTTGGTAGCTAACAGATGCGGTATAACAATTGAGCGTTAAGGGCACCTTTTCGCGAACTTCATGCTCTTTTCTGCAGTGGAAATTGTTGAAGGGATGCTAGCTGGGGCACTGTACCGGGCGGTGACGTTCTTCTTTCTCGCCAGCGGAGACGGCAGTTACAAATTCTGAGCTTGTATAAAAAAGAAATCTTTGGGTATTCAGGCAGAAGAAATCATCCACAAACCCATGCTACTGATATCAGGGGACGCACGCAACTAAACGCCGACAGGCAGGCCTTGCACCTAACCGACACCGCAATCCCTCGTGGAAACGCACGAGAGATAGCGGTGCGGGCGATATTCGCTAAATTAGTGCATTTTTCCAGCCGATTCTCGAGAAAAAGGGAAAGAAACCGACTGATCAGGAGCGAATGCGTTACATTCAAGTTAACCGCCGCAACTTTTTCGTGACATAGAGGTCGCAAACACATGGGCTTCTATGAAGGCGGAATAGGGAATTTAAACAACTTCGTTAAATACAGGAATTCCTTGCATAGAGGTTTGTTCTATGCAGGTTTAACTATAGAACATATCTATGTACATAGATAAAGCGTTTTAAGCAGTAGTGTTGTGAAATTTCAAAGATTACAAAAGTATGTAAAATGCTGACTTTTTATCAGGAGATATCTCCCAGAATGTTTCAACAGTACGTTCAGTATAATATTTTTTAAATCTATTTTAATCTTTGCACGCACGAGAAAGCCCAGAGCGGGCCAGCGTGGCATCATCTGCTCCTTACCCCAAACTGCCGATGTACGGCGGCTAAAACAGAAATGCACTCTTAATAAAACGACAAAGACACAGACATATTCCTTATTTCCTTGTAGGTTTTCTCAGTTCACGACAAAATAATTACCATTGCCACACCACTCAAGTCACACCTTTTTCCGTTCTGAATACGCTGCTGATGCCCATGTGGCACAGGCAAGTTTGGAAACAAATTTTTCATGGTCAAAAGGAGCCCCGCACTTCTTGCACTATAGAGTCTCTTCAGGTCATGGGATCACTCACCCCGCAGTTTTGCGTCAGATGAAATTTCTCTAGTGGTGTCGTAGGTGTCAATTTTCGCAGAACATCATGTTGAATAATTCGGAACGCTTGCTTGACAGCAGAGCGTCCACACGAAAACTTTTTTGGTTGAACTTGACATTCGCAGCACAAGTCAGCAATAAGCCCCATGTACGCGCACAGGAAGAAGACGAAATGTGTCTGATGGAGCAAATGCTGGTATAACCAGGTCCATCGCGCTGTCGAATACTACAGAGATACGTGCGAATCTTTCGACCATATTGTACTTGTACGCTCGTAATTGTTTTTATTTGCTATGTACAACATAGCTTAACGTTTTGTTTTCTTTAACCGAGAAACTATATATGTTCGGTACTCAGGGAAAGTTTCTCTGTCACTATCGTCGCTGTGCTCCCGAATACTAACCTAGCGCCGGACTTCTGTCCTCTTGCCTTTAACAAAAGCTTTCTGTCGTACCCATGACCAAAAATCGGTCTGTCAAAGAAACACAACCAAGAATAGTACAGGAAGCATCGCTGTCCCCATTGCCTTTTTATAACTTTTCTGAGAGCCCTTTCTGAACATCTTTCACTCTGACGTGGGTCGCTTTTGTCTTGCCCTCCCTATTCCGTGATTATTCCCCTATTGGGCTGCACGGGAGAAACAATGCGGGTGGTTG
>NW_027526422.1:128951652-128980249 GCF_048455015.1 Haemaphysalis longicornis
GGACGAGTAGGATACGACGCTTTATAATTCGGCATCCGACGCAGCGATAGGTGGCGTCGCAAAACGAAGACTAAAAATGTAAGGACAGTAACAACTTTGTCGCACATAATCGCAGAACATCCGAAGATCGCTAGGTATAAAGCCGGTCGTGGACGATATTGAGAGACCAGGCGACGGCGAAGCAACCGTTAGACCCTTGCCCGACACGTGGTTGTCGTGCGATGAACCGCACACCCATGTGGCCCCGCCGTCGCTCAATGATCACTTGCAGGTTAAGCGTCCGGTTCACACTCGACACGTCCCGCGGTACGGCAGAGGCATGGCTCCGAGCCAGCGAAGCTATATGTAAGGGGCAGTTTGCCCTCCAGCCACTAAAGGTCACTTGGTACGCGCTGAATGCCACTGAAGATGAAGCGTCATAGAGATTTAACCCAAACGCGAGGAATCCGTTTACTTCGCAAGAGCGTGTGTCCCGTCAGCACCAAGGTGCCAAAACAGAAACTGACTACCCAAACGTGTGTGTACGCCGCAGCCTCAATAAACGCTGGCAAAAGCGGAAAGCTCAAATTTTAGTTGAAAAGCGTTTTTTGGGGCTCACATTAGATACCGCACGCTACGCCTCCTTGTGGTGCAAAACCTCGCTGGCCATCTGTGGCGGTTTGCGTTACACCATTAGGGCCCCAAAACATGAAAGACACTGCGCTTTCTTATCCACCCGGTCATACCTGCATGGATTCCCAGTCAACAGTACTCTCCGTTTTGCGAGAACACCCAGGCGAAGCAGGTAATCTGCTCTCAATAATCACGGCCTGCTGCCTCCCCACTCACATTACGGAGTCTGTCGCCCTATAGTTAGGAAGTACTGAACCGCGCTTTTGGATGAAGACATCCATCTTCATCAGACTTAACTCACCTGGTCATGATTTTCCCCAGTGTGGCACTCAGAATAGGTAAATTACTAAGAAGGAACCGGCTAACCTTGACCGCCGTCACTCTCGTAGCTCATTGATCGTATCAATCACATCCGGCAGGTGACCTTTGTCACAAAGGAAAGGAAAGCAGCGGAATTCACACTTATGCACGATCCGCCTAAACCTGTAGTTGAAAGGAATAAACCTTCTAGTTAAATGGGCTGGTGTAACTGGGACTGAGCATGCGCGTAATTCGGAGTACCGTTCCGTAAAATACTCCGGTAAAATTCTACGTGTCCTGTCACCGACTACTCGAATTATAATCAGCCACAGAAAGACCTCGAAATAAGAGCCTGCCCACATGGGACGCAGAACAAAATAATATACGAGATCCAACAGAACATTACTGGAGACCCACAGCCGAGTCCCACCAATTCGTTGTGGTACCATGACATACTTAATACCAACGTCGATAGCCAAGTGACGAAAACCGAAATGCACTCAACCCCGGCATCAGTGACTACTTGCCGGCGTTACGTCGCCGGAAACAAAAACTGCCACATCGAGCTCTCACGTAAGCGATCCCCAACGGCTTGATAAGCATTTCTCAGCATTTCAACATTTGCAGAGGAACGTGGGAATTACGGTGAAGTGAAGAACACGAAAATAGTATTTTGTGTGGTGTCGTCAATTGATCACATCAAATAAAATATCCTTTGGCACTTTGAGAACAAAACCAAAACTGGTAATTTTCAGGGGAAGACTTTTTCAAGAATGCCACTTGTGATGATAGACATTACAACTGTTGCGTTTTCGCGGAGCTCAACGGTATAAGAAATAAGAAGCTTCACTCGACATAGTATGAAGACGAGACAAGGGAGGAAAGTGAAATCCTGGTTTGGCAAAATGTCCATAAATGTGCAAATACTTGCTCTGGGAGCTTTTTTTTCTCAGTAGACTGAGTTGTCGTAGCCCTTAGAACAAAAAGAAAATCTTTTGTACTCAAAAAAAGTGGTAATTGGCTAATGACCTAACTTTGACGTGGTTGCAAATACCTAGAAAAATGCACACTAAGCTCAACTTTTTTTGTTTCTACACTTCTCAAGTGAAAACGGTAAGAAGCACGCAAGAAAAGTTTTCGCTGAAATAAAAATTGCAAGGGTAAAAGAGTTAGTGCAGTATCAAGTCCACGTAGGATGTCTGGCTGCATTGAACGGCAGGATATATGGCTGCTCTGGACATTTTGTTCAGGGTGCCGTGCAATTACTCATGTAAAATGTGAATCGCGCACTGTGGCACAAACAGGTGTGGTTATGTGAGCGCTTCCTTTGCAATTGCGATTCTTTATATGAACAATTCTTTTGCAAGCGAGTGCCTCCATTTCTGTAGCGAGCCTCTACACTAGCGTGTACGGGCTCGCTTCGGACACTACTTGATGCACTATTGTGCGCAGGTGGTCACCAAATGAAATCGACCATGCGAACGGTATGCCAAAAATAATGGCGCGCCACATTCCCCCCAGCGCCTCCTCTCGTGTTGCCTAAGTGCCCATGCGTTTTCGTCCCTGGCGAATGGCTCTACACTCAAAGAAAAAAGGGGGTCAGAGGGAGTCCCGGCTACGACGACTGTCTTTTACGCATGGTGACTCTTCTATAGAGTCGCACATAAGAGTCTCAGTTTGTGCAACTCTTTTCCAACTTCGTTCGCGGTACAACGTTGTGGGAGAGATCGACTTCTACGAAGAGCGAAAAAACAAAACAAAAAGATTCCGCTTTAATTTTCCGGTGAAGTTTGTGACGTCGGGAATTGCGTGTCCGCTGCGCGCAGGCGTCCTGTCGTCGACGTGCCAGCGGAGTGGAATTTTTTTTACTCGGCTGTGGTCTCCGTGGGCGAGGTGTCTTTTGTTTTGTGCCCGTTAGGGTGGAGCTTCGTAACTACGTTGTCTTGCTGGTCGGTGTCGCGGCAACTTCACAATGTTTCTGCCATGCTGTACGTGAGGACAGCGTCCGCCGTAATGGAAGCAATACGGAAGGAGCTGCAGCAACACAGCAACACAGCAAGGGCATCTGATAGAGGTAAGTGAAGCATTCACCACTGCGACAAATTTTCCCTCGCCGAGAAACTTCGTACGCTATCTCTCTTAAGAACGCTGTAGTGTGTAGGATGTATTGTCTAAAATACTATGCGGACAGTCATGTCAGAAGCGTCGAACCGCATTTTTGTGTAAGTAGCAGGTTTTAGACGGCGTGATGAGGCGAACAGAGCAGCATGTTCGTTTGCCAGCCGCGGACGGCTACCGACGTTAAAACGGCTACCTTGAACGCGCTGGCCACTGCACGGCCAAAGCGCAACGAAAGGTTGCTTTACTTTCTCCGGCGGTTTTAGCTGTACTCAAACGAGGAATTATGTAGGCGTTTTGATGAATTTGTCTCAAGCTGACAGGGACGAAATATCAACATGAAATGAAACGGGTAGGTGCTGGAAAGCGACTGCTTTTGGCTCACCAGCAAGGGACGTTTCGTTCAAATGCACAACGTATACATATCGGTAGAATATAAGTTTCCGTTTAACAATTGTTTTGATCGTCCGCCCGCAACCACCGAAATTCGGTAGAACGTAATGACTTTGCTCTGTTCCCAGGACGTATGCAGGGGCAGAAGAGTGGAGGGAGAAGGGGATTGTGGACTCGTTTATCAGCTCCTGGTAGTGCACAAGGCGATAAAACCCGATTAACAAGAAGCTTTTACATGCACGTAATTCCTTGGGACTTTTTTCTCCCGTGTCGTTGGGCTTGTGTAACCTACGTGAATTCGAAACTCGAAATCGTTTGATCGCCCCTTCAACTGGTTCGCAAATGCAGTAATTGTGTCACTATGCACGCTCGAACATGGGTGATATCGAGCGGGACTTCATAGCAGTATTCGGGCACGACAGCATCACCACAGCTACTATGAAGCAGGCAGTGTTTCCACTCATCGTGGATTCTTCATGTTCAGCATGTGTGACCGCCCCGCAGCCCTGACTCTCACTATTGTGTTTGGAAACGTAAATGAGTGTGGAATAACTTCCCTTCGATAACGGTTGAAAATGTACCAACTGTTTCATCGCAGTGGCCATGCACCAAAGAAGTCGTCCGGTACCTCGAGGAAGCTGGTGCAGTTCCGTGGTTAAACGTTAGGAAGAGAAATAATGAAATGTAGTTTTTAACGCGATAGCGTTATTTGGCTCAGTTTTCGATTTCGCCGTGGCTCCTAGCCGTCCGCTATTAGCCGTGCTCATAAGGCGTCCACAGAAATGCGTCACGGCTGTCACCCGGAAGATACGACTGAGGCAGCTGGATGTGTAATGTGGCGCAAGGGTAACAGAAGTTTGAAAAAGAGGACTCTGATACAACGTCGGATACGAAGGAAACGACACACTTTTCACAGCAGGTGGCGCACCTTCACGGTTAAGTTTGTTCTAGGACCAGTCGCTGGTAATATGCCCGGCAGACACGGTCGCCAGCCATGTCCGCAACTTACGCCATCACACCAAAGTGTGTTTCCATTGAAGAGGACATAAAAAATACAAATTTCGGGTAATTCATTCCCCGGAGCTACCACGTGGGATACGAGGCAAACCATAGCGGATAGCTCGGGAAGAATTTAGACAACCTTAAGCTCTTTAATGTTCACCGAAATGTCGGCACATTACCGGTTTCGTTTTCTTGTTTCCACCAGGAAAACGACCGCCGCAGCCAGGAATTGAAACCGCGTCTTTCGGATCAGTAGCCCAACGCCTTACCCACTGAGCCAGCTCGGCGTGTTTTCCAGCTTCACTTATGCCAGCACCAACATTGCGTGACCGAACTAAAGCAAGGGAAAAGGATTAACGCCGGTGTCTCAGAAATCAAGAGAGGCATACATTATAACAATAGAAAAACTAAAATAAAGCCCTATATATAGCGTTTAATCATATTGGTTTTCAAAATACTTTCCAATATTTACCCGGTTCCGACCTGTCTGCAAGCTCCGTTTCGTAAACGACAGATGACGCCATGCGGAGAAGATAAAAATCACCCTAAAAATAGGTACGGATGTCCTCCCAGAGAAGGGCCGTGAAAGAAGGCTCGGCGTTGCTTAAGACACAAGCGACAGCGTCAAACTCACAATCGCCAAAAGCAGGAAATCTTTACTCAATTGCGCGCAAACAAAATGCCCAACCGAGAGCAGAGAAAGAAGAAGACAAAAAGGAATGATAAGACTCCTCCCTACACTGATCATGAACCCAATATTGCAGAGCTTACCCTACCACAAATTTACCCGAACCAAAAAAAGTGCAAGGAACGCCATCATCTGGGACAGCATATAAGGCAGTCCTCAACCACGCAATTTTGACCGTGAGACGCACTAAGAAAGGTTGGACCACGAGGCAAGCAGAATGGACATGCATATACGCGTCTAGAAGAATGGAAGGTCATACTCTCGATGCACGAAAAAATAACACTATTCAGACCAAAGAACAGACTCTGGAAGCGCAGGAAGAGAGCGGGGGCAGGTCAATTCGAGAGTCCCTCTGCCTGCAGTCCTCATAAATACAATTTTGGTTTTAATGACGTAAATATGTCCCCATTATGTGTCTTCTCAGGCATTTCAAGAAAGCAACGAAACCACTCCCTTCTAGCACCAAGAAGGTGGATGGCAATACAAAATCAGGAGCCCCCTCCGCAACTTCCCTTTTGTGAAGACACTACTGTACGCAATGATAGACATGGCACCGATACAGAGACCCCGTGTGAGAACTCTCCTGTGCCAATAATATGAATCCAATCCTACACAAGAAGAGGCGCTATGGCAGGATCACGTTCATTAGGGGAAGTTCCAGAATCATGAGACCACAGTATATACCGACTCCGAGATGTATGAAATCACGAGGACCCAATTGTGGTAGCTGACTACTCCGGCAGCCTTTGTGACTGCACACACTCCAACATGCAAGAACAAACAAGTGGAAGTTGGAGTCCTCCTTTTGGCAATCCGAATAGCCGAAGTATCAAATAGAAGCGTAACATCATTCCAGACTGTCCAAGGACATTAAACTGTTTTCTGCAGGCAGAATACCTACGCGCTTCGGTAAAATATTCCTATCTACAATAGAGCAACTTTGTCACCTAGGCACCCGGTCCAAATGGTCTGGAAGAGAACAACGCATTGACTAAGAGGCACATGAACTCCCATACCGTGCTCCTCGTGACCACTACTACCACACTGCCCTCCCCGAAATACGTTAAAAACGAACCCTTACGCTATGCCTGGGAACACGATCTTTGCCCCTGCTACAACGAGCTCATAATGCCGAAGAATCACAAACGATGTGGACGAAAACCCTAAACAAGTATCTGAAAATCTATGTGCGTTAAGCTGTTCTGTGGGAACATCCGACATTAAATTAAAACTGTGCGAGAATAGGGGAAACATCCACCCTCTTGCACGCAACCTAGCAACCTAGCCATGTCCAAGGATATGGTTGTGGGACAACAACTCAAACAAATAACATATTCCACTTCTTCAAAATGTGGGAGGCAGCTCTCACCAGGACGTTACCTCGAGATCAGCGCGAGCAGATTGGGAGGGCAAAGGTAGGAGCTGTGGCATCTGGTGCCGTAGATTCAGATTCCAGCTGTGAGCTCCCTGTCTTGCTACCACAACTATTTCTTCCTGAACAAAGCTCGTTAAGAAATATCTCTGTCTCTCTCTCTCTCTCTCTCTCTCCGAAAAAAGCGAAATTGTTCAGCCCTGCGTAGACGTCATAGAAGAAACATTGACAATTACGGCTTTTCGCTAAAACTTACCAACACCTCGAATCCGCACTTTTTCACGGTTACATTTTAAGCCACAGAAGGGCAGCCAGCCTTTGTCTCCTCTGGGCCACGGCGACTAAAAACCCGCGGCGCTAGTCTTTCTCCTTTCGATGACCCTTAGTGCTGTTGAATCCATCCTAGATCGGAAATGCAGCAGCTGCGTAGGAAAACGCTACGTGGGAGTCGAAGTATCGCTATCGCGGATTACATGTTCGGATCAAAACGGAGATGTCTCTGTAATTTTTTATTTTTCAGATTTTTGGACTCCTCCGCTAGGGGGCCAAGCAACGCAAACCCGCTTCGCATGGGCTCCCGCATCAAAGTTGTTTCACACCGAAATACTGCCCGCCACTAGCTGAAAACCCTCCCATCGGATCCGTAACGTCATCCGGCGCGCCTGGACACCACCCAAGGTCAGTTCGGTCCCCTCACGGGACCACAGCCAACATCTGAAGACCGGACCACGCCACGGCGGCTGCTAGGCCTACTCAGGCCTAGGCAGCCAAAGAACAGCCACGCCGGCCTCTGGCGCTGCTCTCCGCGCCAGCTGCGCTCCGTATGCAGCCGAACCCAGCAACCATGAGCCCCGCTGCCGAAGAAACAATGGAATTCGACCCACTCAGCGGCCGAACTCTCCCAAAATATGACCCTTGGCGACAAATCCTACGAGAGCGCCAGTCGCAGAAGCAGCCGCCACCACCTGCAGTACAAGCGGGACTTACAAGTAAGCAAATACCACTACTTCGTATTCCGCCTGCGCCCAAACTCCCTGAAAGCGACTATAAGATCGTTTTTCGCCCGCGCTCGGGACTCCGAATCGCGGCATGGCCTGACAGACAACTCATGCACAGCATCCAACAAGCTAGCGGAATCCCAGAACGCCGATTCTACGCTCAAGTCATCACGCAACCACAAGCTCAGCAAAATCTCGTCACTGTGAGCACACCAGATGAAGACTGCGTAGAAGCTCTACGGCGTATCACGACCCTGCAGCTTGGAACCGCCACCTTCGAGGTCACCGCATATCTGAAACCACCGCCCGGTACCGTTCGAGGGATTATACATGGCATTGACCCCGGCACCACACCGGACCAATTGCGCGAAGCCGTCGTCACAACTGGACCAACCATCCTAGAAGCAAGAATGCTCGGCGCCTCGACCACAGCAGTCATCACATTTGAAGGCCCACACGTGCCCTTCTACGTAAGGGCGTACGGCATACTCACACGCTGCAAACCTTATAGGCGAACGTACCAGTGCTGCTCCCTGTGTGGTGCTCTCGGGCACCGACAGGACGTGTGCCCCAATCCACAAGTGGACATTTGCAAACAGTGTCATGCAAAGAATCCTGCGCCGGACCACACGTGTAAGCCAAAGTGTCAGCTTTGTGGACTAGAGCATCTAACAGCCAGCAAGGACTGCAAACGCAAACTTAGACCTCCACCACCACCCCTCCGAGTGCGTGAACGTGAACTGAAACTTCAGGACAACCTATATCATCGATACCAACCTGTGCAGCACCACCTGCATCCTCCTGCCCTGGAAACCCGCCACCAACAACCACAGGTGAGCTGGTCGGCAGTTGCCGCTTCTCCACCCACTGCTCACACGCATTTTCCCCCTCTCCCACTACGCGAAACACCCCAACTCCCCACCCTGTCCAATCACGATGCACAAAATGAAGCACTAAGACAAGAAAACGCTCAGCTCAAAGCCTTACTGGAAGAAAAGTCAAACCAGTTCAACATTCTGGAGCAACAAATAGCTGAACTCCGAGCCCAAATGCAACGTCAGGTCACATCACCGGAAATAACCAGGACTATTGATAATACCAACACAGTAATTACTACAGCTCCGACCTCTGAAAACACGAACACCTCAACCACGTCACAACCGCAATACCCTCCCACAAACACGACTCTACTGTCATCATTCGAAGATCTTAAACGCTTCATTCACGACGCAGTTCAGAAGTTCCAGACCCAATACCAACAACTTGACTAGCGGCTCACGGTCATAGAGGCAAACAAGCGCAAGCGGCCCAAGACACCTAAACACAGCCCTCTACCACAGAGCCCGAAAGACCCGGCCGAATCTAACTGGGACGATGGCGAGTCTTCAATGCTCTCTACATAACACGGGTTCTGCCCCCTCCCGAAACAACACGGTTATTTGGCAATGGAATTGTCGTTCATTCCGAAATAAGAAGAGTTCATTGCTACAGTTTTCACAACAACGTTTTCCGGACATCATAGCCCTGCAGGAAGTAGACGTCAATCGGGTTGCCCTTCGAGACTACAATGCTTTTTGTACAACCCCACAGGCCCGTACGGCAATACTGGTGCGAAACACATGGACTGCCCAGCTACACGCACTCTCAACAACCATAGATTACGCATTCGTGGAGCTCCTTCCGTCCACCAAGAAACAGCCAAGCCTGTACCTTCTTAATATCTACAGTCCACCCTCTGGGCATCTACCGGGAATTATCTCCATGATAAGAGAAGCCACCATACGGGCCAAAGGAAATCAGCTGGTAATAGTAGGGGACTTTAATGCGCCTCATACGGCTTGGGGCTACGCCCGTAACACCCGCAAAGGTACCCTGTTACAGGAAGCAATCCAACAAAGTTGCTTAACCCTCTGCAACCAACCTCATACACCCACGAGAATTGGCAATAGTGTCTCCCGAGACACCTCACCAGACTTAACGCTCACGCGCAATATAACAGATTTTTCATGGCGCTGTCTCGCAGAAACTCTTGGCAGCGACCATTATATAATAGAACTCCAGATTCCAAATCGGTCACGTGGGAACCAAAGACTGGGTACATCTCGCATAACAGACTGGAAGAAATTCCGAGAAGAAACACCGGATAATCCAATCCGAAATCTAGAAGAGTGGACCAAGGAGCTGCTAGACCTCCTCAAAAAGCACACCAGAGAGCTTCCGCTGACGCAAGATTACCCCGCTGTTGACCCCCACCTCCAGCACCTTTGGGATGCCCGTCAAGGACTGATGAAACGCTGGAAAAATAGAAAAACAAACCGCAAGCTTAAACTCCGCATCGCAAAACTGTCTAAAGAAGCAGAAGAATACGCGAACCACTTAAGCCGACAAAACTGGACACAATTTTGCGACAAACTACAGGGGACACTTGGTACACGCAAAACATGGAATCTCCTGAGGACTCTCATGGGTACTCACGAAACCAAAACTGCCATCAGCCACCAAATTCGGAGACTTATCCATAACTACCCCGGTACTGAACAGGACTTACTTAATGAAATCATGGCACCCCTAAAGGCTACGACGACGCACAACACATCCGTGCAACCTACCTATACTGGTAACCCTAACCAAGATCTGGATGCCCCCTTCACGATACAGGAAACAGAAGCGGTAACAAGAAACCTCACTCGGAACACCGCCCCTGGTCGTGATCAAGTAGCCAACAAATTACTACGCAACCTCGACCCTCTAACACTAGATCAACTATTGGACTACATCAATAGCCAATGGACAACAGGAATTTTACCACCGCAGTGGAAATATGCCGACGTCACTCTAATTCCCAAGGCAGGCAAACCTTTAGTCCCAAAGAATCTCCGGCCCATTTCGCTGACATCATGCGTAGGTAAAGTGCTGGAGCACTTAGTACACAACCGCCTTTCGACGTACATAGAGGACAACGATTACTTCCCCCACACAATGTACGGATTCCGACCACATCTGTCCACACAGGACGTACTGTTGCGGCTGAAAGAAGATGTAATTCAACGGCTTTCAAATCAGCACAAATACTCTATATTGGCAATTGACATTAAAGGAGCATTTGATCACGTCTCGCATTCGGCCATACTGCGAGGCTTGAACTCCATACATTGCGGGGAAAGGCTATACGAATACGTCAAAGCCTTCCTCACCGACCGCACCGCCACTATAGGCATTGGACACCTACGATCTGGTACATTCCCAGTATGCCCAAAAGGAACACCGCAAGGCTCGGTAATCTCGCCATTGCTTTTTAATCTGGCCTCGAAAGACCTGCCTCCACAGCTCCTAAACATCCCCAACTTACGGCACGCCATTTATGCCGACGACCTCACACTGTGGACACCGACCGGCTCCATTGGAGAACAACAAGAAGCCCTACAAGACGCAATAAATACAACGCAGGAGTATTTACGCGCCCGAGGCCTCCAGTGTGCCCCTGAAAAATCAGCCTTGCTAACACTCCGTAAACGGCTATCCAAAAAGAACGCGGACACAATACCAGACCCTACAGTTACCATCGATGGACAAACCATCCCCAACGTACCGCACCTGCGTATTCTTGGCTTGACGATTCCTAGAGACGGATCAGGATCGCAAACCATCTTACCACTTCAACGCACTGTTACCCAAATAATGCACCTTATACACAGGATTTCCCAAAGACGCTCAGGGCTGAAAGAAAAGGATACTATCCGCCTAATACAGGCTATTCTCATCAGTCGAATTGCTTACGGAACACCCTATCTAAGTCTGAAACCCGCCGAAATTGCCAAGCTTAATGTTATGATACGACAAGCATTCAAAACAGAACTCGGTCTCCCCCCGAAAACCTCGACAAAGAAGCTCCTGCAACTAGGAATATCCAACACCTGGGAAGAAATATGTGAGGCACATCAGACTTCCCAATTCCGCCGACTACACCTCACCACTGCCGGCCGCTTCACTTTATCTCAACTTGGCTACCCCGTTCCTTCTCAGCAGGACCAGAAAACGCGCATCCCACCTATCATCCGACAGAACATACGGATAGCACCGATCCCCCGTAATATGCACCCCGAATACAACAAAGCAAGACGGCAGGCTCGAATCGGATACATCCGCAAACGGTTTCAACATGTGCCGACCACCAGGTACACAGACGCATCGCCCTACCAGGACCAGCCGGCTCACGCAATCAGCGTAATCGACGCAGCAGGAAAAGAGCTATCGGCAGCGACCGTCCTAACAAAGTCAACGGAGATAGCAGAAGAAGCCGCAATTGCCCTCGCAGCCACCACTGGAAAAGAGTACATCACCATCATCACCGACTCACAGACGGCGTGCCGCAACTACTTAAATGGAAGAATTTCAAAACCCGCTCTGCACATACTGCAACGACACCCCAATTGCCAAGCATAGAAATCGTATGGTCGTCCGGACACACCGCCCTCGAAGGAAACGAAGCGGCTCACGCCGCAGCCCAAGAACATTCACACCGGGCCGTCTCCGAGAGGGAACCACACGAACAGAGAGATTCATATCCCAAGTCTATGCCTCTTCACACATACGCAGAAATACTATCACACTACAGACAGGCTCGTCGCAAATATCCAGCGCCGGACCACCGACTAGCCAAAGAAGACGCCACCACGCTACGGAGACTCCAAACAAACACTTATCCTCACAACAGCATACTTCACGCCATGTACCCGACACAATACACTGCCAGCTGCAAATACTGCCCGCAGACAGGCACCCTGTACCACATCGTTTGGGAGTGCTCCCACACGCCACAGCTCAAACCAAACCCCAATCCCTCCTTTCAGCAGTGGGTGGAGATGCTGACCAGTTCTGACCTCTCCGACCAGCAAACGTTGGTCGAGAGAGCGAAGAAGGCCGGTAGCCTCCAAGGGGTCCTGGACTGAGGACTCCTCTCACCGGGCGGGTGCCCCTGACACCAGCACCTTGCTGTTTAATAAAAGTTTATTCCTCCTCCTCCTCAGATTTTTGCGCACCAGTTTTAGGCACATACTGGAAACTCTGGCATATTACTTTTGCACAGTAATCTTAAAAACTTCAGTATCATCCTACCAGTCTTAATAACTCAAGATATTTTTTAATTCGTTTCTCTGAATCCTTTCCTCCGTGACCAATTTTAATCGACTCTTGAAGTACAAAAGAAGATATTCGTACGAAATTCTATTAAAAAGCTTGTACGGTAATCGCAGTCGCCTGAACTGTCGTCAGAAGCACGGGAAAATTTTGCTAGTTAGTCTATCATCAATCTTTCTGAGCCAAGTTTTCGTTTTCGTATCAATGTAGAAAGCTGACCCATATTTGCGTTTCAGTCCAGCATTGAGTAGTTTAGCATACTGCTTCACGAAAGCAAGAGCAGTGCTCTAATTTTTGGCGTTACTTGTAAAACTCCAGGTCACGCAGTTCATTGCACGTCAATGTATTCTGTCATTCTTATTTTTCAAGGCACACGAGTAAATTCAACCCATCCAGAAGGAAAAGTAAGGGGCGACAATTTACACCGCACCTGACTTGCTGAGCCTCCGTAAAGCATTTCAACTTTGTCAGTTGAGTATCTATTATTACCATTGTTCCCATATGGTAATAAAGGTGGCGTGTAAACAAAGGTATGACTAAGCGGGTTATAGAATATGAAGGCCGCGTTCGAGTTCTTCCATATGGTTTGTATTCATTTGTAACACTTGTTTATTAGGAGTATTTTCCCATCGTATCCCATCCCGGGTAATTTCATTGGTTCGGCGAGCGTTTCCACTAGGTAAAATTTAGCAGAGCCAGCATGTTTCGCAAGCATGACGCGTGATGACAAAGAGAGTTGATACTGTGTAATAGGTGAAAATAAAATATTAGCTCACCAGGTGTCTGCTAAAATCACGTAATGTTCAATCATCTTTCTCCTGAAATGAAGAATTGTATAATAATAGCGCCTCTAATGATGCATGTGTGAGTGGGTGAAAATACTTTATTGAAATCGCCTCCAGGCGGCATCCGTTACTGAAGCGCCGTGACGCGGCCCTACGTCTTCCCGGCTGGGCTCTTTACTAGGCCGCTCCATCGCCACTCCTCTCGAGGTCGTCTGGCCTGCCCGTGCTGAGCGGCCGGGCCCTCTCGGCTTCCGCTCGGGCGCTGCTGTTCAAGTGCCGCCTGGACGGCCTGTAGTTGTTCGTCCCTGTCGTTGCTACGCGCCGTGGTCAGGTACCACCACGGGAACTTTGTCTTCATTGACGCTTCTGTAGGTCTCGCACACCAGTCCCACAGAATGTGAGCCATCATGGCCCGCGCACTGCGGCACAATTTTCCCGTATCGTCCTCGTATTATTTGCGGCAAAAGTAGTTCATGATGACCGGGATCAGTAACCAGCCCGTCTGCAGTTGTCTTAGTACTACCGCTTGCTCCCTGGCCAGGCGGTGGTGCGGCGGCGCCATTTCTCTCCTTCTCATCCTATAGTATATCATTATGATGCGTGATGTCAACCTCAAAAACAATTTTCTCATGGCGGATTGCATTAATTGAGTCGCTAATGTCTCAGGTTCAAATTCGATCGTATTCACGTATTCAAGGGGTGTAAGGTCACACTTATGAGATCAGCGGCCAGGCGCCCGGGCTGCGCGTGAGAACCCGCCACTCTGGCTGGGTACTCAGCACTGTGTACTGATTGATTGATTGATTGATTGATTGATTGATTGATTGATTGATTGATTGATTGATTGATTGATTGATTGATTGATTGATTAGTTTATTGTAGGGTTTAACGAGGCGACGCAACGCAGGTGATGGGGCGCGCCCTGGTGGAGGGCTCCGGAATAATTTTGACCAAATGGGGTTCTTTTGTGGTGCGCCGAAATCTCGTACATACGGGCGTCTTTGCTTTTCGCCTCCATCAGAAAAGCGGCAGCCGCGGCCGGGAATCTAACCTGCGGCCTCGGTATCAGCAGCACAAGGCATTAGCCATTGAGCAACGTATCGCGAGAGAGCAAGAGAGAGAAAACTACTGTGAACAGATAGGTTAACGATACAGGGTGGCCACGAGGCTGTTTAGGACTAATGCAGCTTGACCAAAGCAGTTGGGTAGCCCAGTCTCAGCTGCCCAGCGCCTCCTCCCACTGGTCGCTGCTTGTGCTTCGGGGAAAGGATTTTGAGAGCATTCCCACATGTAGTGGGTGAGCGATGCATAAGCACCACAAAGGGGACATTGAGGAGAAAAGATTTCCGATGGATGGATATGATGAAGAAGGAATCTCGGGGCGAAGGCTCCGTTTGAAGAAGTCTTTTTGTCGTTTTGTATTCTGTGGAAAAGATCCATAGGCTGCTGGGTAGAGAAGGCGGGAGAGGCGGTAGAGCTATGTGATGTCGTTAAAAGTAATGAGCTTGTCTCTGGCGATAATGGCGCCGTGGTGGAATAAGGGGTTCATGCCGACCCGCTGTGTAAGCACTTGGGCTGCCGTTTTCGCCGCTCCACTACCCTCTAGCCTTGCACTGGTAGGGGCCCAGACGGGTTCCACCGAGTTAGCGGTGATTTTGTTCGAGAACTTGGAGCGTATCATCGAGGAGATCACGCGTCGAGCAAAATTTTGAATAGCAAGTTTGAATCTGAGATTTTGACTTAGGTTGTGACCGACAAGTAAGAGCCAGAGAGATTTCCGCCTCTTCCGCCGGAGTTGGGGGAGGAGGACTGATGATGATAGCATCAAATGGGGGGGGGGGGTGTACATGTGCTTGGCAATCTTAACGCCTTTATTCTGGGGAATCTGTGCGGACGATATAAGGCCGGATGGGAAGCTGCGGGGTAAGTGCAAGAGGCTTTGGTACTCGTCGTGGGGCGTTTCAAATTGGGTGCATATGTCTCGGCCGAGGACTAATAATAAGACGGTTTCGGATATTTGTAGGAAGGAACATGCCTCCTGTACCAGGCCTAAGGCAGGGATATTCTGATTCCGAATTATTCCTTGTCCTTTAGGTGAGTGCTAAAAGCGTTCCCGCTGTCAGGAGAGGTGCGCCTCAACGACCTGCTGAGCGGTATTGTAGAACCCAAGCTTAATAGGCCAGACAGTGGAAGCACGACGAGGTAGCTGTAGTGCTACCCTAAACGCTTTCCGAAATGAGGCCGTTTATTTTAGTCATCTTCATATTGCTTACGTGGACGCAGCCCAAGGTATAGGTGAGACTAGTGATGAAAATTGCCTGTACGAGTCTTAGTCTCTATTCTCGCCCAGACCTGGGTTTAAATATGAAACGTACCAGCGACTGCACAGGGCAGTGAGACCAAAACTGGAGCAGGTGTCATTGAGTAAACGTATCTTCTCTTTCCTGTTTGTTCAGCAAGGCCACAAAAGAATAAAGTTACCACTTGTTAAAATAAGTGACAACCATGGTTAAACAATGTTATCCACTGTACTGAAACGACCACAAATACCATGTTTATGTATAACGTTCAATTTAAGTACGCCTCAGTGTAACCAGGCTGATGCTCACAAGCTTGTCTGCCCCGCCTATCACAGCGGCCAACTGTTCCTTAGATTCTTATTTTGAAGGAAGATAGCTTGGCGTGCATTCGCATTGGCTCCATTCCCAATTGCAAATGCTAGAAACGGAGAAAGGAGCTTTCTGCAGGCTTTCAGAACAAATTCAGGTCCAGCACAACCTAAAACCGGAGTGAGGGAAGGGGTGCCCCCTCCACATAAACCGTACAACCCCTTAACCGCTGTACACCGTGTCCCATTTACCGTCATGGTAAGTGTGCTTGTCAATGGTGTTTGTGTTTGTGAGGTTGCAAAACCACCGTGGCCGATCACCTCCAAGTGGGGCCAAGTTTTATAAAGTTGATACAGTTAAACCTGGATGCAACGAACCTTCATATAATGACTCCCTAGATTTAACGCAATTTTTTAATTCAGAATCGCCACCCACACTGAATCCCCAGTGTTTGCGACCTTTATGTAACGAAGTCATGGCGGGGGTGAACCGTTTGTAACGAAGTCACTAAGCTAATCAGTCAGTGTTCTTTGCACTTTCATTGAAAATTCAGCAGTAGAAGTGCACCCCTTTAGTGATTGCCAGCACTACTGTTAGGAGTCATTAGCTACGGAAACGTCCAGATAGCCTAAAAAAATTCCCGCGCCTTCCCGCGAGGGGAACACGAGTAAATGCAGCATTGGGGGTTGTTAACGCCGCGTAAAGTCACGTTAGGGTGGGTAGTTGGGTCGTAGTTGCGTTGGTGTTGGTTTGGGGTAGATAGAGGAGAGTAAAGTCGCGTTAGGGTGGAACGAGCGTCAACCAAGGAAGGAAGAAGCAACGCAGTGACTGAAGCACGAGCGACCGCTAGCCGCCTTATATTTGCAGCGCGCGCAGTAGAGGGAGAGCAGTACGTGGGGGAAAGCGCGCATGCGCAAGCAGCGCGCCCTTCCACGCCCCTCCGCGCTGCTATCACGCACCTGTTACGCCGAGACCGCGACGGAGCGAATGGGCTGACTACGACGCATGCGCGCGCCAGCTGCTGTTGAGACAGAGGAGGGAAGGAGGAGAGGCGCACCTGCTGCGGACGCGGAGCTGTGGACGCCGTCCGACGCAGGAAGAGGCGAGGCTAAGAAATGCTCTGCATTTAAAACGAAATTCATTATGATGATGGACGTAGTGGCTAACTTAGCAGCCACGTTTTGGTTGGATGCGCACCTTGACTGCACACCAGGTGGCAATGGTAACTATACTTCACTTTTTTTTTGCATTTCACTTTTACTTCACCCTTGCATGCGTCCCTCCTCCGTTCCCAATCCGGCATGGGAGATGCGCGTACGCTGCGCTGCGTTTGGTTGCCTATCGGCGTGTAGTTGCGCACCTCCACTGCTATCAGTGGTGTCGGCTCGTCGATGATGCTTTCGGCGGCCAGAAAAAAAAAAAGATTTGCCTTTCCAAGACAAGCTCGCAATTTTAAATGCCGTCTCCGCCGGCGACAACGAAGAACGTCGCCGCCCGGTACAGTATCGGAGCAAGCACCCTCATACCAATTTTTTCGGGTGCAAAGCGCGAAAGAGATTAAATTTCTCGAGAGGGCACCTTTTTAGGGAAACGTTTGGTCCTTGAAACGTGTTAACGCACCTCATAAATATTACAAGCAAAACTGATTCCTAATGTACGTTTGTGACTACAGGGTTAAGTGACCTTGCTTCATTAGAGTGTCAGGAAGGGATTAAGCTAGTGGGTAAGCAGCAGGCGGAAATCAGGAGGCTTTTCACTAGGAAATAAACTTTTGAAGGTTGATTTTCCCGTAACTAATGTATAGCATTTTGGTTTCGTTGATACTTAATTCATGCGAAACCAAACTTGACACCTGCATGTAACAAAAAATTGCGAAATTTCGTGAACTTCCTTCTATCCAGGTTTAACTATATTACGAACAAATTCAAAATCCAAGTTTTTCAAGGTATCTGAAGATTTATCATACATGTAGAATTTACTATTAAAACCTTGTTTACGGAGCTTTCGTTTGTGAAAACTGTGTAGAAATGGGCCGTACGACATGCCCCGCTAAGCATGTACGTATCACCTGCCGACAGGAGACCCGCAAACGCTTTAATAAGTACACAATACAATGAATGCACGAGTAATTCGCATTCCGTAGACATAGCACCCCAGAATTGAGAAGTGGCACTAGTGGGGGAGGCGCTGACCTGCCAAACTTTTTCAACACCTTTGAGTATATTATTTACGCGAGGCAAAGACTATTATATGAACCGGCACAAACGTCCGTTAGTTGCGATACAGATATAAAAAGCCGTCGCCTAACGAGGCAATTTTACCTTAAACACGACTGCGTGAACAATCAGTGCCGCATAACGCCAGCACGGGGAATGGAAACCTACATAGGGTTGACCTGGGAAGACGAAAAACTCTGTACATAGTGCTAGGAATGCAGGATTTCTTGCTTAGTCCATAAGACGAAGCCCATAGAATGGGCAATTGGGCTACTAGGTAACTGTGAATGTGGGTGTTGAAACTGCTATCAAACAGGGACGAAGACATAAGGTAGAAGTGATACGTAGACGTCTGATCGACCCCTCCGTTTCGACAACATACAAAGAGCACTTTTATCGGTGCCATTCATTGCGGATGTAGCCATTTCTTGATATCGCCGAGAACTTTGCATTGTTTTGTTTATTTATGTTCTGTGTTTTTCTGTTCAACCGCGCACTGCTGTGTTATCGGTGCGTAAAGCGAAGCGCGTGTCCCATTCTTTCTTTTTCGGCCACACGGATCGTCTCATTTGATAGGGAGAATGTTTTGCCTTGTCGTAACTGCACTACAACAACCTTGTATGATCTCCAGTGTTTTCAATGTTGTTCGGCGGCTCGAGAAACGGTCACCCCGAAAGATAAATGCTTGCTGAGAAGATGCCGCGGCATTCGCTTCGCCGAAACGCGCCTGCGCACACTGCGTTGTTGACTGCTGGTTCGCCGCCTCTGTGTTGATTGATTGATTGATTGATTGAATGTTTATTATCTATCAGCCTATTAAGCAAATTCTTTGACCTGTCAGGGGAGCACAAGTTCCATTCAATAAACTTGCTTCTCTTTCAGGACAGCGGCGTCGTCTTTCGCTACGAGACATCTGGTGGAGGTGCGGGCAACATGCACCTTAACCTCTCTCGAAGCCGACAAGCAAGCCCAACTCATGTCAGCCACCCAAAGCAATGTCTCCAGCTGAAGTTTGGACTGCTTCAGGATAAATTGAAGAAAGAAGACGTCATCAAAAACCACCATGATTACCACCGACGCATGATCAGTGCTGCGGATCCTCCCCTTGTTCTTCAGCATCCCAGGGAGTACGCATCATTCCATTGGTCACCTTCGGAGGATCCCGAAGACGGGTTGGAGGAAGTCCAACGCATTAGTCTTCTTAACCGATGGGACGATGCCCAGGCACTCAGGCAGGTGTTCTTCTACTTGGAATATTCAGCACGGATCTCGTTAGAAAACAATAATAGCGCCTTAGAGTCTAAAACAAATTCAGAACGCAATTTTTACAACTTTCACCACAGTTGTGCGAGAATAGCGGACCGGTGTTCTCTTGCGGACGCGAACAGGCCGCACTAACGAAAGCACTGTCGTGTTCATCGAAGATACGAAGATTCCTTTCGGGTGGGCTGATCCTTGCCTGGTGGAATAAAGCAAGTTACGCTTCATAATGCACCGTGTGAAAGAGGAACGGCTTGCTGGGCTTGTACGGAATGCGCCCAAGCCCATCGCCGAATTCACGACGAAAGCCAGAACAATTGAGAAGGCCATCGAAATGCGTGCTCACCAGTATCTCCGCAACCTTGTTGCCATGACAATATGCGAACAGCGTCGACAGCGTGGGGATTACGGCGAATAGCTTACGCGAGACTGCCGGCGCATTGGTGCGGGAGGAGCTCCGAAACTTATCCCAACGCCGCACCAACCCCACGTCGCTTCTTTTACCTACGTCATTGGGAAAGAATTGCAGCAGCCGATGGGAAAATGAACGACGCCAGGAGGTTCCCACGACCCGGAAGCCATGGCCGACGCGGCTGCTGTCCGTCGACCTCGCCTACCTGCACGCTATCGTAGCGAGGCTCCGTACTGTCGTCCCCTCTCGCCAGCCCGACCAGCTGCGGCGCCACTTCCCACCCCAAGGAAGCCTGACATGTGGCGAACGGCCGATAATCGTCCGCTCTGCATCCAGTGCGAGGAAAATGGCCCCCCTGCCACGAATCGCCCACGCTGTCGCTGCAAGCGAAGTACTTCTCATCGATGGATCAAAACAAAGGCTACTGGCAAATTATGCAAACTGGAAAGTGGAAAAGTGGAAGAGAGGAATCGAAGTAAGACTGCATTCATAGCCCCGGACGGACTTTAGGAGTTCAAGGTGAGGCCGTTTAGGCTGTGTACGACACCAGCAACGTTTAAGAGAGTCATAAGCACCGTGCTAGCTGGCTTTAGGTGGCACACCTTCCTCGTATACCTCGAGGACGTTTTGATTTATGCCTAACATTCAACGGACACCTTGCAAAGTTGGAGTTTTACACGTGGGCGTTAACGCTTTAGCCTGAAAGGTGCCGCTTCGCGTGCGAGGAACTCACGTTTTTAAGTCATGTCTTCAACCGCGTTGGAGTCCTGCTTGACCGGGCGAAAACTTCAGCCAAAGCGCACTTCCCGAGAACTGAAGGACAGAGAGGGCGTGCGAAAACTTCTCGGACAGTGCGCATACTACCGGCGCTTGATCGCAAACTTTACGCGCAGTGCAGAGCCCCTGACACGCTTGAAGAAAGATAGCACCACTTTCAGCTGAGAAAACACCGAAGAAAAACAATTTGGGCCTTTCCACACTGCAAAAACAGATGACCTGCGAAGCTGCACGCCCTGCACAAAGTGCAACAAACAAAACGAATTTGTTTGCTGTTTACGACTGAGCATACTTCCTAGCTAGTTACCTGCATAAAACTTGGGTAGACCCAACTTTTATCCTAGTAACAGTTTTTGGTCTTCGGGCGTTTTTTCGGGCGCGGTTTTCGGGCGTTTTTACAGCCATTCGCCCTGTTGTTGATTCTCCACAATCATCTGATGACTGCGCTATGGTCACTATCAGCATATTAGGCAAATTGTGAAAGAGGTATCGGTTGTGGCAAGGGGAATAATTGTAGTGATAACTATTGTAAAGGAGGGGTCGGCGGTGGCGAGGAGGAGCTCCGCAACGGCTCCTAGTTGGTAGGCTTCACCGGAATCTAAACTGGGAGATGAGACATATACTGCCTCGCAGTGAAAACACCCTGGGAGCTGCATAACGCCTTTAAAACCCTCCCATGCTCACTCATTTCGACAAAACGCTGAAATGGAAATGCACAAGGGCGCCGTACTCGTCCAAAACCAAAGCGTTTGCAAAAACGTAATCCCCTATGCCAGCCGCGGTCTATCGAAGGAAGAGAAAAACTACTCAGCCTCTGAGGAAGAGTGCTTCGATATTAGGTGTGTCATTTTAAAATTTCGCCAGTACATGTATGGTACACCACCCGAGGTTGTGACAGACAGCCATGCGCTGTGATGGCTCGCCAATATGAAGGACACCTCTGGCTACCTTGGGTAGTGGAGTTTGCACCTGCAAGAGTTCGACGGCGCAGGGAGGTGGACGAGGCGTGCAAAGTGCGGACACGTAAATGGGTTGGCGATGTTTGAAGTGCGCGCATTCGTTCTGCAGGCGTGGCCAACTGCATTTTTCTCCGCAGCCCCGGCAGCGTCTGTGGGTTCGGTGAACATCTTTCATTGTATTATGTGTGTGCCAATGTGTGTGCCCGTTTCTTACGCTGTACTATACGCCCACCTTTTTATGCCTTTTCGTGGGAGCTTTGGACGGGGCTGCTCTTTGGTGAACTGTGCAGTATGTAAGAAAAACCATCATTCTTGTTCAGTTTGCTCCCCCTTTTTGCTTCTGTTCACTGCCGTAAATGTAGAGATTTGTTCATTCTAGACTCATGCTGCAGCTGAACAATGTGCCTTCTTTTCCAGGTGCGTTCTTGTGTTCTAAGGTGTCGCGTCGTCTGTGGTAGGGGTGGCGGTTTATTTGTTCATAATCGTGCGTGGAGACAATAAGGTCGCCCATTGTTACACAAAACATCACATGGCAGCTGTAGAGATGGAGGTCTAGCGATGTTTCTAATTGGTTTTGATAGCACCACCTTTAACGCACTCGTGTTACCTGTACAGGGGTATAGCTAGTTACGCTGTGATTGAGGTTTCTCAACCAGTGGTAGTATTCTGAAGTAGTCCGCAGGACCATGAAAACACACATGCATGCAACATCAGAACCACGTGCATGTTATTGTTGAAGAGTGTAATGCAAATGTTGTTGAATTAATACGTAGCTATGACAGAAAGCTGGAGAAATCAAAAACCACAAATGAGCAGTTGTATAAATGACATCCACTCACTGGAAAGGTGAAATCTGTCTTTTAAATAAAACATTAGTTCACCATATAAAACATTTCGGGAAGAAGTGCGTGTGGCAGAGAGCCTGGTAATATAAATCGTCGCGCTTGCCTTTTTCGAAATATATCAGATTTAAAAGCCACTTTTAAAAGCAGGGAGGTTTCTCCTTGTGTAAAGTTGGCGGTGCAGGTAATCTTAGAATTGTCCATTCTGTCACTGCACAATGATTTTAAAGAAAGTTATTGCTGACCCAGGTATTTTCGAGTTTGCAACCTGTACCAAATAACCATAGAACATTTACCGGCGGTCTCCCCCGATATAATTACGGGTATCACGCATGGTGTTACTGTAGACGACATTGTCCCAAAAGTCGATCCTGTGGCCGTTTTCTGTTCAAAATTGACTGACGTCATGAATATGTACAAATACGAAAGCCGCGGAACCACCATCTCTTAGGGTTATTTATGGCTAAGATGACGGCTGCATAAACTACACTTTTATAAGCCGGTATTATTTTAAGTTTATTGAATAAAGAAACACATATGCCTCCAACATAAAAGGAAAGGAAAGGAAAAGACAGGAAAGGGAAAGGGAAAGGGAAGGAAAGGGAAAGGGCAGTAACAACGGTAGAGCCCAAGAGTGTTCGAGGGTAAACAAAAATCTTCAGCAGGTCTCTGGGAACTCCTGTGCCCTTTTTATGAGATAAAGAGATTGCTTCAGGATTCAAGACTTCGTCGTATTAGCGCACGATCCCTCGTTCCAAGTATCGTAGGCAGTTCCTGGGCAGACCTCAGAAAGGCCGTTCATGCATGCTGTTATTTGTGAGGTCGTTGCGGAATCTTTTATCCATAGGCGGCATCCTGCATGTAAAAAGTGTGCACTTGTTTTGCGACTTTTCACAGCCCTCCATGCTTTGGGTGTTCATCAAAAAGTTTCCCGCGGCGCAGTTATGCGTCTACGTGCTTCGAGGATGAAAGCCGGCGTGGTGATACTTATTTACGACTTCATGGTCACATAAAATGTGGGTATTCTTCTTCAGTTTTTACGCGTCTAGTGTGAATTGATTGGGAAGGCTACTTTTCTGACAAAGTGTGTTTACGTGACTTTCTTTGCTTTTCATTTCATCGTCCTTTGGCGGAAGTACTTCGTCAGACAAAATTGTGACACACTCGACAACTTCCTCAGAGTCGTAGTCGCGCGAGGCTGGGGTACACAATTTCTACCCAAGTTACGACACGTTCATCTGCCGCACGATACGCGCTATTGGCCTCTTCTTGAATCGTGGGATTGTGTGGAGATAAGAAAATGGTAGCGCATTGGGATTTTACTGGGCAGACACTTAATTCTCGGGTAAGTTTGCTTCAAAACAATGCAGAAATGAACGTCTTTTTAGTCTTTAAACGTCGTTGTATCGCCACAGGTGTTTTATTGCCTTGATAAATACATTCGTTATTTACGTTTGATAACATTCAATTCACAGGACGCCTCCAGGTAAAATTACAGCCACCAGCGGATGTAGTGCGAAGACCTTAGAAACATTCAATACCACTCAGACAGAAGGTATGCTGATAGAAAGTGCAGCTAAGGTCAGATTGACAAGGTAAATTTGCGTTACCTGATGACATGCGGCTAGTGTTCGCACTGCGGCTGCTAGTTTACTGTTCTAAACAGAATTTTTCTGGGATATTAGGCCGCAGTAAACCGAGCTGGCTTTCTGCGCGCGAAAATATACTTTACAAAAAAGGAGAACAAAATGGAAGGTTTTCTTTTGGATACCCAGGCGACATTTTATCAACACAATTTTATGCGGTAAGCGAAATACGGTATCCTTCCAGGAAGGTATTGCTTTGGCATGCCGCCGTCCTGAGCGGAGAACGACGGGCTGGACCGTTTTCCACTTGCATTCTTAATGCAAGAACCGGCCTCCAAACCGGAATTGATCCCGTATTCCCCGCGCACTAACCACCTCCGAAAAGAAGTGTCATGTAAAGTGGTTGCGTCAGGGATTCGTGGCAGCGCCAGAATATCTATCAGTGCGAGGGCTGCTGCCCTGGGTTCTCCAACGCCTCCAATGGTTCTCATCGCCAACCCAAATGGTCCTGAAGGAGTGCTTCCCGGACGACCATATCTTCCTGTCCATGAACGTCACCAGTGTGTAAAAAATTGGGATTTATTTAAGGTGGTCCCTTTTCCAGGCAACACGAATTGGTTCAAAGGAGCACCCAGGGAGGAGTGAGATCTCAAATTTGCTTTCACTCAATGAGTGCAGGGGGGTATGAACTATTTATAATGAGCAATCGGCGAAACCAGGACCTGACAGAAAATGTGAAATCACTAAAGGACTGAGTTCGCACGAGAGAAGTCAACTGAGAAGGCACGTGAGAATTGGTGCCTTTACGTTGTTCTCCACCGTTGCCTTACGTTGCAACATGGTACGCGTAAATTGACGTCGCGAAATAACAGCAACCTCTTCTGTTCCATTAAGCTCTGAGCAGGTGCAATAAAGTGCTCAGAAGAATGATATTGTGTGGGTGTTGCCGTTGTTGTGTACGCAATCTTTCCAAATAATAGTAAAAGGTGTTTGTAAAAGTTGTTCCGTCGT
This sequence comes from Haemaphysalis longicornis, assembly GCF_048455015.1. Lineage (NCBI taxonomy): Eukaryota > Metazoa > Arthropoda > Arachnida > Ixodida > Ixodidae > Haemaphysalis > Haemaphysalis longicornis. The sequence continues at coordinate 128,976,729 of NW_027526422.1, forward strand.
TTTTCTTGGTCTACTATCGCTCATTTTGCCCGCAAAATAATTCACACCAATTCACCCTCCTTCCAGCCTTACTATAGTTGAAAAATATCACGAGACACTCTGGCGCTTTGAAAATGCAATTGTCTGAACATACGGTTGCTATGCTCAATTGTTCGAGCCGATCAGCCAATTGGCCACAAACTTTCAATTTTGGAACCATAACAGGAATACGGCGCCTTTTTCGTGCAAGTCATATATCATTCTTACCAAGCAATGCAGTGTCAAACTTTGCAACGAAGCAGGCATCGTAGTCAGCAAACGGAACGTGCACGGGATAAGTTGTGTTGGGGTCTGGAAATGGGAAACGTCACGGAAACGATTATTTTCATTGCCACCACCCGCAATGCGCAGAATATATCCAACATGGTAATGTGCTGCTAGTGTATCAGCAAAGTATAGCTTCTGTTCAGGAATTTTATTTGTGGCTGTTCGCGACAGGATTCGTAACTGCCCTCACAGTAGAGATAGTGTTAGTTCCACGAAAGACGGTCTTCCTTATTACAGTAATTCGCAGCGCATCACAAAACTGGGGGCACCACGAAAATAGCAACAGAAAGGTGATGATTTTTCTGCAAAACATTACGTACAATGAATGACGCAGGTTTTATTCCGTAGGCTGCTATGCACTAGTTACTCTTGTGCTCCGAAATTTCAATCAATATTTGTGTGAGCGTTCTGGTCTTCTTGAACAAAAACTCATCTATTTCTTATACATTCTATATTATTTTATTGGTAGCCACGATTTTAGTCTTGTTGTACTCTTGTTTTCGTCTACGAACTACGCTGTACCGAACGTCACTTCTTTTCCCAATGAGGCCAAAATGTCTCTTACTTAGGGATTCCCTAGAACGTGAGACATTTTTAATACACCTAAGCGTGTGCGCCTATCGTCGTTTTTTATCGTATCATTGTTTGCTGGGCACGCCGATGGTTTCTTAAGGTGCTCCAGAAGTTTGTAGCATGTCTCTTGCCTAATTTGTCACTGGCTTTTATGATTACTGGCCTGGTACTCTTTGTATTGGCTGGGAGCGTAGTGTCCATTGTGTGTGAGTACGTCCGGCACGTACATCGGCTTATATTTTTTAGGGATGAATATTATTGTAATGAGTTTCATCAGATGTCACCAAGGTGAAATTTTTCATTCACCCAGCTCCTAAACATTTTCATACGTAGATAGGAGGAGAGCTTGCCGGCCTAACAATACAATCAATTTCTTCATGGTTAGATTTCCTTTGTAGCCGTCCGGCTGGATTGCAGGTCAATGTCACCTTTACCACATTCACATTATCAGATGTATAAGATTACCTTTTTGAACTCGTCAGATCGTTTGTTCTATATTTTTATATCTTGTGCTTTAACTTTTATTTTTCAAAATTTTGTTCGATCCATACCTTCATTTCTTTATTTATTTATTTCAAAATACTGCAGGCCAGAATGGCACTAGCAGGAGGGGAAAGAAATGAATACAAATATTATTGGTCAGTATCAGCAACAATAACAACAAGAAAAAACGCAACACTCTCTGGAAAACAACATAAGGAAAACAGCTCATTGACAGCATAATTCACGAAGCCGAACAGAATGCAACATCAATGATACCAAGACACTGAAATGAAACAAGATAGCATCACTGTATTACGTCATTACCATCGTTTTAACAACACAAGTGCTGTTCTAATGCTCTAGAAAAACTGTCAGCTGCTAGAATTGATTGAGGAAGTAAATTCCAGTCCTCTAGGATACGCGGGAAAAAGTTATTTTGAAATGAACTAGTCCTTGCGAAAATAGGCTCTAAAGCATGCTCTCGTGTGTGACGTGTTCTTCTCGTGGTTAGTGGCTTAAAGAATGTAGGTATAGGCAATGAAACGTTTTTAGTCAATACATTGTAAAGAAGCAATACACGGTTTATTTTCCTTCTTTTTCAAGGGTGGGGATATTATTGTCGGTCACGAGCTGCTTGGGGGAGTCTTGGCGCCTATATTTGCCATAAATTAAACGAACGCATTTTCTTTGAGCATCTCAAGTTGGTTGACATCTTTTTTAGTTGGCGGGTCCCACACAACAAACGCATATTCAAGTTTTGACCTCATGAAAGTCTGATAGGCAAAGAGCTTAGCGTTAGCCGGAGCATGCTTAAGCTTTTTCCTTAACAAACATTGCTTTTTAAAGGCTGGTGCACGTATGTCGGAAATATGAGGGACCATGTCAAATTTTGAGTAAAGTGACTCCTAAACACTTGTAGGAAAAAACTTCTGAAACTGCGAAGCCATGAAGGTGGTACTGGAAAACGCTGGGCTGCTTCTTACGCATAATTCCTATTTCTGAGTTAATTTCCATATCTAAATCTTTGCACCATTGTTCAATACTCTCTATAGCTTCCTGTACTGTAGCTTGATCACTTGCCGAACGAACATTCGTAAGCAAAACAATATCAGTGAACCATTTCAATGAAACAGGACCAGAAACCACTTCGGTCTTATCATTAACGTTAATTAAAAAAAGAAGGCCCCACAAACGCCCCAACATACGCTAATACAACGATTAAATCCGTTACTTCCTCGAATTCTCCACTTTTGTACAAATTTAGGATGTTATATGGTCTTGGCTGAGGGGGGTACTCGCCAAAGAATGCTAAACAGCAAAAACACTAAGCTGAAATTGAACAACAGCGGTGGTTATTGCCGTGCTTGCACATCGGCGTTCAACTTTGCCTCTTTATATTTGGCCGAAATGACAGGCGAGCACGACCACTGGCATGCACGCCCTTTTATAAGTGGGTTATTTGTGAAGAGGAATATAATCCTTTTGTACTGAAATCGTTAGACGTTTCGTCTGCCCGCATCTCAGACAAAGCACCAAGTTATAGACCGACACTTTGCGAAAGCGATCGTGTCTCATTTGGCTTTCTCGGCGAAGAGATTCCAGATATCTAAGGTTCACAACCCGCTGGTTCATAGGTAAAAGCCATGTGGGTCTCGGCGTTGAGCCCTCTCTTCAGAAAAAAACTCATCTGCCACCACAGTTTCTGCGTCACGAATACACCAACACAAAAGCCGAAGGTTTCTTTGCCGCGCGATCGCTGCTCACAGATACCAAGATAACAACAAGGGTAGTGGTTGCGAATGTAGGGGTAATGAGTACACATTTCGAGTTTAAAAAAAACGCTAAGGCGGTGAACTTTTCACGCGCAGGGATATGAAAAGAAAGATTTTTCTCGAATTAGTTGTTTATTCCGGATGAAGCATTTCGTAAACCATTTGTACCGTTCGTGTACCGTTGTCGTAATCTAAGAAAATTCGGCCATCAAACGCACAATAAGTAGATTTATCCACATGTAAACAGTGCTGCTTAAAAAACTGCTGTTGCAATGGATCATCAGAATATTTGACAATATTACTCACATAACCGCCCATGGTTTCCTTGCGTGTCTGTGATTTGCCTAGGTACAGCTTTAGCAGGCATGGTTGGCAACGTATTCACTA
>NW_027526422.1:128980349-129012873 GCF_048455015.1 Haemaphysalis longicornis
GGCCTACAAGATTGCAACATAAAACTTTGCACACGTCATAAGGCCTACAGTTTGCAATGTTCAACCATGCGCCACTCACATCATGATACATCAAGTTGTGCTACATCAGGGACGGGGCCTCGTCAGGCAGGCCCGATCGGGCTCGATCAATCGGGCTCGATCAAACGGGCTCAAACGCCTTTTCCCGCGGTTGCCTCGGCAGAATATTTGAAATTATTCTAATTTGCGCGGTGTACTTGTATTCTGCCTAAATAAACAGAGAAACAATGATAACGGGGAATAGTGGACTTCCTTCTGTAGGTCACTTAGGAAAGAAACTTCCATGTAGTTCCAAAACTGATACACAGCTTATACTCTTGCGCTGACTGAGCACAGAAAAGCGTGCTGTTGAATGCAAAATTGTACAGCAGATGTTTCACTCTAAACCCTTTTCTCAACTTTCCGAGCTTTACAGTGACTTGCGGGTGCGAGACATTTAAATAGACGAACTGCAGTTTTTTACCCTGCCGAAATGGCATCGATAGTTTGAGACACAGCTGAAATAATTTTGCTAAACTGAGGGATTTTTCCTTGCAGCAGGTTGCTATTGGAACAGTGTATGCGGGGACGAAGATAACGATTGACTCCGTGGGACCACTGTAACATTGGGGCATATTGTGTGGGCACTTGCCGCACGCTACGCGTGTTTTGGCAATCAACCAGTGACGGATGGTTTATAAATTTCAAGTGGTTCATTTACAAGTAATGTAAGTGTATGAAGTAATGTATAATGTTATTTTACAGTGTTATAGTTCCGAGTTATGTACAAAGTACTGTTAATGTAAGTGTGGCTGACCCCATCATCTTTCATTACAATTTTTCTCTGTCTAGTGTTATTTCCTGACTTTAAATTCCGCTAATGTTTCATAACAGAATGATACCCACATTTTGAGGGATTCTCATATTGCAATGCACGATCAGCGTTCCTCTATCTGAGTAGGACAGACTGATGAGGCAAAGATGTGCTGGAAGTTGCTCTGCGGTGTAACACAGAGGTTATTCAGCCCTTGGACGTACCTGGACGTGACGTTTAGGGCAGTCTCTTGCCACTGGACACCTTTTTGCATATATATGTGTTCCAAACGCGATGAAACGTGCAGTGTACAGTCGAGCTCACTGGTAACCAACTCGACCGTCAAGCTGGATTTGTTCGTTATATCTAAAGTTTGTTATCAGTGCAATTAGTATTTGCTGTTTTGAACACGTGGCACGCGTAACGCGGGCGCACTGACGCGGCCGATGGCGTTGCATGCACGGCTCGCGGCCATAATAGGGCGATTGGCTGCAGCCATAAAGCGAAGTTTGCCGCTCGCCGCCAGAACGTAGCTCCTAGCCCAAAAGAAGTTAAACAAGCGGAAACACAAACCGTAATATATGGATAAATTTCTGTGAACTGTCGTTGGGCCCCCTGCGCTTCCTTGTTGACATTTCGGAATTGATCACTAAGTTAAGCATCTTCTGTCTCTCTTATAAAATTGTAAGAATTGGCGACATGAACAGGTCATACTACTCAACGATGTCGCAGTTTTTTGCTCCCTGTATGCAATCGTTTACAATGTCCGAAGAGGACAACTGATGACTCCTCTCTGGCACTCGACGGATTTCGGCTTCATGGCACGCGTTTCAGGTTGCTTCCTGTTCTGTTTTCGTTTTTCCACTTTTCTCTGGCAGTAGTTGATCGGCAGGGCCATTGCATAACCTCCGCAACGATCCGCACGGACACTCCAGAGGTAGGAGAAGAGGCAGCCATTGCACTAGCGCTTTCTTCTACAAAAGCGAAATACATAATAAGCGATTCGAAATCTGTAATCGTAAACTTCGCAAAGGGAAGGTTCTCACCCGAGGCCCAAGGAATTCTTAGAGAATACAAAAAATTAAGACTTCGAGGGGACCGAATTATATGGGCACCAGTGCACTGTGCACTTCCGGGGAACTAAAACGCTCACGAGGCAGCTCGAGGTCTGAGCTTCCGAGACTGCCCAGAAACACCTAGGCATCGTTTCGCACGGGGGGTAAGAACCGCATGGTAACCTATTCAGAGGTAATCGATCATTACAGATTAGGAGGGCCAGATATCCCGCAGCTCATCGCACCTTGGGAAGGTAGCAGTCAGTAGCATGGCGTCTACTTCAGTGCTGCACTTTTGCGAACCCGGTGACGTAGTCATTGTTACCCCGGTCTATACGAAAATAAGTGTAAATTATGTTCAGCAAGCGCCGACCTTGAACACATTTTATAGGCCTGTCCCCTTAAAGTGAACACCACACCTCAAGCGCTAGACATCACTTCCTCAGAGCAGTGGGAGACCGTGCTGCTCAGTTCAGACCCGGACGTTCAACTCCGGGCCGTCCAGATGGCCGAAGACGCCGCCAGGGCGCAAGGACCACCGTCCTGGCCGCCGTCTGAGGGGGAAGAATGAAGGGGACTCCCATCTCACTTCTTCCCTTACCCCGTCTCGGGCCCAATAAAGTTATGCACTCACTCACTCTCACCCGCATTGGACACTCAGTACGTCGTTTGTGCGCGAGCCAGCATTTACGAGAACTGTTGAAATTTATGAGTAGCTATATTCGAGGCCGTAAGAAAATTTGTTCCACCGATTCGTCTGCCTGCAGACAAGCTGGACGGGAGAAAAGCATGTGCCTCAAAGGTATTGGCGCAGTGCCAACGCCAACTTTCGGCAAGTTCGCCCTCCTCACCCTATTTTCTCCCTCATCTCCCTTCACCTCTCTTGCGTCCTGTGCTCCCTCCGTCTGCTGCAGACGAAGTTTGAGGAGGGTGTGCATGGAATCCAGGACAACAATATCCGTTCTTGTTTACATTTCGTTTCCCTTTCGTTTTATTTTGCTGCCTTCAATCAGGTTTCCTACAAGCGGTGTTCTCGCACAGTTTATTTTACACTTTAATTACATAAGGAAGGAGAGACGCATCGAACCATGTCAATAGGTCAAAACTTTCCCCTTTCCGGAGCTACCCTTTACATGGTCGCTGCAGAACATCGACACAAAGATGCATTCGCTATCGCCGTTATTCACACTTCATCATCACCTCCTTTTGCTACCCTCACCCTTCGTATCCGACACCCTATGAGGCTGAAGACGCAGCAGTCGCGCTGAAATTAGCACAAAGGCGCACCCCGTAAATCGTATTCTTCAATTCGAAAATGAACGTTCAAAAACTTTGCCAAATCTCTCATTTCGCCTCAGGAACACAACATTCTGTGTCTAAATTCGCCACCCCGCATGGTCGAATTCCAATGATTCTCGGCTTACACGGGAACTGGAGGGATACAGCCCGAGCCCATGTCACCCGAGCGTACGATGTGGACTGTACTTACCATGGAAGCAGATCCACCAGTGATAGTCTCATCACCTTCGGAAAGGTCACGTGCAACTACCGCCTATTGTGCAGGAAGCTTCCCCACGCCCATCATCCCAGACTCTAGCGATTGTTCGCCTCTGGCATCAACTAAACGGACAATCGTTGCACTACTAAGCCGATCTGCATCATATCTAACCCTCCGTCCACCAATCTCCACTCAGCTTCGCCGAGGCAGAGAAATGGCCATGGTCCAACATAAAATGTGTGCTTCTACGAAAACCCTTTCCCTGCCATTAATTCCTCTGACCAGCCGATGGAGGCGTTGGGCAGCTCTGACCCCCCCCCCCCTCCAGAAGGAGCTGGAAACTCGAGTGGCTGCAGTCGTCGCAACCCTCAAGGTTGCGCCCACCACATTTGATGCAGTAGTACATCAAGACCTCACCGATATATAGGTTATGGAAATAACATGACCAGAAAAAAGTTCCATTATCGTGGCTGCGCTAGGATTCGAGCCCAAGTTCACATTGGCCGCAGCGGGACGCGTGAAAAGCTCGGTCAACTGGACTATGACCTCAAGTCCGCAAAGTTTTAAGAACGTGCCTGATATCCTTCCCTATACCAGTCTCCATTAAGATGGTGATGCCGTCTAGGAGAGGTAAAGCGAAGTAGTGCGTCATGATGCCAATGAGCCCCGATTGTTGGCACCTCAATAGGGCAGGGTCATCATCGTCATCATCATCATCATCACCACCATCATCATCATCAGCCTATCTACGCCCACTGCAGGGCAAATGTCTCTCCCATCATTCTCCATTTACCTCAGTCCTGTGCTAACTGTGACCAATTATCCCCGCAAACTACTTGATCTCATCTGCCCATCTAACTTTCTGCCGCCCCTGGCAACGCATGCCTTCTCTAGGGGTCCACTGTGTTACCCTTAATGACCAACGGTTATCTTGCCTTCGCAATACATGCCCTTCCACGTCCATTTCTTTTTCTTTATCTCTACTAATTTGTCCTTAACAGTTGTTTGTTCCCTGACCCACTCAGCTCTCATCTTGTCCCTTAATGTTACACCTATCATTTTCCGCTCCATTGCACGCCGAGTCGTTCTCAATTTAAGTCGAACCCTCTTAGTGAGCCTCCAGGCTTCTGCCCCATAGGTGAGTACCGGTAAGATGCAGCTGTCATACACTTTCTTCTTCAGCGACAATGGCAGGCTGCTATTCATTATCTGAGAATGTCTACCATATGCACCCCACCCCATTCTTATCCTTCTAATTATCTCGCCTCATGGTTGGGATCTGGGGTCACAACTTGGCCTAAGGAGATATATTCCCTTACCACTTCCACTGCCTCGCCACCTAATCTCTAATCCTAACCGCTGTGCTGTCCCGAGGTTATTGATCATCACTTTAGTTTTCTGCATATTAATATTCAGGCCCATGGTTCTACTCTGTTCGTCCAGGGCGGGTAGCATGCTTTGCAATTCGTCCTCCGAGTTACTTAGCAAGGCAACGTCATCAGCAAATCTGAGGTTACTGAGGTATTCTCCATTAACCCTTTCTCCCAGCTGTTCCCAATCCAACGTTCTGAATACTTCTTGTAAACATGCTGTGAATAATATTGGAGAGATTGTGTCTCCTTGTCTGACACCCTTGCTTATAGGTATTTTACTGCTGTCCTTATGGAGGATGATAGTAACTGTGGACCCATTGTATATATCCTCTAGTATTCTTACATAATGCTCATCTGCAACCTGGTTCCGTAATTCCTGAATGACTGCTTGGGTTTCGACCGAGTCAAATGCTTTCTCATAATCTATGAAGGCTATATATACGGGTTCAGTATACTCGGCGCACTTCTCTATCACCTGATTGATCGTGTCAATATGGTCCATTATTGAATAACCTTTACGGAACCCTGCTTGTTCTTTAGGTTGACTGAAATTTAAGGTTGCAGAAATTCTGTAAGCGATTACGGCAGGCTATAGCAGCGTTAGGGCAGGGTATAGCAGCGGAAACTGCGTGTGTTTATCCGTCCGCCGCCTATGCTGCTGGTGTGATGATCCCGTGCATGGGGAGGACTAACTTATTTCTTATTCCTACACCTTGGCCCAGTGTAAGAATACTGATGCAATAAGTCAGAAAGTCAACAACCCCGACTGGCGAATGTCGCGCTCCTGACTAATTTGGTGCTACGAGATGCACTCCAGCGGGAAGCGGAACGCGTTCACGCATTCACGGTCAAAGCTATAAACTCGGCCTCTCGCGTTCCACAAGCTGAGTTTGTCAGAACGCAAGCGTCTGGAGTACAATCCACCGAGCAGGATCGAAATTGTCGCAACTTTGCCGAAGCGACCAGCCCGCAGGACGTCGCTCGCTTGACACACCCACAAGACTGCTGCCGACCCGAAAATCACGCTCCTTTTGCGGTAGCGGAGCGTGACTTTGCCAAACTATTCGCTGACAACCCGTTCGGTTTCTTTCGCACGGTTTGCGAGCGCCGGAACTTTCAATCTGATTACCGCAATGCTCCGGCGCGTGCAATCCGGTGCCTAATGTTGATGCGTTTAACGGTGCCGTACCGACGAAATATAAATGGCGTTGTGCAAGCTCTTATAGATGCACAATAAACATTGATCTGCTCCTGTGAAGGCACATTTACTTTCATGTTTTCAAGTTTTTCTGTGAAAGAGCTATGAACCACATTTTTTCTGTCTTCCTCGAGTTCATGAAAAGACGATGAAGTGGCGACTGCGAATCATAGGCGCGATCGGGTGATGGTCGATCATTCGCTGTACCCCCGTTGCAGCCTCCCGCCAGTTCGCTATATCTAAAACAAAATGCCTTTACCTCGATACATACTTTCACGGTCATGACGCGTTCGTTCATTGCACCAGAGCGTTCGCTAAACGTGCTGCTGTTTATGTGGGCTAAACTGTATATCAGTCTCATTCGGTTCTATTTCAATGAAATCAGCCCTGCCTATCATTGAAACTGCACAGAGATGGTGGCGATGATGCAGTGAGTCTGCTGAGCAAAGATTAAAAATACTGATATAAAACTTTGGGGTCCACGAGAAGCCTAATCTCGGTTTTGGAGTGTCATCGCTGAACTCTGTTAGCGTCGGCACGTTCCCGAGCTTATGCTTTATTGTTTTGTCCACGGAAGTGGTGTAGGAAAATAGAAGCCATTACACTGAGGACACCAATTTTAAGGCGCCTGTCTATGGTAAACGTCCTAGTGAAATTTTATCATAAATAAAATTCGCTGGGCCAATTCAATTTTCTTGAAAATTGAATTTTTTTCGCTTGTGACTAAGCCAATTTACATAATTTATCGTCTTAGTGGGTGCATCCCATCTGTTTATCTGGCCGAGCCACGTCTTTCTAGTGGTTTGGTGCAAACGTCTGTGCTTACTTTTATATTAATTGGTTGTCGTTTAGGAGCAGTATTGTAGCAGTCTTGTTACTGTCTCGTAATATTGCAATTTCTTGGTATAAACTCCCGCACCTGATATACTGTGGCTAATGCTCGATTTCTACTATTTCAAGGTCTCTTGTATATGACCTGTTTGCATTTTGAATTTGGACTCCGTGCGCGTAAAGTAGATTCCCCGAGAGCTTGCAAACAAGGGATGAGAGAACGAAAACGAGGACGAAGCAGTCAGGCGAACTCGTCCGCCTTAGTGTCACTATTTAGTAATTCTAGTCCTACTGCTCCACCCACGCGCGCGCGGGCGCTCATCCGAACGAACTAGCAACGTTACCTGCGAATATGACATCATAAATATACAGAAATTCTGAGAATTGTCTGTTAATGGATAAGCAGTTCCCACCGCTTGTATTTACTTCCGCTATTTTTAATAGCAACATTTCGCTATTAGTAGCCAGAATGTCTTTTTTGTCGTTTTAGTTGGCATAAGGCTATCACAGCGGGCTTTGCCTTTCTTTTGGTTAGTGTTTTGCTTTGATTTATTTTTTGTTTCCTTACGAATTATGCAAATTTGAGGACATGTCACTGACCGGGGGAAATAAACAACGTGACGTGCCGCCCGTTAACGTAAGCCAGAAATCAGAAAGTATGCCATGTTGTCTTGGGCGCTGATTTATGTCGCGGAAAAACATTTCACGCCGCCTTCTCTTCTGCTTGGTATGGCATTCATTCCTAAACGTAGCGTGACGCCGTAAGCTTACTTCCAGATCAGGATTTTGTTTTTAAAGCAGTCACGGAAGAAAATAGTGTCTAGAGTCAACTTCGTTACGCGTGAACCTCTGGAAAGAGCTGCCACACGGTTTGCCGTCCATTCATGCTCGTGAAAACTTAAGTTAGTCCTTCAGATTGGATATTCCTCGAAACGATAAACCAATCGAAAACAGAAGATAACAAAATTAACATAATATTAAAGTGTTCTGCATACAATGTAGCAATTGTGTCACTCAATATATAATATACACCACTGATGGAACCCAGTTATGCGTACCGCGAAGCCAACCATATTCAGAACAATATACCTGAGCTGAATGTTTCTAATGGTGTTTCTTTGCTTTGAGATCCTGTTAGTACGGTTATTTAGGCTGCGAAGCTTTCCATTTTATTTAGCCTGAGCCCGAGAAGATGAGTTCTCTTACCGCCGATGCGTTGCATACTTGGCCAGTACTGCCGCCGCATACCTCCGCGTTCACAGTCAATGGCGTGAACATGCAAAATAGAACGGGAGAGAAAAGTATAACCATCTTGGTCGGAATGCTTGACACGCAAGCAGCAACTGAGCACTCAGCCGATGTAAGGTAAGGTGTTCAGAACTAGCTTATATGGCGACCGCTCTGTCAGCCCTTCCGATTCATTGTCCAATCGGAACGGGTATTCAGTGCAGGATAGATGCTGTTTTTGATCAAAAAGCAAGAATAAACTCTACTCGTGCCAAGCCTTCCACAGACTTTTTGGTTCTCTTTATTTGGCTTTGAACTGGGCCACTATGAACATCAAGTGGCTCGTTATTTTTCACCCAAGACCTTGGCTAGCTCTGCTAATTTTGTTGCCTCGTGGATACACCCTACGCACGTGCACACCGTTCCGAAAACGAATTTATATTTCTGTGGTATTTTTCTTCAGCAGACTTATCAGTTTGTTCTGAACGGCGGTGTGTTTTTCATCCGACAAAACTAGAGATTTTTTTGTTTGCATCGTGTTGATAAATCGAAACACGTGTGACTACGCAGCGCTTAAATGACAAAAAACCAAGGGCGCCTCCATTACTCCAGGTATTCAGAACCGACAAAAGAAAATGGCGGACCAGCATTCAAGGCAATTTAAACATTTTGAAAATAGGGAGAACTGGGCTTGCTCAGATATTTTTTTTTAAAACTCCATGCGTTCGGTTTGTTCAAGGTTCTCTCTTATAATGCGCCTAAGGCCATTGCTGCTGATTCGGTGTACGTCTGGCGTTTCCCAGGACAGTACAGACCATGATGATGACGATGGTTGGTGTCTAATGGTGCAAGGCAGCACTATGAACCGATATTCCCAACTGGAACAGAGGGCGTTTCAATTGAGCTATATCGTTCGAAGGATGATCTTGGTCATAAAAATTGCGCCGGCAAATTATGGCAGTGAACGGTGGAGTTTGGTTTATCGCAGCTAATTTGATTGCTGCAGGATTTGTTTTATGCTAACATTGAAGGTAGCGAATATCCTGGCTTAACTGATTGCAGCAACCCAACACTGTTATGGATGTGTTAATTGTGCAGATGCCCTCTACCTCTTGTTGATTCTGCACTAACACAGAGCACAAGCAGTGCGATTTCTCAAGAAGGACTGAGAAAGAGAGAGAGATGACTTTATTTGATGCCCGAGATGGGTTCTGAAGACTAGACGACTTGGACGGTCTCCCTCCCTCATCCGTCAGCCAGGATTCCTTGGATCCTCGCGGCGGCTTCGGCCATCCGGACTGCTGTCAGTTGTGCCTCCGGTGTGGAGCTGAGCAGAACAGTCTCCCATTTTTCTGCAGTCTTAATTTTGTAGCTCTTAAGTATATCTACATCGGAATTGCTATTATAGCCATTCGTATTTTTTGGAGCTTATAAGAACGAGGACTGCACTGTTCTCAAAAATCCGAGTTGCTCATCTACCGGCCTACCAGAAGGGGACGGAAGAGAGACCCATCGAATCCCGACATCTGCGTCTACGCCAACAACCAGAAGATCCCAGTTGTCAACACCATTAGAATCCTCGGCCTAAGACTGCAATCGAATGGTCACAACAAAGAGACAATCCTTCATCTCGAGAACAAGCATTTGTCCCGTTGTACATGTGGAGAATGGTGTTTAAATTTAATTTCTGCAAGGTTTCACCCGACTCAAGATTCATAAGGCATCGCACAATGTTCCATGTTTTGGGGAGCCATACCTCTATTCTTGTTTGCCACTCTGGAGATGAGTCGCATGGTGAGCTGAGCGCTCTTCTCGAGATGAAGGATTGTCTCTTTGTTGTGACCATTCGATTGCAGTCGTAGGCCGAGGATTCTTATGGTGTTGACAACTGGGATCTTCTGGTTGTTGGCGTAGACGCAGATGTCGGGATTCGATGGGTCTCTCTTCCGTCCCCTACTGGTAGGCCGGTAGATGAGCAACTCGGATTTCGAGGAGAACAGTCGAGTCCTCGTTCTCGAACATAATTTTGCACTATGTCTACTGCCTTTTGTAGGGTGTCTTGAATGTGGCCATCGCTGCCGCCGCCGATCCACAGAGTAATGTCGCCGGCGTACAGACTGTGGTGAGGGCCTTTGATGTTGCTTAATCGCTCAGGCAGGCCTAAGAGTGAGACATTGAAAAGAAATGGGGAGAGCACAGACCCTTGAGGTGTACCCCTACCACCCAGGGCAAAGTCACCCGACTCAAGGTTGCCGACGGAAAGGAAAGCAGTCCTGTTTGTAAGGAACTCTCGGATGTAATTGTATACTCGCTTCCCCGGGGCTATCTTGGCTAGCCCGTCTAGTATCGCTTCGTGTCTGACGCTATCGAAAGCGTTGGTGAGGTCAAGACCTAAGATTGCCCTTGTGTCCAAAGGAGAAAGTTTGTCGCCGTCGATTATATGATGTTTGATTTGTAGCATAATATCCAGGGTAGAAAGCTTCGCTCTGAACCCTATCATAGTGTGCGGATATAGGATATTGTCGTCCATGTAGTTGCTGATACGGTTAAGAACGACGTGTTCGAGGAGCTTGCCAATACAAGATGTTAAAGAGATTGGTCTTAAGTTGTCAATGTGAAGCTTTTTCCCAGGTTTAGGTATCATGACTATTTTTGCAGTCGTCTAGATTTTTGGAAGGCTGCCTCTTAACCAGCACTCGTTTATGAATTTAGCTAGCGCAGTGAGGGAAGGTTCGTCGAGGTTTCTAAGCGTGTTGTTGGATATGCCATCGGGTCCCGGTGTCGACTTCGTCCGCAGCTTTTGAACAACCGCATGGAGTTCCTCGACGGTGATTGGTCGGTCAAGTAAGGTGTTCTCTGGTCCGGATTAGTTCAGGAGCTTTACCGGGGGATTGGAGCCGACGTACTTGTCGTTGATTATTTTTATGAGCTCGGCATTTGTCCCGTTGTGCACGTGGAGAATTCTGTTTAAATTTAATTGCTGCACTGTTTTACCCGACTCAGGATTCATAAGGCATCGAGAATGTTCCATGTTTTGGGGAGCCCGATCTGGATGTCCGTGCATTCACACGTTTCCTGCCATTGCTGGCGCGAGAGTAGATTAGCGTGTTCTTGAATTTCGCAGTTTAATCTAGCTATTCGTCTTCTCAGGGTGTGGTTGTGTTTTTGCTTCTTAAGCCGTTTCTCTAATCCCTGTTTAGCTTCCCACATGTGAAGTAGGCGGGAATCAGCTGTCGCAAAACCCGCCTCCTCTGGTATGGTTTTCGTAGATTTCTCGACGTGCGCTTCAGCTGTGCTGACCATGTGTCGATGTCGGTTATGTCCGGCATACCACCGTCGTGGTCACACTCAGCAAGTCTCAGGGTTCTGAAGTCGTCTCATTCGACAACCTTGATTTTGTGCCCTTTGGGTTTAGCTGGGCCAGCACTTATTTGGATAGATATAATGAGGTGGTCGCTCCCAAGATTTTCCTGGGTGTTATTCCAGGCGACTTGAGATGCGTACTTGGTAAAACCGAGATCCGGAGTGGTGCCCATGCTGATGCTGTTGCCGTACTGCGTGGGGTGAGCGGGATCTGTTATGAGAGAGAGTCTTTCTTGCTGAGTGGTTTTCCAGAGTTGTTTGCCCTTGGGTGTGTCTCTGGCGTATCCCGAAGCCGTACACAGGGCGTTAAAATCACCTACTATGATAGGGGTCGCCTTTTTGCGATGTCTATTGCCTTCCGGAAAAGAGTGGAAAAATTGTGCTTTTTTCGGGGGTTACTGTAGACGTTTATTACAAAAAGGCTATTTTCCTTTTGTCTCCTTCTCGTGAGAAAAATTTCTATGAGCACGTGCTCAATCAGTGTGATTCTGATGTCGTGTTGTATTACAGGAACATTTCTCCTGGTCAGCGTGCAGACTGCGGGTTTGTCCTTGCTCTCATCAACCGCATTTGAATAAAAAGCTTTATAATTAACTAATTTGGCTAAGCATCCAATTTCCTGCAGTGCAATGACATCAGGCGTTTCAGCGACGGAACGGTTCGCGATGTGCTGCTGAATGTTGCCTCTCTTGCGACGATATCCCCTGCAGTTCCATTGCCATACGGTGTAGCCCTCAATAATGTTGGTGCTGTTGTCGTTATTCCTATCCATGTCGAGAGTTGTGGTTCCTACTCACCCTTTAACTGTTTATGGGCTTTCGACTGATGACGGGCGAGCGTAGGGTTTGTGCGTCTATATGGGGCCGATACTTGCGCTCTACTGTGCAGGTAGCGATATGTTGGCTACTAGTCCTTCTAGCGCTATAACCCGACTCGATAGACCGTCAGTTTGAGTGTTTAGCGTCTGTGTTAAGTTCGATGCCATAGCTTCAAATTTACTGCTTAGTTCATTGCTTAATGTCTCGCCAAGGCTCATGCCAAACATTTCAAGGGCATGCTTGAGATTTTCTTCAACTCTCGCTTCTAGCGCTTCCAAGCTGTGTCCGCTGTGCGGTTCCTTGCTTTTGTTGCTTTTTTTCGATGGAGGCCGTTTTTGGTTTGGGGATTCAATGGCAACTTCCATTTCTGTGAATTCTTCTTTAGTGTTTGACAGGCCGACGGCATCTTGAATTTTTTTTTATTTTTACTTCTTCATGTGCAGACAAAAGCAAAGACACCACCAAAGAAGTGAAGCAAAGTCGTACCTCGTGCGAGCTGCAACACACAACAAATTTGTCTTTTATGAGAGAAAAATGTTAACTTAAGCAAAGAATTTGTCCCCGTCCTCCCATCAAAGAAATAACCTAAAAGCGGAACAGCAGATTAGGTGACTAAGAACAGTCAAATAGTAGGCACTCGGTGCTCGTGAACGTTAGAATACCTGCTCGCCTAAAGCGAGTAAATAAAAATGCCAGGAGAACTTTTGTAGCCTCTTGGGGAAAAAGAATTAGGTGGCCTAGGGTGCGTGTCTCTACAAGGAACGGCTCGTGATACTCACTAGACAGCAATGCTTTGGCGGAGTCGCACGTCTCGTGTCTCTGAATCCTGTTGAAAAAAGAAAAACCGGGCCATCTGCACTAACGCGAAACCGGGGAGGGGCGGAGAATGTGGTGTGTAAATGTATTTTTGGCGCATAGGCGTTTTGCCCACGGATACAAAACCGTTGGGAGGAAGAGGTATGTAGCTTCTCTGTGAACGTCTCGTGTCTTTGCAGCACTACACGTTGTAGCAGGAGGCATTGAAAACGAGTGTCCCCGTGTGTTCTTTTAGTACGCGATACGTTCTAGTGCGAGGCGTTGGGAAACGAGTGTTTCGGTGTTTTAGTACCGTGACTACGTATAAAACGATGACGACGACAGGAGACGCGGACAGCCCAAGCCTCTAGGCGGATTTGCCCCTAATAAAAGGTTAACTGTACCCGATGTGCAATTGAAACCGCTGAAGCCTGGCGCCTTTGCAACAAAAGTAATTACATTGTGTTGAAATGGGGCATTATGACGGACAGCTACACTGTTTAAAAAGCAGCTACGAAAGTGTAGAATGACGGCACAAGACACCTCAGAGTGTTCATTTTTCAGAAAAACTGCCAATTGAGCGTGTTGGTATACGTTCATCTTTGAAACAGCGCTATTTAAAAATGAAGACAAAGCAAGAAACATAAGACAAACCGCTCCGTCTAAGGTTTTTTGCTTCGTCTCCGTATTTCAATAGCGCGTTTCCAGTAATTTTTCAGTGGAGGCACTTCAATCTTTCCCGTCCTGTGCATATCAAGCCTATGGCCCGCATTTTAAAAATGATGATCATTGTTTTTTTTTAATTCTTGTTCTTGACATTCAGATAACTTCTTCATTTCCTAAATTTTGAAACACATATCGAAGTTCCAAGCGGTGCCTGTCTAGTTAGAGCAATAACAATGATTCTTCCCGTGTAGCATTATAGATTAAAATTTATACGCGCCACAACTTTGTAGCCTAACAGCGCTTTTAGAAATGCATATATTATATAGCAACATAAAATAACGTTCATTAGCGAGGATAACCCTCTCGTTTTCTGGTCTATTACGTTGAAATGTTACCTCAGCAATGTAGCGCAGAAGTGTTGCTCTGAAAATTAGGAGCTCTGTGTTCTGTCTCTAAACAAATTTCTCTTTCCCTGGCCAAGTACCGAATCTGCCTTCAGCACATTTTCCTGTATACGAGATTGCACGAGGACTGAACAGAACATCTTCATAGCTGCGC
This sequence comes from Haemaphysalis longicornis, assembly GCF_048455015.1. Taxonomy (NCBI): domain Eukaryota; kingdom Metazoa; phylum Arthropoda; class Arachnida; order Ixodida; family Ixodidae; genus Haemaphysalis; species Haemaphysalis longicornis. The sequence goes on from NW_027526422.1 coordinate 128,994,564, forward strand.
AAGATCGTGAGAGCGTTGCGAAACAGGATTTTCTTCATGGTGATTAAAAATCACTATACCAATCTCTCGACAACGCCGGCTGAACCGGTGCACACAACGCACCCCAGTGTGATTGTGATCGTTCAATAGGTAGCCAAATTGTACAAGACGTTACTGACCACTACATTTCAAAGCAGCGAAGATGCTCCGCTAAGTTTCAATTTTGGTTCAGCCACCCGCTGCGTGGCACGTTCCGAAGAAAACGTTCTTTCCACCACTTTTTCGAGGCCCGAAATGACACGTCTTCTTTCGCAACCTGCGAGCAATGCCGGTCCTTACCGAAAAGGCTCTCTGCCGGTGACAAAAAGGCGTTTCCCGACTACTCTCAATCCTTTCATCCGCACCCCCCTCTCGACTTCTAGCATTATATTAGGTTCCGCATACTTCCCACACGCGAGTGCTAAACCCTTCAGGGCCGTAATATGTATGTGTCTGAAACAGGAAGGGTGTGTGAAAACTCCTATAATCACTTTTCCCTTGTCCTACTCAACGTCTTGCGACAGCGTCCGCGAATTGGGTATCCAGTCTCACGGGACAGAGTTGAAAATACATAACATTACCGAGGCTGACGTGGTGCCCGCTATCCGCGGACTCACCTCAAGGATGCCGGCTGGATGCGACACTATTCATTGCTTCATCGTGAAACATTCTGATGTTTTAGTTTCTTTGCTCTTCCACATTTACATATGTCATTTGATGAGCAACATTTTTCAACAATTTCAAAATTAGGAGACATCTTTCCTCAGCACAACTCCGAACGGGCTACATTCCCCGGAAGCTATTCGCCGCGAGATTGACATGTAGGTGGCGACAGCGTCGCGCTGCTAGTGTGGATGCTCCGCTGATCGGCCCGGAGGAACGCGCACTCTGGGCACGCTTTGTGCCTTTTTCGCGCCGTATTTGAGCATGAAAGGCGCAGGCGAGAGTGGTATGCTGTAGTTTGGTTCCTCAACGTTAAATTTACAAAATGGAAGCGACAATGAGTTTTCACTGCTACGCCAGAAAAGCGGCGACCCATCGGGAATCTCAGAATGGCTGCAATAATGACAATGAACTTGTACGCCATTGCTCGTAGCAAGCTCGATCTTTCCAGACTATGGCTTTGAACCTTCAACAAAAGCATAAATAGAAACAAATCAGGAAGCCTCGGTCTCTAGAGTTCAGTTTACAACAGCAGTATCAATCGTTTCACCGGATGACGCAGTCTTGCATTTGTGGGATACCCTAAAATGGTAACACCACTTAACTGCCCCGACATTTTTTCTAACAGCTTACGATTTTTTTGTGAGTTCGAAAGGCAACACAAAATTACTGAATTTTAACCAGCGCAGAGATATAAATGCAACCGTTCTAAAGGGTCTTTTGCGAGCAGCTTTGGTTGAATGAAATTTTTTAGTGACTCTGACGGCAGTTTTGATGAATAACGGTGTCGGATCACTAATTTAAGTCTTTCGCCGCAAGTGAACTTGTGAATTAAATTGCTAACGCGCGCAGTACAATCAACATCTGATGTTGAGCTAGACTTGCAAAGTGACAAGCAGGTTTACAGCGTGTAAGCTTCTGGAACCTCACAGTGAGCACAGAGTTTCTCTACGCCTGCACTGTTGACCACTTGCGTTGTTTTTAAAATCTAAAAGGTGCCTAGAACAGTGAGATACGTTGGCAGTCTAGCGTAATATTGCTTACGAACCATAAAGGTGGCGAATAAAGATGCCCTGTCACGTGGGTAGTAAAACGTTCCTTTTTGTTTCTCGTTACGAAACTACGCAATGGGTTCCCGGTAACTAATTTTTGTTGTAACGTGATCACCTAGCTTTTGTCTTGGTATTACAAAGAAAAAAGAAACCCGCCGCGGTGGCTCAGTGGCTAAGGCGTTGCGCTGCTGAGCACTAGGTCGCGGGTTCAATTCCCTGCCGCGGCGGCCGCTTTTCTGATGGAGGCGAAATGCAAAAACGCTCGTGTGTACGAGATTTCGGCGCACGTTAAAGATCCCCAGGTGGTCAAAATAAACCCGGAGCCCTCCACTACGGCGCTCCTCATCGCATGCGTTGCGTCGGCGCGTTAAACCATACAATCAATCAATCAACAAAGAAAGAAGAAGAAGAAGCAGAAGGAAGTTTCTGTTCCTTGAGCTCTCTTGTTTTTTCGCAAGGTTTCCTCTCTGAAAACTGCTATCTCGACACGACATCTTCAAGGATGAGGGATCGTGATGAAGTTCGGGTTAGCCAAGACAGGTGCCAGAAGTCATAAGGGTCGGAGATATGGCATGGATGAAGAATGCGGTGGTTGTATTGTCGGAACGTGAGACACGCGGTTGCCGAAACGAAAGGAAAAAAAAAACAAATAATAAGACTAGGAGAAAGGAAAGAGGACAGCAGTGCTTGTCAGTCCTAGTCGCGCTAGTCCAGTAACCTTAGTCGGGTGCGGCGTCAGCGCCTAATGCCAACCGAACGTGCTCACGTTTCAGCGCAGCGCCCGATAAGGTCCAGTGGCGCCGGGCACGGTAGAAGCGGCAGCGGGCACAGGTAATGGGGGTGGATCCAATGGGTGGTCTGCCCGAAGAGGTTGCGGCCCCCTTCTGGTTGGCCCGACGACCAGGCGACCCGGCGCAAGGCGCGGATGCCCGGCGCAGCGACAGACACGGGTATCCGGCGCTGTGGCGATGGCCCCGTAGCCCCGGCAAGAGCTGTCGACGTCCCGGCGCGGTAGCACGGGCGCCGTTAATGGGTTTCTTCGCGATCCCGAGCGTGACGCCGAGCTCGAGCCGATGTCGCCGTTCCGTCCCCCTTCCCGCACCCCCCTGCCTTCTCATCATCAGCGCGCATGACATCGTGGCACATACCCGCGCACGGTGGATTGACTTGGCATCTCGTCACACTACCCCCGGCTTCAGAAAGTTGCTGGGGCGGAGCCGCACACACGTTTAGAGTCCTCGGTGGGCGGAATGCGGTGAGGAGGAAAAGGAAAAAAGAAAAAGTAAGAAAAACGGAGAAAAAGAATGAAAATACTACGTACACAGTACTTAACGCTTGCAACAAGGGGATACGATATCGAGTGAGCAAGCGGCTGGTAACGCTACTTGATTACACCCGGCTCAAGAAGTCAGCTCCGACGTTATGCGAGCCTTTGATGTATTGCACCGTCTATTTCTCTTGGAGAAATAGACTCCACCTCAAGACGCGACTGTTCAGGTGTTTCGCTGTCTGGATGTATTGTAGAGGCTGGTGGTCTGTCTGGAGGACAAAATTTCGGCCACACAGGAAAAGATGGTATTTCCTCACAGCCCAAATCAGAGCTAAACATTCACGTTCGACGGTGGAGTACTTGGTCTCGCGAGGGGAAAGCGTTCGACTTGCATAGGAGACGGGGTGGAGGTTTCCATTGTCCTCTTGTAACAGAACTGCCCCAATACTGTTGTCGGACGCATCTGTTCGCAGCACAAAATCTTTGCGCAGATCTGGTGCTTGTAATATAGGGGTGGACGACAGCTTCTGTTTTAAAACGGAGAAGGCGCGTTCGTGCTGCTCTATCCACACAATTACATTTTGGGCAGTTTTGCGTGTGAGATCCGTCAACGGTTTCGCCGTCTCCGCGTAATTGGGAATGAATTGGCGATAGTAGCCGGTGAGTCCAAGGAATGATCTGATTTGCTTCTTGTTCTGGGGCCGTCTGGATGCAAGAATCTTATCCAGTGTTTTGGTCATTGGTTCAACCCTACCGTTACCGATTTTGTACCCCAGAAAGGACACCGTCTGGTGTCCTATTTCTGACTTCTTCGGCTTGATGGTGAGCTTTGCCTCTCTTATGCGTTCAAATATAATACGTAGAGTGGTGATGTGCTCCTCCCATGTTTCCGTTGCGACGAGAACATCATCAAAATTGTGAAACGTGTTTGGAACTCCCGCAAAGACTTTCCTCATAAAGCGAGCGTAGACTGCTGCTGCTGTCTTCAACCCAAATGGCATGTATTTAAACTGGTATAACCCCGACCTACAGGAAAACGCAGTCTTTTCACGGGAGTTTGCGGCCATCGGAACTTGCCAATATCCTTTTGTGATGTCAAACTTTGAGTAAACCTTCTGTGGTCCGATTTGTGCTAGCAACACGTCAATTCGTGGGATAGGCTCTCTGTCCTCCAGGAGTATCTTGTTTAGCTCCCGAAAGTCGACGCACACTCGGATTGTGTTGTCCGGCTTCCGGATAGCCAGAGGGTGCGTTGTATGCGGCAGTTGATCTTTCGATGACACCGAGGCGCAACATATCCTGAACTTCGTTTTCAATGGGTTCTTGTAACGCGAAGGGAACAGGATATTGTCGCACGTGTACGGGTGTCATGCTGGTCAGGGTTAGTTCGCATTCCACGAGGTCGGTCTTTCCAGGCAAGTCACTGAAAATGTCTTGGAACTGCTTGCACAGGGATTGTGCCTCCTGTCTGCGTTTTGGCGTTAGCCCCGGTGAAATGCACACCTCCTTAAAGGTTTGCTCCTGTTTGGCGGGGCAGAAAGGTAGTTCCTCGCCGTCGGCTCTATCTTCAATAATGTTAACGGCTGCCACGAATGCTGAAGCCTGCTGTCGCTTTTCATATTTCTTTAGCATGTTGATATGGAAAAGCTTCGTTTTGCCGCGAACGTCCACCTCGTAATCCACGTCATTGCATTGATAGAGGACAGCGAACGGCCCCTTCCACTGTATTGTTAACTTGTTTGTGCTGCTTGGACGAAGCACCAGGACATAGTCCCCAGGTTTGAACTGTCGCCTGACTGCCTTGCGTCCGTAGTAGGCCTTTTGCTTGACTTTAGCCTTCCGTAGTTCCTCATGAGCATTCTTGCAGGTTTCTTCGAGACGGTTGCGGAGCTCGATAAGGTTAGTGTAAGTGGTGCGGACATTCTTGTCGAGCCCATCGTCTGTCCAAAGCTCCCTTAAGACCGCCATTGGTCCACGGACGTGCCTACCATAAATCAACTCAAATGGCGAAAATCCCAGGCTGGCTTGAGGGACCTCCCGATACGCGAACAGCAGGGGTGCAAGGTAGCAGTCCCAATGTTTGGGTTTTTCTTGGCACATTCTTCGCAACATGGTCTTAAGCGTACCGTTGTACTTTTCGATCAGGCCGTTTCCCATAGCGTGGAATGGTGTCATGTGCAGAGATTTCATAACGAAGAGTTGGTTCACTTCCTCCGTGAGGCCGGATGTAAAACTGGTCCCCCTATCCGTTAAGATCTCCTTCGGCAGGCCGACTCGGGAGAACATTTCCAATAGCCCCTCTGCGACATGGACACTGTCGATGCTCGGTATTGCTGCCACATCCGCATAGCGGGTGGCGAAGTCTATCATCGTCAAGATATACTTATTGCCCTTCTCCGAGGCTGGTCTCAGCGGGCCTATAATGTCCACTGCTACTCTTTGGAACGGCGTGTCTATAATAGGCATATTCCCCAAGGGGGCGATACCCACTTAGCCTTTTGGGGTCGTACGCTGGCAGACGTCACATGACTTTACAAATCTTTTTACGTCTGCATGAATGCCCGGCCAGAAGAACTCTCGAAGAACTCTGTCTGTGGTTTTCCTCGCGCCTTGGTGGCCAGACATGATTCCTTCATGTGCCACTCTCATCATGGCCTCCCTGAGGGGTTGCGGTATGACCAGCTGTTTAAACCGTCGGCCAGATGGCAAACAGCACAGACGGTACAACAGCCCTTTTTCTCGTACAAAGTTGTAACCATTCCCACTTCGGGATAAAAACTCCGTTCCGATCTTCCTGAAGCAGTCGTCAAGGGTTTTGTCTTGCTGCTGTTTTCGGATCATGTCTCTGCTTGTAACATCCGTGATCGGGATGGGGCCCGTTACAGCAGAGACTTCCTGTGGAGCTCCGGATGGTTCGCTTTCCGCTGTCACGTGACGGGTTACACGCTCGCGCGTCTCCTCAGACACTGTCGGATCCGGTAGTTGTGCTGCCATTCCAGGTTAGGATCATTGGGCTCCCTAGCACCTGGCATGTTTCCCAGTATGACGTCATATAAGGGATCGGCCATGCACTTTGCCAGGACATGTCCCGTGAAATACGGCGTGTCCACGTAAAGGTATGCCTCCTCAAGGCGCCGCGTGGTGTTGTCTACGAACAGGACTGTCCACGCCTGTCCTCTGAGGCAACTGTCTGGAATAAGTTCCCGACACACGATGACGGTGTTTATGCCGGTGTCTCGTAGAACGGAAACCAACCGCCCGTAGACCTGGCCGGTGGCCACAGGCATGCTGCTTGCCAGACTTACTTTTTTGAGCTCGCTGTCTTCACCCCCTGAATGTGTAGGGGACAGTTTGCGTTTGCCTTTGCCGCCAGTGTCCGTATTCACTCCTCCGCAAGGGCGTTTTGCAAAAGTGCAAGCGGAGACCTGTTTGTTATTTGGCGGTTTGGACCGGCAGCTGTCCGTCTTGTGCCCCCGTTTTCCGCAGTTTTCACAGCGGGCAGCCCGGGCTGCTATCCTGCAGTCAGGAGCACAATGTCCGGTTTTGCCACAGATGAAACATGTGGGGCCTTTCTTGGTAGGGGTGTCCACATGAGGCTCTTTCCTTTCGTCCCGGAACTTGCCCAGGTTTGCGACCCTCTGAGCTTCAAGGAAGCGGTCACATGCTTCGGCGATCTCTTTTGTGGACTTGCATTCCCTCTTCTTGATGAGGATTGCCAGCTCGGAGGAGCAGCACCGTAAAAATTGTTCAGCGATCATCTTGTCGCGTACTGCCTCGTATGTGTTCGGCACCCCAGACGTCTCCAACCACCGGTCTAAATATCCAGAGAGGCGGGAAACAAGCTGGGTTCTGGTTTCTCCGTCCTCAGCTTTGGCCAGGCGGAACTTGTCGTTATACCCTTGAGGGGTAAAACGAAACTGCTGAAGGAGAGCCAGCTTGACCTTCTGGTAGTCCAGCGAATCTTCTGGCGTCATCCTTCCTATCACGGAGAGGCCGTCACCGGTGAGGCAGGTGCTGAGTCCTACGGCCCATTTGTGCTCCGGCCATTTGTCCTCCGCGTGACCCTCTCAAACCTAAGCAGGTACGCATCAAGGTCATCTCTACGCTCGTCGAACGGAGGTATGAACTTGTGGGGGCTGGCAGAAATCGTTGGTTATGCCTCAGGCGCGCGCGCAACAGAGCCATCAGCTTGCGGGTTATTTCGCGCGCCTTCCTGAAGCCTTAGGTTAAGCAGCAGGTACTCATGCCTAGCACGCTCCAGATCTGCTGCGGCCTTCACAGCCTCACGTTCTGCTGCCCTTTGGTCTCTCAACCGGTTTTGTTCCGCTTTCACCCACTCTCACAGCTCGGCGTCACGGAGTCCTAGCTCCTTTCCACTTGCTACAGGCTTTTCAACCTCCATGTCGCTTCTCCGGCCGGAACAACTCTGGCGCAAATCTCGTCGTCCTCTCTAGATGTTGTTAAGAGGTCCTGTCACGGACACCAGTTGTGATGAAGTTCGGGTTAGCCGAGGCACGTGCCAGAAGTCATAAGGGTCGGAGACATGGCATGGATGAAGAATGCGGTGGTTGTATTGTCGGAACGTGAGACACGCGGGGCGCGGAACGAAATAAAAAAAAAACAAATAATAAGACTCGGAGAAAGGAAAGAGGACAGCAGTCCTTGTCAGTCCTATTCGCGCTAGTCCAGTAACCTTAGTCGGGTGCGGCGTCAGCGCCTACTGCCAACCTAACATGCTCACGGTGCAGCGCAGCGTCCGATGAGGTCCAGTGGCGCCAGGCACGGTAGAAGCGGCAGCAGGCACAGGTAATGGGGGTGGATCCAACGGGTGGTCTGCCCGAAGAGGTTGCGGCCCCCTCCTGGTTGGCCCGACGACCAGGCGACCCGGCGCAAGGCGCAGATGCCCGGCGCAGCGACAGACACGGGTATCCGGCGCTGTGGCGATGGCCCGTAGCCTCGGCAAGAGCTATCGACGTCCCGGAGCGGTAGCATGGGCGCCGTTAATGGGTTTCTTCGCGATTCCAAGAGCAACCCCGAGCTCGAGCCGATGTCGCCGTTCCGTCCCACTTCTCGCACTCCCCTGCCTTCTCATCATGAGCGCGCATGACATCGTGGCACATACCCACGCACGGGGGATTGACTTGGCATCTCGTCACATGGATAATGAACCCCTCTTCACCCGACCCTGCACAGTGGTCGGCGTCATCTCCGCTGCCGGGAGCCGACAAATTGGATTCCCCTGGCTGCCACGAATCCTCGGAAGGCTCCATGACTGGGGAAATGGGCTCGGACAGCGAATTCACCGTCGTCGCAGGCCGTCGTTTGAAGAGGAAACTCCGTCGCACCTCAACGACAAGTGAGATGATGGCCGGAATGCCCACTTGTCCGAAGGTCTTCACGGTTGGTTATGTGCCCGTCAAGAAAACCGATAACCTAAATACGTTGAACCATCAGAAACTGACAGAGTACTTTCGCCGGGTTGCGGTTAACCAGGTCAAGGAAATCCGGATCAATGCCTGATTGAACGTGCTAATGGTTGATGTGACCACCGACGGCATCATAGACACTTTGAAGGCTATCACAGGGTTCGGAAACATCCAGGCGCGTTCGTTCTTGGCTCACGGAAAGGAAACAACGACTGGTGTCATCTCTGATGTAGACCTGGAGATCAACGACAGTGACCTAGTGCAGCTCCTTTCGTCAACGGTCCGCATCCTGGACATTCATCCCATTGGTCGCTCGCGGTGCGTGAAGGTGTTGTTTCAGTGCGATTTGCTGCTAGCGTCTGTGAAGGTAGGCTACATGCGACATCGTGTGCGTCCACATGTGCCACGGCCCCTTCAGTGCTATAAGTGTCAGAAGCTAGGTCATGTCAGTGCTGCTTGTAAGAATTCCGTAGCATGCAAGCGGTGTGGTGATACTCATGACCATGTTAACTGCAAAGGCACGCTGAAATGCACACACTGTTCGGTTCCTCACGAGCCAACCTCTAATGTATGCCCAAAAATGATGCATGAGCATCGAGTTCTGTGCACGATGGTCAGAGATAACTCCACGCAAAGAGAGGCTGCAGCGTCCATTCGGAGACGTCGTCAAAGCTCGCGTCGCAGACGTCGACAGTCACGCAGTATATCTCGCCCCAGGGATTTGCAAACCACAACGGCACCACCGTTGGCGCCACCCCCACAGGTGTTGACACAGGAAGAACCACGACCTCCTCCGGTTCCTCCTCGTCGAGCAAATTCTGGAACTGTATCCGCCAACGACTGGCCTCTCTCGCCGCAAACGGCTTCTGCTGCAAACAAGTCAGCCATTGTAGTGAAAGGCCCACATGGAAAGCACAGCAGTGAAGTGAGGCTCGCCGATGAGAAGGTGTTACGCATGCTTAAACAGCTGCTAAACACTTTGCGACAACTCATCGCTGGTCTGAAAAGTCAATCTGCGAAAATTGTGGTGCCGGTTCTAGACGTGTTGGAGCCGCTCATTGAGGCACTCCAGTGATTTATTATGGCGCAACAAACCGGCATAATTTTACTGGAAGAGAGACTTCACAATTCTTTCGTTATGCAATGGAATGCAAGAGGACTGCGAGGGTGCATGTCAGATTTTCGGTCGCGCATGTTTAAGTACAAGTTCCAGTCGTGGTTATATGTCAGCCAAACATATCTGCCCCGTTTCGTCTCTCCAGTTACGTTCTCCTGTTGTCACAGAAGGAAGGGATACCCAGCAAGGTATTATCAGGCGTACGAAAGGAGATACCATACGTCAGACATGCGCTTTCTGCTCATGCTTCAAATGAATATATTTGCGTGACGTTAACGCACAAGCGTCGAGCCATTTCGGTCATCGGGGCTTACATACCTCCACTCGCGTGCGTTGACTTCACGTACCTGAGGTCCGTCATGCACACTTGTTCCGGTCCACACATTATCGTCGGTTAGTAGCCGCACTGCCCCTTTGGGGCAGTGCGGCTACTCACAAGAAAGGAAATGACCTTGCAGACTTTATTCACGACGAAAGCTTCGTGGTTATTAACGACGGTTCACCTACCTTTCTTCGTGGGCTCTCGTACAGTAGCTGCTTGGACCTTGCAATCGTATCAAAGACTCTGTCGGCATCTCCAACTTGGTGTTGTGATGTTGAGTCACATGGGAGTGACCACATTCCGACCTACGTACAACTGCGCTGGTTCCACACGTCTGATATCCCTAGGATCTGTTGTACTGATTGGCGGAAGTTTACGTTGATGGTTGAGGAGTCATGCGCAACTATTACGTCGGAGCCCGATGTAGAAAGCGTCATATTGTCTGCTATGGAGTGCACCACGAAGTACGTTCGCACTCCCATACATCGAACACCCATAGATGCTGTGTACGAAGAACTCCGTGCCATAAGACGCCGCGCAGACAGATGGTATAGAAGGACCCAGGCTGCATCAGATCTAACAGAATGTCGCCGCGTGCAACGGAAAACACGACGCCATTTAGAAAAGCTTGGAAGAGAGCAGTGGAGGCGATTTTGCTCTTCATTAGATCCGCGCAAGCCCCTTTTAAGAATTTGGCAAGTGGTACGAAGTCTCCAGTACCACCTGAAGCAACTGCACCCTTTTCGTGCTTTTGCTCTAAGCACAAAAAAAGCGAAGTAGAGGTAGCTGAAGCATATTTCAAAATGCTTGTTGATGGATCCAAAACTGACGACTGGGCGAGTTGGTACATAGTCTTGCTTGTTAACAGCGCAAATAAAACAGGACACAAAAGGAAGAAGGAACGGACACAGCGCTGACTTACAACTGAAATTTTATTGCGGTTGCCAGCGGTTTTGTAGGAACACTGGCAATAACAACAAAAAGGAAAAATTAGAAAAGGAGAAGGAAAAGAAAAGTTTTTATACATGATAACATGATAACATGATAACATGCGCTGGATCAGAGCATAGTGATAGGGAAGCATGACAACCAAATCGTGCGGGAAATTTTAGAAGCCAAAGAAATCTTAAAGTTAGGACAACAATGCGTAAGCACTCCATCTATCTCCCTCTCAGATAAGGAGTGTCAGTACTTGGCGCAGCGCTCCCCTCCCGGTAAATGAAGATTACTTAGGCCTGCCCCACGGTTCGATTGCGACCATGATTTTTGTTATGTCATTTGTACTTATCTCGTTTCGTCATGACCACTGTGAGTTTTATGCCTTCCCAAAATTCTTATCGTGACACGCCAAGGAATACGTGATGTATCTATTCCTTTCATGTTATCATGTATAAAAACTTTTCTTTTCCTTCTCCTTTTGTAATTTTTCCTTTTTGTTGTTATTGCCAGTGTTCCTACAAAACCGCTGGCAACCGCAATAAAATTTCAGTTGTAAGTCAGCGCTGTGTCCGTTCCTTCTTCCTTTTGTGTCCTGTTTTATTTGCGCTGTTAACAAGCAAGATGTTGATGGATGCCACGCCCTGCTTCCCAGTACACAAAGGCGTACACCGCAGACAACAGACGACCGCCTCAACGTTCCGTTCTCGATGCAAGAACTGGATGCCGCTGTTTCAGCCTCCTGCCGTTCATCTGCTCCAGGACCTGGTGTTGTAGGGTACTGCGTACTGCGAAACCTTGGCAGTGAAGGTCGGAAAGCTCTCTTATCATGGTTCAATGCAACGTGGATCTCCAGCTCTGTCCCCAACCACTGGAAATGAAGTCGAGTGGTTGCTATACTGAAGCCAGGAAAATCCCCCTTGGAGCTTTGCTCATACAGACCATTGCCTTGGCAAGCTGCATCGGAAAGGTTATGGAGAGAATGGTGCTGGCCCGTCTCAAATGGTTTCTTGAGGAAAACAACATTTACCCGGACGTCGTGACAGGATTCCGAAGAGGACGATCCTATCGATCTGGTGTCTTCAGTGGAGCAAGAAAGAAACCATCGCCGAATCGCGGGCGCATTGTTTTTTGACATCAAAGGTGCCTATGACAACGTGCTCCACAATGCGATTATGGATGCTCTAGAGATTGTGGGTGTAGGTGGCCGAATCTATGAGTGGATTTTCAGTTACCTTACTGGTCGCACAATCTTCATGTCCACGTCTGCCGGTGACACAGGACGCCACCAAGTTAATCGCGGTGTTCCACAAGGAGTAGTGCTGAGCCCCACCCTCTTTAATATTGCCCTAATCCCTCTCGTGGACGAAATGCCTGAAGTCGTGAGAGTCACTATATACGTTGACGATATCTACATCTGGACTTGTGGTGTAACTCGACCGCAATGCGAGCCCGTTTAAAGCGAGCCGCAACAACGACATCTCGGTACTTGGGCCGTCATGGTCTGAGTTCAGCACTAGAATAATGCGCCGTTCTTGCATTCACCAGAAAGTCGATGCTCCGGTATCCTATCATAACTGAGCGGAAAGTAATACCTTACGTCACACACCACAGATTTTTGGGAGAGTCTGTAGACCGCGGTCTGTCGTGGACGAAACACATCGCCTCGTTGAAGACTGTACTTGCAAGCATTCTACCTGTTCTTCGTTTCGTGGCGGGGATGAGATGGGCTCCATCTGAGAGCGCTCTTCTCCAGTTGTCCCGGATCCTGTTTTTGCGGCATCTTCGTTACAGCCTCCCAGCCATTTCAAGCCTGCGAACTTCTTCCCGGCGCACATTAGAGGATTTGCAAGCACAAGCCCTCAGAATATGCTTGGGACTACCATGATGTACCTCTACTGTGGGCACAATCGCCGAGGCACGTGTTTTTCTAATGGATGCAATTCTTTTGGGCGAACCCGTTCGAGTCTACCTTAGATGTTTCACAAGGCATGAACACCATCCATTATCGGCTCTTCCAACTACGTGTTCGAGAAGTAGTTTTGTGGCAGCCATTTTGCAACACCAACATAGGATCCCATCAGGTTTCGCCCCAATGGTGGTTTGCCAGAATCCTCTGTGGGTATTATCAAAACCGTCAATCCACCTTTCCATCCCGGGAATTGGGAAGAAGTCCTCTTTGCCATCAATAGCCCTCAAACAGTTGACTCTAACGTTGTTGACAGACAAGTAAGCCTGAACTGTACATATATATACTGATGGCTCCGTGACTGCATCCCGGTCTACCGCGGCTGTGGTAATTCCAAGCCTATGCGTTACCCGAGGATTGGCACTAGACCACAAGACAACTTCTACTGCCAGTGAGTTGGTTGCCATACGGGAGACGATTTGTTTAGTCTCCCGTGAATCACCTCAAGCTTGGACCCTGTTCTGTGATTCCAAGCCAGCACTCCAGGTCCTCAACGGAGTTATGAGGCAAGGCCCTTATTATGCCCTTGCTGCGCAAGTACTCGAATTATGCTCATTAGCACTGCAACAAGGACATGTCCTCACCATTCAGTGGGTACCAGGCCATTTCGGGACAGCTGGTAACGACTGGGCTGACCAGGAGGCAAAGAAGGTTTCTGCAAATGCAGATGTTGTACGTCCGCCCTTCGCAAGGACTGACACGACCGCCCTTCTGTCTACCATTCTCCTCCATGCCTCGGCGAGTCACTGGTCCCACACTGACAATCGTCATAGAAGACTACACCGCCTGGACCCCGACTGCGAGTTTTGGTTACCTCCTGGTATTGCGCGAAATTACGCCACGCTGTTTCACCGACTACGGCTTGGCGTAGCCTTTACCCGTCGCTACAAGCACCTCATTGGCTTTACGAGTGATCCCGACTGTGAGGCATGCCATGTACCAGAGACTATTTCGCATGTTCTCTGCCACTGTCCACGCTATGCGCATCCTGGAGAACAATTAGCGAGAACATTGGCCCGTTTGGACTGTCGTGTGGTGTCGGAGGAAGTGCTGCTGGGACCTTGGCCAGACGCGAAGCGTTCCCACAAGGCATTTATATCTGTGGTGACATTTCTGCGCTGCAGCGGCCTCTCAGATATTGTAGTTGAGGCCCGACCGGCTTAACTTTAACACATGCACGTTATCAGTATAGGCATCTTCTATACATAGCCATTTATTTATTTAGTTCTCCGCCATCTTCATCTCTCTCATCCTCTATCCACGCTCTTTCCTCCCCTTTCCCTTCCCACACACAGAATAGCTGGCCATTCATCAGGCCATCAGGCCGTCCTTTCTGTGTTTTTTTCATTTCAATAAATCTCCTCTCTCTCTCTATCAGACTTCTTGAGCATTGGTTAAAAACCACAGGGATAAAAGTTTTCTATGCATTTCTTTTTTTTCTGGAGAGGGGGGGGGTTTCTCCCTACGTTCCAAGTGCAGCTAAAAGAGAACGCATGTACCGCGGAAATCCTAACGTTGGTTAAGAGTATTACTTGCAATTAAAAGTACGCTAGGCGTCATGTTCGGAAGTGCTGAAAAAGCAGTACTTCAACAACTAGACGCCAGCATTTTCCAAACTTATTAACACTGTTTTGGCCCGAGATTGTCCAAGAATTGTGGCTCGCCTTTTACAAAACTATATTGAAAGCGAGCATTGTGGGAAAATTAGAAAAAAAACAGCGAGTCATGGCACACACCCTCCACAAAAGTGAGCAATTATATTACGCAATTTTTCCTCTTTATTTAACCTTAGGTCCGCCTTAAGAAGTTAAGATGTGACCTTATTAGGCATTTGGTTATGCTGAGTGAAACACATTTCTGGACAAGGTGATTCATGTCGACGTTTGAAAACGGGATATATAAAAATGACACACGCAATGCCACAGGACAGACGATCGCAAACTGACAACTCCTTAGTTTTACCAAGGAATCCCTCCGAAATACTCTTGCGCGTTCACACAAATATATCTTAAATAATTCGTAAAATTACCAACACAGTTTAAGCAACGACTGTCCAAAAATTGTATCTATTTTCGAGAAGGTACGGGAAGAATTCGATCACACAGACGCTTTCGGGTGTAAAATACGTCCCCGGTTATGTATGGGCGACAGCGCACGGGTTGTGTGCATTGTAATTGTTTTTGTTTGTTTCTATACAGACACAGCGCAATTTTACAAGGGTGTGGCAAATGCACGGGTAGGCACAGGTCTTGTTGCTTGCCTGTTTTATGTATTAAACATTTATCCGTTAATTATCCTCCACGCCACCTCCAAAAAGCGCCCTTTGATGTTCCCGAAACGGTAGACGACTGCACTCATCAATAAGAAAATTGCAATGTGTAGAAGCGATGCTTATATCACGTTTCCCACTCAAGCGGTGAACACGGCGAAGATGTTTCGTGGAATTGAACCAGCGCGTTAACCCGCAACAGCCGCTGATTATGGCGTTTCTAGAGGAAATGCGCAAGCAGAGGTAACTATGTCATTGCTTACTGCCAAACAAGTGCACATATTCGTTCTTTATCATGTGCAGCACGCGTATTGCGCCTCGCGCAACGTGAATCAGCAGACGACGCGAGACCACCATCCACACTAGGAGCGGTTCGTCCCGCGGCCGCCAGGGGCCGACTATGCTCGATCTCGTTGCGAAGACAGCCAATTTCTCCCCGGACTTCATTTTCCAAATTCTTCGAAGAAGAAGAAGAAGAAATATATTTATGTAGGAGCACAGTCAGTTGGTGCTTCCGCAATAGAAGTCTGCCACAGGGATGTTGTGTCTGCCCTCCATTCTTATGTTGCGGCGACAGGCCGGTTTTCCTGCTAGCCCGCTAAACGTTCACACTTATCTCATTTTTCTTCCTGAATCTACTTTCATGTTGTACATATTTTAAAAAATTCTGTTCGGTATTTCCTTTTCTAAATTTTGGGATCTAAAATATTATAGGTCACATCCTCATTAGGTACAAAGCTTCTCGGCCAATCCCCCGCGTGCGTATGTGCCATGGTCTGAGGCAACCAAACAACCAACCAACCAGTCAGTTGACGATGGTGGCCGCCGTTGTGGCGGCGACCACGGCCGCCCGGGCGACCAGTGAAGCTTGAGCCTCCTGGTCTGGGAAGCGCAACGCCTCCTTCCACTGCTCACACGTGGTTATTTTCGGATAGGGATCTCTCTGGCATCCCCACATAAGGTGCTGATGTGTTCCGAGGGAGTGACACGCAGTACAGTCAGGTGAAAGGTATAGGGATGGCTGAATTATGTGTTTTTAGCGGGATTGGGAAATGTGTTTGTCTCTAAAAGACGCCACGAAAAAGTCACCTGTCCATACCTTTTGGCAGTACTTTGTCCGTTATTCTCTTCTAACCAACACGGCTTTATGCCTGGAAAGCCAGTGCAGTCGAACTGTGCCTCGTTATCTTATCGACATCGGCTCTTCTATGCTCCCATGACAACAGATTGACACAGTATACTTCCACTGTAGCAATGCCTTTGACGCTCTTGATAATAATTTACCGCTTCACAAATTGCCCTGATGGGATCTGTCCCATGAGTTTTAGGGGCGAAGCGCCTCATTGGCTGGGGCTGTTGGCATGCCCTGTATTCGTCGTAATCATAGTCTCCGGTAGTCACGGTACTAAAATACCAGGAAACTAGTTTACGTCTCGCGCTAGAACGTAACGCGAACTAAAAAACATCGGGACACTCGTTCACGCCTCCCGTAAAAGATTGATTGATTGATTCCCCGCACGGGGCACCTTGAGTATTCATGGTTGGTGACGGTGAGCTGCGACACCGCGGACCCCGAGCTCCCAACATAAGCCGTGTCCAACCATGGCGAGGTGTTTAAAGGTGAGGGGTAGAAGCCGTAAACGGTGGCCGTCGGAGCCTTGGTCAAGCTCCGGCCGATGGGCTCCCTGCCTGTCTACCAGGCAGGTGAAATGTTCAGGGGCAGGTCATTCATGTAAATCAGGAACAGTAACGGGCCCAGCACGCTGCCCTGAGGTACTCCAGAAGTAACATCAACGAGGTGCGAAGAACAGTTGTTGACCACGGTAAATTGTTGGCACATAGACAGAAAGTTCCGAATCCATGATAAAGTTGAAGAATTCAGGCAAAGGAGAAGCATAGATACACTCCAACTCACGGTAGCTTCCTTAGAACAGGTGTTCATTTTTCAGGAAGCACAAGAGTTATAAAGCCGCGTTTTATTTTTACTAGATCTGGTGCACGTGCTTCCGCAAGCTTGATTAGGAGTGATAAAAACGATGTTACGTCGTACCTAGTTCAAGCTTAACACAATAAATATTTCCCTTTAGATGACGCGTGTAAAGGGACAGTGAAGTGAATTTGTCACGCTCCCGGTTTTGCTTGCACTGCGTACACTGGCTCAAATTACCACACTTTTAATCGTTTATCCGGTTGATAAGTTGGTAATTATTTTATAAAGCGGGAAAAAAGAAAAACTACCATGCGCGGTCTGTGCCGGCCGCACCAACAAAAGGATGTGACGACAGGAGGAGATGCGCCTTGATTGAACGATGTCCAAGGTTAGAATTCAAACGAATTTCGGTTTCGGTTCTGTAAAACAACATGCTTGACATCTGATGGCATCGTTGAATGGGCATTCTCGATATATCAGTAATCGTCGCAACGCGCTTCTGCCATGCTGTCGCCTGTAAAATACCTAAGATAAGCCTCGCAGGACAGCTTGGAATCGTAGCAATCACTAGCCGAGACCTACGCAGTGGATGAACTCCCTCCGCCTCACCGCAGAGACTCAACCGCGATGCACTTTTCCCGCATATCCGGAGCTTGCCTCGCTCATGCCTGTATTCTAAAAAGCGTGTTCGCACCAGGCCAAGGGTCTGATAATTATGGCCTGTGCCCACTGCCCGCAAGTACTCGGTGCTTGTGGCAACAGCACGGCAACGACAATTCGCCAGCGCGTCAGTTTCGGTCAGCGCGGGTTCTGCGTACTCGTTCGTGGAGCAGTGAACGTTACGGCCCAAAAATGGTGAACTCAGTTTAAAAAACATCGGCCGCAAACGAAAAAGCAACTTACAAAAAAAACCCGTACCCTCGGGGGTTCGAACTTGTGAGCTGCAAAACAATATCTTAGCGCTTCAGACCACTCGGCCACAAACCAGCGCTGTCGAAGTCGGATATATAAGGTATATACTGTACAACCAGTTTACACTTTTATTTAGTTTTAGCATTTCAAGTAGCTTAGGTGACTATTTGTTGTATAACGCTCGTGCAGTAAGCGTCTCCAAAACTTCTACATTATCTCAAGTCTAGCAATTGCATTTGTTCGACTGAAAAACGTTCGCAGATGTGTGGTCGTGCTGCTGACAGCTATGCTTGTTCACCTAGCGAAAAAAGTGCTTCCTGCTCCCTAGTTTTGCGCTGAACGGTAAAAGTTTCAGTTTATTTTATTTGCTTAGTACCTATATTGACTTCGCTGACTCTTCTCTCGCCTTCAAGTGGCCTTAGATTT
>NW_027526422.1:129012896-129089391 GCF_048455015.1 Haemaphysalis longicornis
AGTAAGTTGATGTGATAAATAAAAAAAGAAAAATAAGACTAGAAGTAAAGTAACGATATTAAGAGGGTGCGACGCGTTCGACAGTTGGCTAGTATTTTCTTCCCATATAGTTTATCATATGATGGCTTTGGAAGGAAGTTTTTCTTTCGCTTGATCGCAGGCGAAGGCACCCAATGTATTTGAGTAAGCGAAGCAGTTGTCTCACAAGTGAAATGGGTTTATATATTGTGTAGTTCTTACCCACATACGTCGACCAATGTTGATATATGACTGTGTGTTTTCAAAGAATTCCGGAAACCACACAGGGTGCGGATTAAAATTATTGCATAACGCTCTCCACACTATAAGTTCCGTCATGTTTCGGTGGAACTGTAACCTGTCGTTCACTTGCAATTTCTCACTTCGCTTCCGTGCGATGAGTGTTTTTTTTCAACGACAACAGGTCTGAGTGCTAGGGGCTTGCTGAAGCAAGTGCTTTGTCTAGCTACTCAATCAATATGGAAAGGACGAGCAGTGGACGAAAGGATGACTGGTGGCTGTGCTGTTTGCGAAGCCAGTCAAATAATTGGATCTCGATGAACTCTGTTTAAAGAATGGTTGCATAATTTTGGTCTTTCGTCTGGAGGGACACGATCAACCATACAATCACACGATGAGATATCTGTTAGGGATATTAGGTACTCACAATTACAACGCCAAAGTGCAGTGACACCCACTCAGAAGAAATTATTTGACAGTGGTAAAAATTCTCAGGCATAAAAGGCAGCTTGCCAAGCTTTAATTGCAGTTTTTTTTTGTTAAATTGAACACGCAATTAGAAAATATTCCTACAGTCGCTGACCAAAACAACAAATCACCATTTACCCTATTGGTATTTGGAAGATACGTTCCGCCGTTGAAGCTTTTTGTCTTTTGTCTAAGGGTGTCCGTGATACCAAAAAGGTACTCCGCACAAGCATAAACATAACAACATTCATGCCGAAAAACGTCTTGGAATTCCAATTGAACCATCGGACCAAAAACTCGCTCATAGATTGAACGCATTTCACGCCTCACGGTTGCCTGGCCTCACAGTTGCATTACACCACGCAAATCGTATGGTTTGCGTGGAGTAACGCAAAATAGCGTGCCTTCCCACGGGGGACTAATATTGAAAATACTGAGAGGGGAATGTGATTGTAACTCGCAAATTAGTCAGGCTTGCTCGCCAGCAGGTGGTGAAATAACAAACATCACAGCGCAATACGCACACTTACCACTACAAGTGCAATTGTTACCGTCATCTTCTCTAAGAAAATTCTGGGAAAAATATCCGAGCGCCAGCAGTCAAGTCCTCCCGTTTTCTTCTGTCTCGTTCGCTTTGCTGGTTGAGCGGCAGATCGATGCCCCTGACATGGGAAATGAAGCTGAACTCGTTATCTGCTGGCACCTTCAGGATAAGACAACTACGACACCTCAGAAAAGAGAGTGTTTAATGCGTCTCCTGGTCTATTTACAAACGTATTTACAAGAGGTTATATAGACCTTCTAGATAGAAAGGATTCTCTGCAGCCAAATCAAAGAACAGCACTTTCCCTTTCGGGAACTTCTAATTGGCTGCAGACGAAATGTCCGGCCCGTGTTCCTTCCGGACAATAATCCGCTGCAAAACTGCCTCTCTCAAGGCGATCATTCGTCACTTGCGGTTTTCCACGATTCCTGCCTCATTCTTCGTTATTCAGAGGATGACCTCGTGTTGTATGGATCCTCCGCAATGTGGTAGCGCTTTGCCATTGGGGTGCAATAATCGCGCCACCCGCGATTGCGTCATAACACCACGCCCGTGCACTGGCATTGCCGGTTACGCAGCGCTGCGGGATCCCTTGGGGTAGCGCATGACCACGGCCACTCGCACGAATCCCTCACAGAGCGGAAGCACTTCATGTGATGCCACAGTCAGCGTGGTTCGGCGGTGAATTTCCTCACCGTTTCCTCGTCGCTGCCGCTTGGTCGAACAGGGTGCATTATAGAGGCAATGATGAGACTGTGCGTCCTTCAAGCGGTTAGGGATCTTTTCGAACCCAACAACAGCGGTGCTAATACATTTCTTCGAGTGTTTTTATGTGCAAAGCTCTATGTGCGGTTTTGGTAAGGTTTAGTGAAAGTGTCTGCGATCAACCTCTCGGCTGGTCAGACGGCTGCATCCGGCTGGCGGAAGACGAGGAACGGCAGGAGGAACAAGGCGGAGGCGCGCGAGGACAGGCCGTTTTTCCTGCTAGCCCGCTAAACGTTCACACTTATCAAATTTTTCGTCCTGAATCTATTTTCATATTATACATATTTAAAAATTCTGTTCGGTATTTCCTTTTCTAGATTTTGGGATCTAAAATAATATAGGTCACATCCTTATTAGGTACAAAACTTCTCGGCCAATCCCCGCGTGGGTATGTCCCGTGCTCTGAGGCAACCAACCAACCGACCAACGAACCGAAGAAGGAAACGGTCGAAAAGAAACTGCTCGATCGTTGGAGTGGTTCGCGTTGTGTTCTTGGATCTGCGGGCCGGCGAGCGCGTTTGGCGTATATGTCGTTCCCGGTCTGGATGAGGGCTCCTACAGCACCGCTTGTGGCCTGAATGTCCAACGAGACCAAAGATCCAACGAGTCGAAAGGTCCCATTAGTCACGTGACCAGCGAGTCTGAATGTCCATCGAGATGAAAGATCCACCGAGGCGAAAGGTCCAACAATGAGATAAGTTTAGTGCGCTCATTCGGATAAAGCGGACAGCGATGGGTTTGAATCAGTGGTGTAAAATTTTACACCATCAAATTTAACCGACCGTTTTGAAAATTTGGTTATTATTATTCATGTAGGACTCAGTTTTGCGTCCATGTAACCTGTTGCACGTGAGCGTATTGATTGATTGATTGATTGATTGATTGATTGACTCTTGGGTTAATGCGCCGACGCAACAGAGGCGATGAGGCACATGGATTAATTTTGACCCCCGTCTGAGAAACGGCTGCCGCGGCGATAAATTGAACCCGCAACCTCGGGCTCACCAGCACAAACGCGAGCGTATTGTCCCGCGATGTTCAGTGGTCAATTTCAGCAATATCGTCTGTAAATAAAACAAACAATAAAATTTCGTTTTGAGTGCTGCAATTCGTCATGGTGTAATCAGTTGGGTTCCTCACACAGAGTTGTAGCATCACTAAATACACGTAAAATGTTGTCGTCAGATAATCATATTTAGATAATTACCCGTAGGCTAGAAAAACAAACTTCTTGCGCTAGCCATTTTTTTTAATCAACGCATGATCCATACTATTGAGTTGGCTGGTGCACTAAAAAACGTAATTAAAGTTAAGCTTGACGGGATTTAACGTGCAGACAAAAGAAGCTCAAGAGACAACGGAATGCATAATTTAATGGGTTCAGCATCGGCAGCCAGCCCTGCAACTTTTTCGTTCCGTATCTTCAAGCAGAACTTTGCATCATTTTACAGTTGTAGTGTATTACATGGGCGGAAGGCGAAAAGTGATCCGAGGATGAAAAACATGTTCAAATTGTTATCATTCAGTTGGAACTGGAAATTTCCGAGTAAAAGATACTGTGAGGCTTTCCGGACAGCCGTGGGAGGAGGGGAGGGGCAACGGACGAATTTTTGGCGCCTAATTGGTTTGAAAGTGCTCAATACTTGAGGTACGTATACGTTTTCGCTTATGGCGCTTTATCATCCTGTTGCCTTGTTTTTATTTGATGGGAAAAGCGACTCTCAGTGCCAGGAACCAAGCCCTTCGTGCTCACTAGTGCAGTACTTTATTCATGCACTGAGCTGCCATATTCTAGACCTAAAACGGTTTAAAATGAGATTGTTATATAAATGCATTTATAATATCAAGGTTTGCAAAGCCAGCAATAGCGTTACACTATTCTGAGCTCCGCGCCGAATCGTAACACCAATGTGTGACTTCCTCCCTTTTTCGCCAATCATTGATCTGCTTGGTGACAGTTGAGCCCACGAAGAGTACTGTGAACATTGCACACGACAAGGAAAAAAAAAACGAGTTGGGCTTTTAAGAATATTACACACCCTAGTGATAAGTAGCAAGCAACCACTTTTTTGTATTTCTTTAACTTATGATTGGTCACAGTTGTCACAGGACCGGGATAATTGGAGAATAATGGGAGAGGTGTTTGCCCTGCAGTGGGCGTAGATAGGCTGGTGATAATGATGATGATGATGATGATGATGATGATGATGATGATGATGATGAACTCGTGATTGTGTTTGCATTGCATAGACGAGCGCAGATAAACATGGTTTCTTCGTTTTTGCATTCGCTATTACCGTATTTAATTTTTAAAGTCCGTAAGAAGAAAAAATACCCAGTGAGGCCCGCGGCAGCCACAACAACTGCAGCAGTGACGGGAAATAAAGCAAACCCATCTTGTGATGTAATAGACGACGGCCAAGATTTTAGAGTTCATGCATGCGCACCTGCGCTTGCGTAAAGAATGTTTTTTTTTCGGAAATACTTTGGTTCGATTCGCAACAAGTACGTGTCGGGATAAAGTTATTGTGGTTTATTTTTGGAGAGTTCGACCTAGTTTCGGTTTTGGTTTCACCGTGAAACGGGCCCATATTTTAGATGCGACTGCATCTCATTCACTCGCCTCGTCCATGCAGCGTCGGCGTCGTTGTCGTCCGCCCCTCCCCCATTCTCTTCGCCGCGCGAGCTGCGCTCTCCACCGCTCACCCCCTCTCCTCTCCGATGTCCCTCTCTCGTCCACACCCCTCCCCCTGCACTATAAAAAATTCCCCCGCACCTCCCCGAAGGGAATCGTGCAGAAATGCGAATGCATTGGGTGCACCGATGAGTGTGTTGCGAGTAATGGCGTAATTAATGACGAGAGTGTGAACGTAATCATTTATTCATCAGCACCTGTTTGTGTTATCGTTGTACCTGACGGCCCCAATCACTGCCTTGTGATCGCTAAAGTGCATGGTCAAAGGGTCTTTGAGAAGCATACGCGCGTCACAGTTTCGCGTAAAGACCACATCAATGGAACTCCCGTGAATGGTAGTGGGGCACGTATCGAAGCCGGCAGAGAGACAATGCATAGAGTGCCTGGTCTGCATGTACTCGACCAGCCACTCGCCACTCTTCTTGCGCATGACAACGTTGAAGTCGCCAACCAAGACTATGGGGTCAGAGGGTTTGGAGCGCACGCGCACACTTTCCATAGCCGCGTCCAGAAATGCATTCGCATTTACGACGACGACGACGACGAAGGCAGAACTACGAGGCGCGAGCACACGTGCGACGACGACGACGACGGCGAAAGAAATGCATTCGCATTACCTGGCCTTTGGCCATCCTATCTAATAAAGTTTGCAACAACAACAACTTACGACGATTATGACGACGAAGGCAGAACTACGAGGCGCGAGCGCACGTGCGCGCGCTCACGTGCGCTAGCGCTGGAGGAATGCAGGCGCACGCCGGCCAACGGAGCAAGACGACCCCCGGCCAATAAATGCATTAGCATTTTAAAAAATAATAGTCAGCGATGCCCGGTTTCGATCCCACGACCCAGTGGGCGGAACGCGAGGAACATGGTGCTCTTCCCACTGCGCCACAAAGCCGAGACAGTATGAAATGCTACGAACGCGCCTTATATCCTTGACTCATTCAAACTACGGCAAGAAGCTACTGATACAACGCATGAAGGGGCAATGATTAACACTTGCAATAAAAGAAAAGAAGCTCCCACTTACAGAAACAATGATAGAGTAAAGGTCGTTGCGACAGCGAAACCCCAAGCATACCACTTAGAGAGATTGACCAAGATTGGCCAATAAAATATAATAATAATCATAAAACATAATATTCATACGCGTTCCCGACACGTTTCACGCGATTTCAGAATCAATCCAACGGAAACACAAAGTGAACCCCACGATGCGTCGCATCTACACAGGCTTCCCCTCGCGGGGAGGTGGGCGCAATTTTTTTTTTCTAAGGATATCTGTGATCGTGCATTAGAAATACTTCAGGCGTCACCATGACCCCATAGTCACATGTTTTTGACTTCAGAGACGGACCGGATAAACCGGATGAAAAAATTACCCCACCTTCCCACGAGGGGAACCCTGTGGAGAGAGAGAGAGAGAGAGACAAACATTTATTATACTGGTGAGCAGGAGGATGTTCGTAGGGCCTCCACCCAGTGAGAGGCATCCTCATTCCAAGATGCCTTGGAGCTGGCTGGCCGTCCGGGCCCGTTCCACCAGTCGGCGCTGGTTCGAGAGCTCGGAGCTGGTCAGCTGCTCCACCCACTGCTCATAGGTAGGGTTGAGATTTGCGGTTAGAGTGGGGGTCAGTTGGCACTCCCATACCACGTGGTATAGGGTACCAGCAACAGGGCAGAAGTTACAGGTGGCAGGGTATTGGGTGCGGTACATAGCGTTTAGTAGTGTGTTATGGGGATACGAATTGGTTTGTAGGCGCCGGAAAGTGGTTTCTTAGTCGCGCGTTAATTGTGAATGAGGTGGCGGGAAGCGACGGCGGTCGTTTTTGTAGTGAGCTAAGATTTCGGTGTACGTGTGGAGTGGTGCTGGCTTTGAAGCAGTTCGGTCGTTGGTTTCTCCCTCTGAGGTAACGGCCCGGTATGTATGAGTACGGGCAGCGGCGTGTGCCGCCTCGTTCCCTTGGAGGGACTGGTGGTCGGGTGACCAGATGATATTAATTTCTGGTAGTCTTCTTACTTGACGAAGAAGGTACAGTGCGGGTTGAGATATGCGGCCAATTAAAAAGTTTCTGCAGGCAGTCTGTGAGTCAGTTATAACAGTAAGAAATTCCTCGTCTGTTGTTGCAGCAAGGGCGATGGCACACTCCTCAGCAGTCTCGATGGAAGTGGTGAGAACGGTTGCTGCTGCCAGTTCTGTGCCTTGCGTGTTAACGACACAGGCTGCATGCGCTTTCTGATGAGGGTACGGCGATGCATCGGTGTATCGAGTGCATGATAGATGGTGATTGTCCTTATGAATTAATCGAAACCCTGTGGAGATGCGACGCATCTTGGGGGTTCACTTGGTACAGTGAGTTTAGCATCGGCTGCTCGCTTCAAACGTTTGCGTTCGGTATCACGTTTACGAAGTTCGGAATCGGCTGCGCGCTTCAATCGTTTGCGTTCAGCATCACGTTCACGCCGCTTCGCAGCCTTGTTTTCAGTGGTGCTGGCATTCCTGTTATCACACTGATCTGCGCTTGTTACAGTTGCGCGGGCGATAGCAAAATTGTTAGGCTCCATTCAACGCATCGATAGAAATCGGAACGCCGGTGCTGGAATCACCGCCGCTATGACGCAACACGAGCCAACACAATCCACTTTAATCCAATCCAAGCCAATCCAATCCAATCCATGCCAAGCCAAGCCAAACCAACCCAATCGAATACAATCCAATGCCCCTCGCGAGAGAGTATTCGCTGTCGAAGAGGAGAGGGGGTGAGAAGCGGAGAGCGCAGCTCGCGTGGCGAGGAGAATGGGGGAGGGGTATGGACGGACAACAACAACGCCGTATGGAAAGGACAAGGCGAGTGAATGAGATGCAGACGCATCTAATAAAGAAATTCGGGGTAAACTGTGGACTCGAGCAGCGCAGGACACGAGTGGTTCGAGGTCAGTGGGAGAGGCCTTTGTCCTGCAGTGAACCTGAGTACGTTTAGGATGATGGTGATGATGACCGTTTCTAGGGAGCAAGTGTTGTTTCATATAATTGACGTACAACGCTTCGCTGTAAGCTGCGCTGCATATACCTCTGCGACGGGTACACCTGTATAAAATCTAAGACAAATAAAAAGCGAAGTACTATACGTACTAAGGAAATCAAACCAACTGGAATTTTTAATCGTAAACTGTAAAATCATTTCGCAGGGTGAAACACCAGACCGGTCTTCTGCACGGCCACACATTTCCGTTCGATAATCCCGCCAGAAAAAGCGTAGTAGCTGCTCATCAGATATTTGCGGGGGGTAGGGTAAAGCCCACTGCACAAACGTTATTCAATCAATGCTCAGCTTAGCAGCTCAAAGTAGTGCAACCAAACCAGTAAATAGCAATGTCCGATGCATTGTTGGAAGCGCCTGTCCTGTCTTCTTTCATGTGTTCGCCTATTTTTACCGCTAAAAACATGTCGCAAACGTCCGATATGATGGAGGTGGGCCTCAACATATGTACTTGTTATTTGTAAGCCTCGTTGCATATTACCGCAGCGTAATTTGATGAAGCACGAAGCGTTGGCATCCACTGTGCGGGTTCAAATCTAGGGGTTGAGGCCTTTTTTATTGGCCGAATGTGTTTAATTGACCGATTCGCCGACGACGTGGCGGATAGTACGAAGAAAAAGCGTGCAGGTGAGATCCGTAGATGCGGGAGAGACGCCCCGCACTTCACCATCTCCGATGAAGTAGAGCACCGGAGTTCAGCCACTGCGTCCACCTCGGCTCGGGATTACTGCATGAAACGATACTTGTTAACTTGAAGCGGCGCAAAGAGGTTTATGCGGCCCATTTCTGAAGGAAATAACAAGTGAATAGCGGATCATGTAGATTTCTGAAGTATGACCAATGCGCGATTACAGATAACCTCAGAAACCACATACGTATTGCACGGCGAAACCGAAACCGAAACTGCCTCGAACTCCCACAAAATGTACCACAAAACTACATTCTTACAATTTCACTTCATGCCAATAGCACTAATGTTTTTCCTAAGGAAAAATAGCACTGGCAAAAGCACAATTGCGTATGCATAAAATGTAGTACGCTAAACAGCGTCCAATCTTATTTCAAGACGAGTTAGCCTCACAGGAAACGTCACGCGACGTGCTTGAACGATAGCCAGGATTTTAAACTTTATGTATACGCAGATGATTGTATGTCAATGTTATTGTTTTAGAAGAATCTCTACTACTACTGGCAGCAAGCACATGTGTCGGAATGTAGTTGCCGTTTATATTTGTAGAGTTGTTCAAACCAGTTTCAGTTTTGGTTCTCCGCAGCAACATGCTTGGCGCCCAACGTTACCGCTGTTTGGATGTCCTTGTCGGCGGCATTATAGGTCACACAACGATGCCAGACGCGCCTAAAGTCGTAACGTGTACTAGATGACGCGTTCGCAGTGGCTGCATGCCGTCCGCAGAATCGGAGACGCTCAGCGTCTCCCTCAACTCCGGAGCCTACCTTAAGAGGCCGAGGCTCTCACGAGGCCGCAGTCGGCGGATTCGGCACTGCGCCTCCAAGCTGCCGGTGATATGTCAACACCACGCCTCGAAAACTCGCCAGCGCGTCAGTGTCTGTCTGTACGTTGTCTTTAAACTCGCTCATAAGGGAATGGTGATTGCAGCGCAGAATGGCGAATGGAGTAGATAAAACGTTACCTATACAAAAGAAAATAAACTGCCCTGCCCCCCCCCCCCCCCCCCAAAAAAAAATTAATAGAACCGGAGATTCGAACCTCCTGCTACGATGCACTGCATCTAGTGCTTCAGAGCACTCGTCCATGCCGCATTTCTTTTATGCATAAAAAAACTTGCAGTTATTATGCAATACAAAAGTTAACTGTTATCTAAGAAGGATAACACCGAAGCAGCTACAATAAGCAGCCGCCAAAACTTTAGCAAGCAGGCATGTGCGTCGAACAGGTGCAGTCACTCTGGTGGGTAACTTTCCGTCGCATAGATGCTCTCGACCAACGCAGCCAGCTCCCAAAAAACGGACTTCGTCGGGCGGGGGAGTTCGGCATGCTGGTCAGTCATGCGGAACTTCTACTAGGTATACAATTCCATCACAAAAAGTATATCATAGGGCACTCCACTAGGATCTAGAGAAGGCAAGAACCGCACTGTGTAAGGGACATGGACACGTAAACGTGTACATGTCCCTTTTAACAGATTGTTGCAAAACATTCCAAAAACCACCACATCCAGGCACAAAACAAAGCAACGATTAATGGCTTCTGGTTGATATAAGCGGCAATTATCCGAGCACGAGATCGACATTCCTTTGTAGCGCAAGTATGTTTTGACTAAGAGTTTTGATGTAAGCAGCTTAAAGGAATTTTTTTTTGCCTCCATAAAATCCCCACAAGTATGTTTCACTAGAGACTGCGCTCTTCAGGCGGGTAAAAAGAGATTGCACATGTGCGATCGTGCTGCGGACCTCTGCGCTAGCTCACCCAGCGCAAAAAGTGCTTCCCGTACCTTGGATTTACGCTTTACAAAGAGAGTATTGGTCGATTTTCTGGCTTATTACTTACATTAAATTCGCCGAATCTTCTCCCACTTTTTATTGGACTTATATTTTCTACTAGCCTACCAGTTGCACGGGCAAAAATCTTAGAGCTCCCGTGAAGCGAACTCAGTGAAGCGTCGTAAGCCAATATACGTACTGCATGTGCGCTAGCGTAGGCATACATTGAATTGGACTTTTTGCAAACTAGCAAAATAAAGCCACATTCTTCCAGACACAATTCTTGTCATGGCTTAGTTTTAACTTAGGGAATGAATTGCGACGACCCGCGGGCGGCCGGCCTAGGGTCGGCGAGCCGCAGTGGGCGCAGTCAAAGCCTACAAAAGTAAACGTCATACGAAATTAAATCGGCAAGGAGGATGCAGAGATTAGGACAACACTTTAAAATTAATTTATAAGAAAGTTGCGTAAACGCAAACAGAGTGGTCGAAGCCCTAGGAACTCCAGACTATAATCTCTAGAAGTAGTCCCGCCATGTTTACAAATCACTTCACCGTCACCTTTGAGTAATTCGACTTCCATACACACGGGGATGTGTATAGAAAAACGTCACAGGTGGTTCGCATGTGTTTGAGGGCATTCCTGTTGTTAAGGGTGCATATTCCTGCTTTCCGAAAAAAAAACCCGTTCTCCGTCATAATTGAACTTCGTTAGAACTGTGGCTTGGGCTATTTGGTGCATACTAACTGAATTCTTAACCGCGCAAAAAGACGTGCAGAAACACCGCCATGTGTAGTCGTTTCTTATCCTGTCTTTTGCGCTTTTTGAATTCAGTTAGTCACATTTAAATGCTTGAAGAATTTGGCGGGTACTCTCAACCCTCTGCCGACACTATGGCCAACACAATTCGCGCAGGTATTGCCGTCCGCTAAACCGTCGAATACGTGCTGAGACGTCCCACAGACCGCTGAAAACGTGCCGCCACATTTCTAAAAACAAATATGTACCTTCCGCTCTTACAAGAAGTGGACAAAAATGAATCACCACGCTTCGTCTTGGAGCTGCAACAAAGAACTCGACAGGCTTTGACCGAACCGCGTTCCAACCAATTTTTTTAACCCCCTTGGTCCCAACAGCGCACTTATGTCAGTAGCTGGGAAATGGAGGCCCGAGAACAACACTTTTGTAGGAGGGTGGCGTAAATACACTGCACTGTCGCCCTTGAGGGTCAATATCCCGTTGTTATTTAGCTGACTCAGTTCCATAAAACAGTTCAATGATCACAGACGAACCAAACATAACCTTTCGGGCTTTATCCGTTCACTCTGGTGAGGGTGGTATTGCGCACAGTCTTGCGCAGGATCGAAAGGCAGCGCAGGAAAATGGGGCAATTTCTGAAATTTATAAATAGTTAGGCTTCCAGGTAGAAAAAGTAAAGTTATTTTAATGATATTGTTACGTGGCGGCAGGACGCAGGAAATTAACAATGGAAGATGCGAGTGATGTATTTACACTATTTACACGATGTCGGCCATGAGGGAGCCCGCCCAGCTGGGTCTCCTTCTTCTCCGGAGGTTGGGCCTATAGCTTTCGTCCTCTTCTTCCCGTGACACATCCCCCTCGTCGAAAGTGACCGTCCCGGTCTAGGCCTTAGTAAATGTACAGATGCGGTGACGATGCGCGATGAGAGGAAAAAGGGAGTCCTCACCGCCACGGATGAGGATGATTCGTCGTGGTGAGCACTGGCCCCAAAAGAGCAATGTCCGCCGACACCTGCAGTGAAGCAACGTCCAAAGGCCTCGGAGGCACGCCGGAGTTCAGGGCAGGTCACGTCGTTTGGTCTCGGCTGGGGACACGGGGCTGGGGAATTGTGCGTCCATGGCTCACCGGGGCTGGGGCGGACTGACGCGATCCAAGAGCCTTTGAGCGATGTTCAGCAGCCGAGGCGAAGCGGAGCTTGGGCCAGGATGGGGATGACCTCCGCAACCTCCACCAAAACATGTTACGTGGCGGCAGGACGCAGGAAATTAACAATGGAAGATGCGAGTGATGTATTTACACCTGTGCACTCCCTGTGCACAGGTGTACCTGTGCACAGGGGACCTGTGCACTCCCGCGAACCCATCTAAATTATAAAAGAAAATAGGAAAGTGCACAATTGAGAAATTGAATGTTCGCAGATTTCAGGTAGGCTTGCTTAAGTGCTGCCCGTGTCCATGCGGCGGGAAGGAACGTGAGTTTGTTCGTAAGAAGATATTAGTTTTAGATAGGCGCTTGGCGCTTTCTTGCTAAGGAGAATTTAATAAATCTCGCACACCCAAACACAGGCACACACAGGCGTAAAGGAGAATGCAGCGCATTCAAAAAAATGTTTGTTGTGGGCAGTCTTCAGTCGATATGACAGTGATAACCTATATCTCGTAAACTATAGTGATTTCATCTTCGTGAAGCTGCTGTTCGGAAATAGCGTTCCTGACCACGTGGAAAGGCCAACGCCGAGGGTATATTAAAATTCAAAATATTGTGTACTTAAGCGAAGTTATATACTCGCACCTGAAACGCAGACGTTCTCGCTATTAATTTGGTGAATTGGGTTGTGGATGTGATGGTAGAGAGCTTCAGACGTTCACAGAATACGGAAGAGCCTGAATGTCCAACAAGACAAAATATCCACCGAGCCTGAATATCCAACGAGACGAAAGATCCAACGAGACGAAAGGTCCAGTCGAGCCTGAATGTCCAACGAGACGAAAGATCCACCGAGACAGAAGGTCCAATCAAGCCTGAATGTCCAACGAGACAAAAGATCCAACGAGACAGAATATCCACTGTTGGACCTTTCGTCTCGTTGGATCTTTCGTCTTGTTGGACCTTTAGACGCTGAATCCTACCGCACTGGTGCCCGCATGCCTTGCGGTGTAGAGCCGAGGCGGGGAATCGGATAGCGCTGTGCGTCCAAGGCTTAGCATCGACACCGCCTGACACCATGTGCGCTTCGCGGCGTAGGCCCGAGAAGCACCACCTCATCAACCGTCTCGCCGCGTCACCGACACCCGGGACAGCAGCGCCTCGACAGTGTTGTGCTGAGACGCCGCTGGGAGGTTTCTTTTGAGTTTTGTTGTATATAACTGTCCGTATAGGAGGTCCCGGGAACTATTCGCAAGTTTGTTTCCTCGCTGGTTGTTTGTGTGATTAGAAGTACATGTGATGGCGACGTAGGACGGAATGAGTCGTTAGGTCTGGTGCGAGGTTCTGGTTGGACCTCTGTTCCTTGCAGTGGTGTTGGAGGGGGTTGGATGTATTTCTTTGATAATTCGGACACTAGAACCCGACGTGTCTTGCTTACATGACAATTAGTGATCAGCGTGAGCGTTCTAAAGAACAGACTACAATAGGTCACCGCCGCAGCACACTTGGACGCCACTTTTCTATCGCAGCTGGGAGAAGGGTAGTGATATTATAACAAGAAGAAGAGAAGAGAAGAGAAGAGAAGAGAAGAGAAGAGAAGAGAAGAGAAGAGAAGAGAAGAGAAGAGAAGAGAACAAGTAGTGATATTAATATTGTTGAAATCGAAACTAGATGGAGACACCCTCGTACGCGAGAAAAAGACACAGGCAGGCAAAAACGAACATAGCTTACGTATTTTATTGCCAGAACGTGATTGCAAATGCCCACAAAAAGGAAGATATTTATGAATAGAGTTCCGAGAACACAACGTTAATTAGCAGTGCTTTGAATCTGAAAATTTTACTAGTGTAATAGCAAAAGGCAGATTATTAGACCAAAATTTATCCGGCAAATAACCGTAATTGGGAACTGATATAATCGGTGCACTTCGTTGATACGCACAGTCGAGACTACACATCTTGAGAATCATTTATTTACGAACACATCTGAACGACTGGACGTTTTATAAAGTTTTGCAATAATAAACGCCTAAGTGAAATATCGCATTGCTGCTGCATGACATTATGTGAACGCTGGAATAGGTCCTATGCTTTCTTGGCCTGGCCTACCGCTCGGTTTCTTGTACGTCAACGTTCACGCTCGCACATTTCTCGTTGGTGTTTCTCCTATGGCGGATCCGCAAGAATACGCATGCCATATACATAAGTTTATATACGCGGGAGGCTGTTTTAATTTCGCCTTCTTAAGGTCATGAAGGACGGCAAACTACGAACTACAGCAACTACATCCTAACAGTTGCAGGACAATCCCCAGTTTTTACATAGCGTGCACTGGAAGAAAACTTCATCCTCTTGGCTTCTTTCCAAACAACGACTGCTTGATTATTACACCCACACTGGATTAGATCTCTAGTCACATCTTTTCTTGCTTAAAAAGCCAGAATTGTAACAGGCGCCATCATCCGGTATTTCCCTCTGGTGGCTCATTAGCGAAACTAGCATGTTTCGAATCTAGAATAAAATATAGAGAACAAAATATATATAGCAGTCACACTGATAGACCCGAACCCTGTGCACTAATAAACAATGCATTTGCGCTCAATGTCTTGAAGTAGCAGTGCGCTTTATGCGAAATGAAAGCGACACAGACTGCTCCGGGCCGCAGGTGGACTCGTCTTTATGCGCACGCCTGCTCGTTCCAGGTGTCGTGCGCAGTAGCTGTGCAGGCCTGGGAAAGGCCAGCGAAGCACGCGTTGATCTGTTCGGTGGTTGCCTCGTCGCGTATCCAGAGCCGGCAGCCTGCATGGGCAAGAATTGTATTTTAAAGCGGGTGTACTGTTCCAACAAACCCCACATTTTGGACCGTGTGGGCTGTAATCCGCAAAATGGTTTGCAATACCATTTGCATTCCGCGAAGAGTACGTGCATGCTAGGCCAAATATGGCCAAGACTGCATAGTTGATCGCTCAATTCCAGGTTTCGGTTAAAACACTTATAGTATGACAGGGATGCAGCACATTTCGTCACGTACTCGTGTAGAGGATCCTCGTTTAAAAAGCTTCAGCTGGTTACCGCAAGCACGGGCCTGATAATGGCTATGGTAAAGGTGCGCAGGTCATCAGAAGCCTATCTGCAATCAGGGTATACTGAATAAGAGAAATACTCATTAATAGCGCATATTAGACTGGTCTTAAGTGACGAGCAAGAACAGATCAGAGGTCATATCTTTCTGCTGAAAGTAGAATAAATGTGTTACAAAATCGGAAACCCCTTCATATAACGACGACAATGGTTGGAAACGCGAAGCTCTCTTGCGCGTGAAAATCAAATGGTGAACTTCCTAAGTCAAATCCGCTGCAGTAACCTCCAAGTGTCAACGATCAAAGTGCAAACTTCCCGCTAGTCAAAATGCGAACTGAGCCGACAGTGCACCAATCGCTCACGAGAATGCGGCGCGCCGCATCCCCAACCTATCATCGTCGTCCAAAACCCAAACTGCCAATGTCCAAAGCCAACGTCAGCGAAACGAACCAAAAGAAAATCCTGAGCTACACGAATGCGATGATTGCGGAGCCGCTTAGTCGTCTGCTTCATACCGCGCTGGACGGAGGCTTGATTCCGATCATGAGTAGCGCTTTTTTCTTGATTCATTATTATCATTCTTGTTTTACCTCCCGCTGTGTGAAGCAAATTTTATGCCTTGCATTTCTGTTAAAGCACCGCTATCAGTGAGACCATGCAAGCTTCGCTCTAATGACATAGCTTATGCCCCAAGAATGGTAACTGATGAAACACAATCGCAGGAGCGTAAAGTGTGGTGATTTTTCTTGAGTCATGTCCTCTGCATTCAAGTAAGACAATAATGACGAAACACTAGCCTCAGGCTTTGGACGTGGGTTGCCTGTGAGCAGCAAAACGGCATGCAACCTAGACGACCGCACGGCAAACGCATGAAAGAAATACGTCCATCTGTGTATGTCTGCTCTGTATACACGTGTGCAGCGGACACCGCACACTAGACCGAGGCTACTGGCAAAAAACCCGTATTGTTTCCAGGAGATGTACCATTAGAGCACCCTATAAAACATGGTTCTCCCTTAGTTATTATTTTGGGGTTGTCTGTAATACAAAAAACCTGAATAATTAGCGTGTGCTTGGCGTATTTTTATTCTGTAGTTCCATATCAGTGAATATGTTTCTTTCATGGAGAATTTGTCCATTTGCTGGATTATTATGGTCAGATGGTTTCACTTTTGTTCTTCTTATGGCCGCTACCAGTGTTTTCTGGGTCCTGCAAAAGTGGCTTGCACCATGAACGAGGGATACCTCATCACGGGGACGCCTTCTTCACTGAGGCTGGCTGGCACAGAAGTACTGTGCGGAATGGTTTTGGAGCCAAAAAGCACAATGTTCTTAAAATAAGTTGCCTGTTAAATCTATTTTTAGGATATTGTGAACAAAGCTTGCGTATCGTTCAGTTAGTACATAGATTTTATTTAGTTTCTTCCTTCGCAGTGCAGTGACGACGCTGGAGATTTCGGGGAAGTTCATGAATTTATGTTTCGTGGTTTGTTCAATGTGTTCTGTAGAAAGTTGTGTCAGCCTCGGCTGTGGAAATTCCGGGCTGATAAATAACTACCGGGCTGATACAGCAAACGCAATGTTTAAGGCATCTGTGTAAAAATTAAGCTGCTAATAGCAGTCATATGAAGAAAAAAGTGTACCATCAGTAAATTCCTGAGAGCATTCCTTTTCAGTATGTGTGAAACACCCAGCGGATGAAAACCTGGAAAGTTCCACTGACACAATGATGTACGCGAGAGTGGCCTTTTCGGCTTGTGATTTGAGACATTAACTACCTCGGCTTGCGCTCTCATTTCAATACAGAAAGGCTTAACAATTCATTGAAGGTCTTAAAACATGTCTTAGACCAGAAAGTGTCGCGTCAATCAAACGCACCGGTGTTCTGCAATAGAAGACGGTATTTACTCGCACTTCAAATACTCCGCCGTACTAAGCCTCGCTTATGAAAAGGTGCACGCCAGATTTATACGGTGCTCGTCCAGAAACCCCCCACTGCAACACGGTTCCCAAAGTCTAAAACTGTACAAGGTTAGCATTCCGGGGATTTTGGTACTACATAAGTACACCAAATAATTGCGCAAGGAAGAAGAGATGAGGCCGAAGTGAGGGCGTAGACACACAACGCAAACTTCTAACTACATTTTTTGTGCCACTGTGGGAACCTATTAACATAACAAGTATCCGCTGCGCATGCGTGGCATGAAGTAAGATGAAACGCCCGGCGATGCGGCACCCAAGTAAGCCGATTCCACTTCGGTGAGAGCCAGCGAGGGCGACCTAAATACTTAAGCGAGAAATTACGCAACCTATGCGAGAAATTACGCAGCTTATGCCAAAAATTACGGAAGCTCAGGCGATAGCAAGACTCCGAGAACAGTGTTTTAGCTTGACCTCGCTTGCGCTCACCGAGAAGGAATTGGCTTTCTTTGCTGTCGCATCTCCGGGCGTTTAATCTCCCTTCGTGCACGGGCATGCGCAGTGGATTCTTGTTATGTTTAAAAGTTCACACAGTGGCACAATAAAATATAATTGGAAGCTTTCGGCGTAATTGTCCGTCCTGACTTCGTCCGTGTCTCCCCTTTTATCGCAATTATTTTTGTAATTTTAGAAGTATGTAATGACGTTAAATATGCTATTTCCAACGATCACCTTTAGATGCATTGTCGAAGCGCAAACTTCACCTCCGTCAAATTTTAAACTTCAACGAACGCACTACAAGCGTTCTGTAAAACTCATCCGAAATAAATTATAGTTGGTTCATCGTTTTCATGCCTTTGATTTCAAGTCTATTTAAGTAAAGGATAAATGTTAGCTTTGGATGCAGAGAACACCTAAGAACTTGTGGTACTATAAATGAGGAAGCAGTTATGGGATATATTTCCATCTATTTTTAAAGCGTAAAGCGATGCCATGATAGGAACACCTGGGTTAAATTGGGTACATTCTAAAGGGCTTTAGCCTTCTGCCTATTTAGGTGACCTCGATATGTAATATTTTCCTCTTTATTGAAAAGGTCAAAGGTGTACGGCCCCCAAGGAAAATATACGTATAGGTGTTTGTGCGAAGAGAGCTCTCGAAAGACCACTTACACATTATCCAAGAAAGACTGATACAACGTTTCAACATAATTCTTTCGGGTACTCCGCCTCCTTATTTTGGAATATACATTTTGTTTTTATGCTGCGCTTCGACTGAAATTAAGTTCAGGTGCCTTCAAACTTGGAGGATAATCTTCCATTTAGGACGTAATGTAGCCAACAAAGGCAACATTTTCTTTTTCAGTAAGTGTTGTCAGTCGTTTGCTAGATTGGGTCTCTAGTTTAAATTTCTTCGTTATCCTTGCATACAGAAATTCTGGACACAGTTGTGCCACAAGCTTGAATGGCCTCAACAAATTGTGTCCGATCACTACCTTCGTGCTGTTTAGTGGGCGGTGTGGTGTAACAGTGCTAGACCAAATAGTAATGGATCTGTTTTCGAAATTTCATGCTTTGATCCTTCTTCTTCCATAAAGACGTCACTGTATGCACGTTTTATAGCACCGCAGTCTGCACCGAAAATAACTCTGAACGCATTTTCGGTGAGCTTTTCACAACTGGAGCGTCTGCTCAAGAAGAAATCACGATCCAGGACGTGTTGTAAATGATATGTGCTTTCTCTCCTTAGTCGTACAATGTGCACTCTCTTCGGGGTCCCATCAATTCCAAAATAAAACGTGTAAAATATCACATTGATAATAAAGAATGTAACCAGTTGACTAAAACAAAGAATGCTTAATTAGATCCGGCAGATTTCTGCGTAAAAAACAGGCAAGAAATCTCATCGACTGGAGTCTAATCAACTACGAGATGGTTATCATTCGTTGCGTCTGAACACAACGCCATGGATGGACATTCCTATTTTGAGGACAGGGGCTCTCAGGAAATACAGTGTGTTTACCATCCACCCTCAAGATTTCCAAGTTAACGCGTTGTACGCATCAGTATTATCTCAACACGCAGCTACGTGCAGACGAAATAGTCGCGATTCAGGAATGGGACTTCTGAAACTGTCCCAGTCCCAGAACAGTGTTTTCTGCTATCAGTATAGCTCTGGTTCTTTATTAAAATGTTTTCGGGTGAAAAAAACTCGGTTTCTTTTTGCAAATACCTGGGGGACAAGTCAATATCATTTGTTAGGAATTCCTGTAATGCTGCTTACAACGCCCAGGCTCCATTCCTGGTAGTGTAAATTCTTTGAAAATCAACAATGTAAAAAAACTCCGGTGGTGCCAAAATTGTAACGCACGTAAGTATTTACGGAATGTAGAAAGGAACCCACATCCTGTAATACCACAAGCCTTACAACATCTTTAAGCGCCGACTCTAAGATAGCATGCATATTTTGTTGGAAACCACTGCACGGCTATAAACGCCATGCCGTAGCTAATGGCAATGCTCCTGGCTTCATCGATTGCAGTCTTACTGGTGGTATGATCTGAAACCTCGGCGTAGTCTTCTATGTTGAGCGTTTTACAATGAACACGAAAAGCAACCGAGCAGTGTTGCTTCGAAGTAGCTGAACTATCCAATCAAGAAAATATTTAACGCTTTGGCCAATATAAAGCTGTGATTTCCGACGGCTCTTTTTAGATCTACTCGGGAATATATTACCAGGATTCAGCAAAAACGTATAGCTGGTGCACCTTGAAAACACCTCGAGGCCCGCGGTGTCCTCGTTGCTCGTGAAAAAGAAAATTGTTTCCGTTATGTCGGTTAAGCGGCGGCAGGCGACATGTTGCAACTACTTTGTGATCGGCCGTCACAGTGTTCGTTCGAGTATCAGGCGGCCAAAGTAAAACTAAAGCCTACCTTATGCCAAGACCCAACCCTAGATATGCTCCCAACCAGTTTCGGTATGCCTGAAAGGAGGACTCTTAGTATGCTTTCTACAGAGTTTCGGAAAAAGAAATAATTCCTCCTCCCAGTTTTTACGCTGTACACAAGGCTTCACACCACACTGGTTCGGTACCCCGACCACTGAACCTCAAGAAATTGGACGGTTGCCTCAAGGTGGATATGGTTAGGCATGGTGGTTTCACCCGCTGGGCACACCGAAGGGGAAAAAGCGCACACCAGTTACATTCTCCGCCTGCCCTAACGCCTAGAAACCGTGATGCATCGACGATTTGACATGGACATTCCCCGGAACCGAATACGGGCGACGAACGCGTGTGGCGGCGAGAAGATTACGTTTTTGGGAGGGATACC
Organism: Haemaphysalis longicornis; assembly: GCF_048455015.1. NCBI lineage: Eukaryota > Metazoa > Arthropoda > Arachnida > Ixodida > Ixodidae > Haemaphysalis > Haemaphysalis longicornis. The sequence goes on from NW_027526422.1 coordinate 129,033,374, forward strand.
CTATAATCAGTGGTTCAACGCAGCTCCCGATCGCACGTTTTTAGACATCGTCTCAGGTAACTTTGCTTTCTTGAACCCGAACAGTGCGCCTATAGAGTGAACATTCTTTCCACTGCAATATGACGAGACTGATGCCGTGTATATTGATGCGTTCTATCCCATAAACGTCAGTTTTGTCGTTAATATCCTGCCCGGTCGGTTTCATCTATGTGTTATCCTCACTTGAGGAGCCAAAAATTTATCCATACCAGCGCCGTAGCTTTGAAACCTAGTAAGGTTGATAAAGATTTCTCGGTACCCTACTGGGACGTACCCCACTGGCAGGTATCTGAACGTCCTTTGTTGATACCACATTGTCCCAGCTGCCCCAGAAACTGCCAAACGTTTTACTCAATAGTAGCAATAACAGTAGAATATTGTGCACTTCCGAGGTGTGAATTTGCTTACCATATGATGCATCGGTGAACTTTGCAACAAAGCAGGCCTCCGAGTCAGCATACGGGATCTGGACCTCGTGAGGAGTGTTGGGCTCTGCAGATACGAGTGTCAAGAAGAAAATAAATGTGTCAACTAATGAGTGCAAATCACGCACAAAAGATTGCGCTCGTTATTAATATCTAGCTGCTATATTTTTACTTGGTAACCAATGTCTGTACCATGACTTTATAACTACTCCTCTTATCCCCTCTCCTCGCACCTTCACTGCCTCCAAACCAGAATATTCTTACCCAACGATCAGGCACCTCTTTTCTTCTCTCAATGCCTTTTGGTGGTCATTGTGCTATACTGGTGTGGCGATGGCATGTATGTGTATACTGGTATGTGATGACAAGTTCAATATGATGAGTTCATTTCACTTCACTTCGTTTCTGGTATTTTCAACAAATATGTGTTATACTGGAGCTTCGTACTCTATTCCGAAACGCTTCTTCCCATCCTTCTTGATCTTCATCACCCTTCTTTCCACGGAGCATTGGTAGAACCAAGTTCTTAATGCAAGGAGCCTAAAAAGGAGCTTAAGAAGCTTAAAAATATCTTCCACAAATATTATAACTGGGTTAAAAAAATTGTTGTGTGTCATTCTTTTTAGTGAAACACGTAGCCTACTGGTAATTAGTGGCAAGTGCTTGCTGCATGCACTCAAGTTTGCACGTCTTGTTGCCATTTTCGTCGTTTTCATCAGCACACAGGGACTTTTTTGAAAGTCTTATTCATTCTTCGGTTCTTCCATTCTTCTTATTGGTGGAATCGGGGTTGAGGTTCTCTATATGTATGTCCGGAGTGCTTTCGTTTGTTTATAATCCTCGTCAACCCTCCGGGTGTGTTTCAAGCACAGTTCGGCAACAGCAGTTATATTCAGTTATGTTTAACATTCAATAGACAAAACAATGCCATCCGCAATTCCCAGCGGCACAAATATTCCCAATTGTTTTGCCTCCCAGGATTAGCAACGAAGTTCAAAACAAATTCACCTTGAGAACGGCTGCAAATAATTTTCGAGGCCTTGTCTTGCCTTAAGCTTGCCTTTCCATATATCGTATGCATTGCCCAAAGGTCCTGTACTCCTGTACCTACTCCTCCATATGCTTCCATCATTTCATTGGAATCAATTGAATCGAACGGTTTTTTGTAATATATAAATGCCAGATAAATGGATCTACACTTCTAACGGATTTCTCAACTACCTGGCTGGTTGAGTGGTTGTTGCGCATTGTTTATTCCGGCCAGCTGAATTGGTAGTCAGAGCTCTACAGTGCATGTACCTTTGTTAAGAACCGGTTATATAACAGGGAGAACGAAACGGATTTGTCGTTTCTTAATTTTTTGCATCAAGCTTCAGGGAAGCTAAGGCACGCAAATATTTGAGCTAATGACATGTTTCAGGTATTTAAGCGTTCGGACGAATAATTTTCAAGCTTTTCTCTAGGAGGTATTTGGAAAACTATTCAAACACCACCACTTATTTCGTTTTCCCTTGAACTTTTCATAACTCCATTTTCTCACGCTCCTTTTCGGCCTACTTGGATACCGCTGCAGCATCGCGAATAAAGAGACTTCTTTCAGTAGCGTTTCTTTGTTATATGATTCTATGAAAAAGTGGCTCTAACCCACGCTCTGAAGGTGGTTGGAAAGCAAAGCTTTAAACGACACCCATAACAATTGCCGAAGCCAGATTAATTGAATTCACACAAGTGGCTTTCCAAAGAGTGAAACCAAATATTCTACCATCCGTCACCTTCAATTCGCGGGGGGGGAGGGGGGGGGGGGGGGCCGTTCGCAACGCAGCAGCGTCGGGCACGGCGGGCTAAAGCGGCGGACGCCGCCGCTGTAGCCCGGCCGTGCGTCGGCGAAAACAAAATGGAGAGCAGCGTCTTTCGAAGGGTGAGACAGCGGAACATAGCCATCCTGTTTTGCTGGCTCGGGGCTACACCACCGCGCGACCCAGGTGCAGACACCGAAACAATTTGGCGGGTGAGCTTAGTTATTCCCATTTATACCGATATAAACTAGTTAGTTCAGTGAGTTTGAGAAATGCCAAAAAGCTGGGGGAAATTTTATAATCGCTGATTATAAGATACAGTTGCTCCTTTCGCATTTTGTAATGCCTCTTAAAACACAACCGAATTGGTATCCACCAATTTAAAAAACAAAGTCACATATGTGGCAAGCAGTGCGCAAATGGAAGCGTTCCTCTAGCGCCCAGATGCCTGTATGTGGTCCCTACATTTTGTTTTCCCGCCCTTAAAACCAATCCTTAACGTATCTTTGCCGTACGCTCACTTAATTCCGTAGGGTCTAGGTTACCCAGCAGGTGCTGTCGGAAAGGTTAATTAAGCCGGGTGAAGAAATCGCGTAATGGACGCGTAGCAGCGCGAAAATAGGCCCAAACATCTGTCGCTAAGCAGAGGAAAAAGGCGTCCCTGCCGGTGCGAGCAGTCACCTGAGTGCCGGGAACGCTGGGTAACAGCGTCCTATCGCCGCGCCATCTACACTATGCTCCGTGAGTGAAAAGCGCCCTTCCTATCCCCAGCCTCGTTGGGAGTTTCTTGTCCCGCACGCCACGAAAGAACCATTGGCAGCTAGAGGTAGAAAACTTTTCTTTTTTATGCAAAGTACCCTGTCACTCTAGTATTGTTGCAACCATGATCTTCATAGTGCTCTTTTATCTATGAATTTGATCTAAGCTCTACGCACTCTAATTTTATATATGATATAAAAACTTTCGCAGTTCGTTTTTTGAACTTTCACACTGTAATTCTCCAAAAAGCAATCTTCCCTTTTAATATTCGATCTATTACGAAGGACCGAATGTCACCAACCTTGCATCACTCTACTAAAAGTACATGTGACAACTCGGCCAGTTTGATTTGACCCTCCCCTGTTCACGGCTACATCAGGCCAGAGACCCGGCTTTTGGATTCCTTTATTTATGTTTCTTGCCTTCTCGTGGGCGCGCCCAGAGGAAAATACGTCTGCTTTTTTTGTCGTTATGCCAAGCCCAGCAACTTTTTGTGATAAGAAACGGGCGTACGCATTTCGTCGGAACTCTCTGCTGTTTGAGTTTTATATGCGATATTGTCATATAGCTTGACGATTTTAGAAAGATCTACGTTCCTACGTAACTACATGCAGACTCAACGTCTGGCCAACCCATTTTTCGGTGCACGTCACTTTGTGCAATGTTTCTTGAACGCTTCTGCTTTTATTCCTTATTTATTACCAGGAACAACTCTACTGCAACAAAGTTTAAGTACTTCAAGAACCTTTCCTTGCTCTTGAACGAGAGAATACGTTTCTAAGTTTCCAATAAAACATTTTCCTACTGGGATAGTATACCACTTTTTTTATAGAATTCATTATCATACATCTGCTGCCCTTTCAACGATTATTGTAGCTAGTGTCACGAATACGTCTACTCTACTGGCATCCTCTCCACTTTTTTATTAAAGAAGCGAATTCTTTCAGTGCCGATATTGTAGTTTTCTATGGCCTCACTGTTCCTGGATGCAAGTTTGGTTTGGATTACTACACTTATCATTTCGACATAAATAAACTCAGTCTTGTCACTGCTCTTAACCAAACCTTGCACTTTTTCATCCGGCACGACACTAGACACTTGTAATGAATTTGATTTCATTTTTGTGTCGCTGAGGCTTTTCCGTGCTCTTTTTGTTGTTCTTTGTGTCCAGAAATAAGCATAGACTATCATCCAGTTATTTCTATCTGCAAGCTCAAATAGTACATCACTTTCGTTGTACCGACTACAAGTCGAACTTTTCTTCTTTGCGTTTCTCTACCTGCCTCTCTCATTGTGTGCCATGAAGCCTCCAACCACTACCTGGTGCTTAAGTCTTTTTTCAATCATTGTCGGTTCGACAGCTTGATTGAAGCTATTAGTCGCCTGCGCATCTCACCCACAGAATTGTATATAGGTAGGTGTGTGATATTTTAAACTTACACTCTCTCTATATATGGAATACCGAGGCCACGACGCTCTAGGAATTATCGTAGATATACTGCATATTCACGGCTATATATTTCTAGATTAAGAGTCCTGGCACAAGGTTCTTCGCTTGCTTTTGTCCTTTGTAGAACAGAAAAAGGAAACTCAACAACGTCAGCTAACAGCGCGGCGATAATGAACGGCCATCCCCTCCAAGATGGCGTTAGAAAAGGTGGGGCTACTAAGTATCCCATTTCTTCTCACATATCAATTACCTGCCGGTGCGCAATTCGCGCTCTTGATTGCAAAAACAAAAACATGTAAAGCAAGTTGAAGTTTATCTACTTTCCCACGTTACACAAAGAAATTTGGGTGGTGCAAAAATATGTTCTTAATTGCCTGAGGGCTCTGCACAATTAAAACAAAAACTAAATTTAACAGGCTTCGAGCAGTACTGAACGTAAAAAAAATGGCCGCGTTTCTGTTCATTTCGCTGCAAATGTCAGCAAAAAACAATAGCCTTCTGCCGCTGCTGCCCAGTAAATGTCTCTGTTTTCTCTTCAACCCACCTCTCATGCCCCTCCTCTCCCGTTTCGCTCGTCGCACGATAAACAAAGTAGTCGTTTAGCCAACTCATTTCAATTTTACCACATTCCGCTGCTCCCCCCATCTACTGGAACCATTTTTCACTGTTGAACCGTGAACCATGCCACAAGGGCGCTTTGAGTTTTGATGTCAAAACTTTTTTCCAGGGGTATTTTTATATTTTTATCGCAAAATTCAATGATCTATGTGCTTTTGGGTAAAAGAACAATGAAAATATCCCTCATGCAGTGAAGTCTTGTCTCAAGTATGTCTGATGTTTTATTTTGCTCAGCAGTAGAATTAATTAGAACAGTGCCACCAGAATTAGTATTTTTGAAAACACGTTTTGCCTACATAAACGTGCCGTTCAAGACTACTTTAAACTTTCGGCAGGGTGGCTGAATAAAGCGACAAATACACAGCCGGTTTGACGTCCAGATATTCACGACGACCACACTTTTAGCGTTTAAGTAGGCCCAGGAAGACTATCGTCTTTAGAAATCGACATTGTGAAGGGTAAACAAGACTTTTCAAAAATGTTATCTGCAAAATCGCCCAGTCTCCATTTTAGGTGATATATTTCTCAAGACACTACTTCTCTTTTAAAGGAGTCAAAATTTTGTATTTTGTTGCCGGTATGCTAACTGCAAAGATATTAGGATATGGAGATGTCATAACAAAGTATTTTCAGTTGCTCTGGTATGGGCACCAACATATGCCGCTCTATACAATACATGTTGTGAACTTCGAACCGGAAAAAAATGTAGAGGTGTGCTCAAAAATTCTAAGAATCCGCACATAAACCCTTGCTTCGTCTTTCTGTCGAACTGCTGTTGGCCTTTTTCTCAAACGTTGCGGCCACGCTCGCCCGTACTTGACCAGCCCCCCAAACAACACCCTCCAAATATTGCCCCGCTCTCTAGCCATGGCCGATTACTGGCGCGTGTTTTATCTCCCTCTCCCGCACTTTTGTTCATTTTCCTGGCGCCATCTTTTGTTCACACACCCCGACTCGCGACCTTTCTGTCGTGCGATCCCCGGCTGGCGTTCCCCGCACCGCGCGACCTCAAATTTTTGGACCACCTATTTTCTGAACCTCACAAGACGCGTGCTCCAAACACACAGATTAGAGCCGCCATGTTTAAAATAATTACAAATTATCGCCTTCATATCATTCTTTGAGAGTTTGAGAAGTTTTCAAAAAATAAGCAGTACTTACCACTTCCAAAAGTGATAATGAGCTTATCAGGCTCGCTCGTATAAACATAACTCTGCGTGTCCTGGCCTCTGTAAAAAGAAGCAGCAGAAGTTTTGTGATCACAAGATGTACGCGAAAACTAAAAGGTGCCTAAAGAATGCGCCACTGCACGAGCAAACAATCAATGCTTACGCATATCCCGTTTTATAGTATTTAGGAAAAGACGCTTGCTTTATAAAGTGTGGGCGCTATGTAGAGCGTAGTACGCAGCTTCAGGATAAACTGCTTCCGTAAGCGTTGTTTTAGGTACCAGCAGAAGTTTAGAACAAAAATCCTCTTTCAAGTAGCCACGGTTTAAGAACGAACCCTAAAGAACGAATTTCTAATGCTTATAACAACTTTCTGGGGAAACCTAAAAGAATTCAAAACAATAAATGGCAAAAAACTTCAAAAGCGCGACTTGAATATACACAGGCACGTAAAACGCTTGTCGTGTAGAATGAAAAGAAACATGAAAAGATCAGTTTTAGGGGTGCATTCTAGCTTCTAGGTGCATTCGTTTGCATTCTAGCTGCTATTATTGAACAAGAACATTATAGGGCATAATGACCTTATTACTTATTCTATACACCTAACAGCTAATTATTTAATATATACCTTCACTTCATCTATATATGATATACTGTGGTATCTGCAATGGCGCATTTAGCTGTATACAATCACCTTCAAAATGACTACTTGAACTTGCCCAGATCACCTGAGTATGCGGCTCAAAAATTGCTGAGTGACAGAATGAGCATAATTAGTGTTTATAATGCACATGGGCTAAGATAAATGTATACCTAATTGTCTGTATTTAGCGTATGAAATCTTCATTACTTCTCTATAATCACAAAAATATCATTGGTTCAATACCTAAGAAACTGGAGCAAAGATCTTTAATGACGACAAGACTACTACTGCAAAATTTTTGGCCGGCAATGGTGTTGTTCATTAGGGTATTTTAGACTCCGCGTATGCAACCGTGTTCATTTATGAAATGTGATGAAAGAATGCTGTACTAGAGCCCTGTAATCATCACGGGGTTTGTCCAAAACTTCCATGAATGTCTTCAGAAATCATGTATTCAAAATCAGTGACAACCTTTTCAGAACATTTCAAATTATTCACACCCTGCTTGAATGCGCCGTTGCTGACGCTTCACCGAATCATTGAAGGGGCCATGGAATCCATCAAAGGAAACCTCCGTAAGTGAGGTCCTCGCAGCTACTTTTACCGTCTCCACCGTCCCATGCCGAGTTCCTTCCGGGGTTGTTTTGATTTTTCGAAACAAACAGACTCTTGTAGTGCCAGATTGTGGTTTCACGGTGGAAGGAGCAGCGTTGCTACACACATTTTGATCACCAACTTGAAGACAAAGAGCCATGTGCGGCTTGGCACGTTGTCATTGGGCAACATATAATTGCACCGTATTTCTTTTCTGACACATCGAACCCTTTTGCTCAATCGTTTGAGCACTTCACAGTAAAACTACTTGTTGACTGTTTTTCTTTGTTGCAGCAATTCACTGTGAACCACGCTTTTTCTGTAAAAAAACAACAAGCATTGCGTGATTCGGGATTCGCTCACGCTTGCTTGTTTCGGGCACGGACACTCTGTGCTGTAACACCCTCTGTTCTGGCACTTTCATCCAGGTTCGTAGTCACGAATCTACGCCTAGTCCACTGCATTCACTTCGTCCAAACAGTGTGGGTCTGTATGTAGCGTTAAGCAATTCATTGCACTTAAACGAACGCACTTCCGTCAACTGACTCGCCCGAACGTTTGGCACAATTTCGCAGCAGACATTGCTCATTTGAAAATATTCCGTTAAAATGCGATGAACGATTGTTCTGGCTATACAACACTTCTTTGCGGCAACCCAAAGACTAAATCGCTTGCCCTTGTGCAAACATTGATGCCCATTTTGCACCAAGATATCTGTTTGTCGTATCGACAGGTATTCCGAGCGGTCGTCGTCTTTTACGGACACCCCGACACTTCAGGAACCTCTTGTGTCCCATGAACCTTTGGCTTTGTCTTATCAAGTCCTCAACGTGGGCTTTCCGGAGCATTTATAGCGTCTCTGCATTGTGTTTACTCAGTTTCACATAAAACTTGATTGCATCACGGTGCTCCAAAAACTGATTCATTCGTTTCTCTGCGAGAATGCAGTAGATGCCTCTGCGAGGACCATGACCTGCCTCAACACACACCCCCTGGTAACTGAAACCACTCTCGTTTAGAAGCTTAGATCCCCCACTAAATTCTCCACCCAAAGCCTCGGCCATCAGGCTAGTTGCCGGCTACAAACATTCACTCCAGGAAGTTCTGGGACAGACACTGTGTAACGACAAATTCCTCCCAAACAATTCTCGCACCAACCACTACAGCATGCCTCCCAGCCCAGGCATATCTTTGGTGCGTTAAACACCACTCTCCAGCAAATCGAGGTCTTTTGCATTATCTGCACAATCTCGGGAACAAATCAGTGAGACCTTTTGACCCGAGCACCAGCGTTCAGTGAATAGGAAAACCTTGATAGTGAGGCCCGTTTTGAAATACGCTAGCATAATCGTGGGGAAAAGTTTCTGCTTGGGCAATAGAAAACACCATCGTCAAAAGCAAAGCCTTAAGTCCATCCCTCTCTTATGAGACAGGCCTCAGAAATGCCTGGATTATATGTGATCATTTTTATGCTGAAGTTATTGCTTGAGTTAAACGGATGCAACGATTTTATACAATACTGTAGTATGCAGCCACCGTTCCTCCTTATCTGTAGCATGTTCCAGCAGCTGAAATTGCACCCCCTGCCTCTACAATATCAGCTGCAAGTGTAAAATTTCACTTTTCTTTTTCAAAATTATGAACCTAAACTTTCCAAGAAATACGCGTACACATGCGGCACTCCTGGATTAGCCAGGAGGAATAGCACGAGCACCTCGCGTTTCGACTTTAGTCAGCCTAAACCTTTTCGGATATCTGACCACAGCCGGCCTGAACTTTGACACCCATCACATTTTTTTCACACTGGCAAGTACAAAGCGGGAGCTCAAGTTCCGGTTTAGTGTTACAATGGCTGCTGTTTTAAAACACCAATGTAATTATAACACCCCATCTCGTTCTTGCAGCAGTGCCACCTGCACTGTTTGTAATGAGTATTTTGTGGTCCATTATAGCCCGTCATCTCATCCTTTTTATTAGATTTGACCAATCTTCAGAGTGGCGAGGCTGAACTGTAACACCGTGGAAGGAGCAGTTGTAGAAGACGTATCACCTCTGGCGTAAATTAACTGCTGGCAGGGAGCATAAAAGGGAGGGAAAGAAAATTTATTAGAGAATGTTTCGGTGGGTCAATACAGGGCAGCACCTCGTTTCGGGCGATTTGTGGTGAAACGTTTCAGTCTTCTTTCGACCAAATGTCGAATGCCTAGCGTTGCCAGAATACAGCAAAAATTCTTCTAATATATACGCGAAATTATTTTTGTTCATGAGGTTCAGCATGTTGTGGGCTTTGGATGTCTTCCATCTATGCGCCAAAGGTTTCCTTCTCACGCAGCCTTGTGAGGGGGATTCATGACAATCTGTGGGTATGCCGAAGTCCACTACAGATTTCCACAGATTACCTGGGTGCATCGACAAGGCTGTAGTGTTTCGTGGGTAAACCGCTGTAGTGGTTTGGCTGGGTGCCGAACCAAGGATTACCATCACCGTACAGCGTACAATGCCAGTGTACAGGGCAAGCCGTCATCATGGCCAGCAGTGTATAAATGCTACACCCCAGGGAGCTCACAAAGTGTGAATTCATCCAGTGATTTGCGATCGTGAGGGTCGACTAGTGCCAGGGAGTGCCGAGTCGTCTTTCATCCGGGTTTGGCGGCACCAGATGTTGAAGGAGAATCGAGGCGTTGCTGTGCTTCAAACACAGTAATTTATTCCATCACGTTGTTTCTTGTCCAGACAATCAGAATAGTGCTCTGCCATCCTCCCCTCTTATTGCCGATTGCCGCAACAGGTAATACGGGCAGACTACGTTTTTCTCTTGAAGAGCAATACCATATCTTCGGGAGATGGGTACTGTGGGAACTCAGGCGTTGTGCCATGCCTGTACTGATAGCGATAGAGCTAGGGCGTGAGTGGTTCTTGGACCATAAGTTGCAGCCTTTTACACTCGCGAGGGAAAGTGGTTTATGACTGATTCTCTATGCACACTGCATGCACAGCTTACGGATCACTGCGACTTGCGGTTGCGCCATCCGGTGAGATACTAGGCCCGTTCCCCAGGGGACAAAACAACTACTTGAAGAAGGCTTACGTTACCGCTGAGGATATGTTGTGAGTAGTCTGTTATATTTTAGTTTGCGGGTAATGTTTTTCGAGTGACTGCAACCAGAGTTGCCGCCGCTTTGGGTTGTGGGGAGGGGCCAGTGAGGTGGCGGTTAGCGTAGCCCTTGTAAGTATTTGTAGCTTAGTAGATGCTGGACGTCTCGCGATGTACCCGACAATCTTATATTGTAGCATGTGTATCTGGCACTGGTGTATGAGTAAATGTCTTGAATTTACCGAGAATTGTTTCTGACGTAGCCAGGAAAACTTAGAGGACGCCCGAGACTATTTCTTTCAGAGGATGCGTTGGTTTTTATCGCATATATTCATTTAGATTTGTAGGGGGATTGGACACCATACAAGTTTTCACGTTTTTTAAAGTTTTATCTCCTTTCTGATAGGGTCTCTGCCGCATTGGTGTGTCGCGTAGCTGTTTGGCTGTGGGAGCAGTTTGCTTCACAAGGCAGAGCAAATGCCTAGACGGTGGTTTTTGGGCTGTGAGACATTAAACCGCGCTTACTGCACTTCACACTCAATTACGATGGTTTTTGTCAGAGAGTTGTTTAGTAAGCAAGTCCCTGCGATTGGCGTAAACTCCTACGTTTCATTATTTCTAATGAAGTATGGGCTTCGTATTCTGGACACATTTCACCGTATTGCTTGGAACAAGACATTGAAGCCGAAAAATCCCGTAAAAAGCGGGACCGAGTCCCACCAGGTTTTACATTTTTACGTGAATTGTCAGAGGAAAATAAAGTTAGACAAAGTATATATACGCAGTTATACGACTTGGTACCACCATTGGATACAATTCAATCCAAGGCATGAAAACAACAAATGGACCAAATTCTTACGCTTGAGTCCCGTTCTCAAACTTGATTACAATGGAGGCCGCTTGGTTTTCCTGGCGTGTCAGGCGAACGCAGAGTTCCTGGGGCGAATCTGATGTCGAGGCTCCAAGGTAGACAGTTTCAAATTCCGTGTACAGCTGAAGCAAACCAGAGCATGTATGGTTTCTTTAAGATTCTTTTTATTATGAACGCGTCGAAAATTAAAATGGTTCATAAAATTTTAAGCAATTGACTTTAGAGCACTGTTTTCAAAATTCCCCGCAGCAGATTCCTGAAACATCGCATAAGTAGTTTCTTGGTGTCATGAGTAAAAAAACTAGACATGCTTTTACGCCGTGTCTGCAATTACAAACCATTTGCGACCCAGACACGTATTGGGGAATAGTGCAATGGGGCTACAAACATGCTAGCTTCAAAAGTTCCGAGAAAGTAAGCATTCCCATTCAGATGGGAGCCTGCGTAAGCAGCTTTACAAGAAAAACTAAAGAAAACAAGGGAGCAACGCGATTGGTTTTCTCAAATGACCAATGTTTAGGCATAACAATGTACACTAAACCAACTGTCATAAATCTGCAAAAAGAACTTTTAGTGCCACACAGGCCTCGTTCGTTGCAATCCACAGCGAACACCACTCCAAAGCCAGAATTTCTGGTTCTTTTGAAAATAGCAGAGAACTCATATTTGCACAATTATGCATTTATCGCTGCTGAGCTACGTCGGGATTGTCGAAAAACAAAGTATGCGCTCATCTACCCTCTGCATAAATCGACCGAGGGACCTATTCTCGACTGCAGAAATTGCCGGCAATTCTGGCAATTTGCCGGAAGTCTTTTCTGACTGGCTTTCAATTTTTGTCGTGTGCTTCTGGTTGACAAAGCGGTTGTGTGTGCTGTCGTCATTTTGACGTTTCATGTCGTTTACGGGCACAGTTCTGAAGTTTGTCTCATTTCGCGTTACCAAATGCGCATAATTCTTGGCCGGCAATGAAAAACCAGACTAAATGCAGCGGACATGACAACCAAAGCCTGTCTTTGCTATTCAACAACAATACTGCTTGTAATACACACCCCCTCTGTGATTGGCTGAGAAGGCGTGACGTAATTTAAACAGTTGGCGGGAACGATTACGTCAAGCATTGGCAACTTCAGCCTGCGTAAAAGTGATGTATGCTACGTAATAGCTTGAAAATGGCGGCTGTTTTTGTCGCAAAATACAAGAAATAGGGCAACAAACAGCCCCGGCTTACGGCGCCGCAAAATGTGCGGCAATTTTCAGCAGGCGCAGTTTAGCAGGCGCGCTCTTTAAAGGAGCCATAAAGAGAAAACAAAAGTTTGTTTTATTCGAAAGATTAGGTGTTTCATAGTACCCCAAGCGCTTTCCCGGAAGCAAATGATGCTTTATTCACTGAGAAATAAGGCAATTTAAGCCAAAATTTTATATCTCCCGCTAAAATTGAACATTCCGTGACGTGTACAATGGCGTCATAGAGCCGGTCCATGAAACAGATACTTAGTATGTCGAATCCATATAGCACCCACACGCGGGAGTCGATCGAGGCGGCGGCCATTTTAAAAATACTAGTAAAACCTAGTGCACCCGCAGCCCTAGTCATGAAATCGCCTGATCCGGAGAACAAAACTCTCGCCGAGGAGCTCGGGCTTGCATTTGATAACCTCACACCACAAACACGCTCAATGCTTCTAAGTGCACGAGCGGCAAGAAATGTGGGATACGCGGTGGACGGGAAAGCGACCTTTCCGCGATAGCCACAACAGACGAACGCCCAGCCGTCGGCACCGCTGCCTCGTCAGCCCCGTCGCGACGGACGAATATAGACTGGTACGTATGTGCCGTATTTTGATTACGGTTAATAATAGTTCAATTTCAGTAGCAGTATCACTTATGCCAGTTGGCCGGTGTCGTGTATGGAAAGCCGTTCGCGCGAGCTCTCTGCTTCGACGAGAAAGATACGAGCGTCAATGCGCGGTGTTTACAGCATTTTTTTCCCCGAGGTCAGAGCGATTTGACGAAGTCGGCGACGAGCGCCAGCATGTCCCAGGAGTGAGCTAACGTAAGGGTCCCTGCCGTAACTGAACAAACTGAAGTTTTCAGTGGTTGTAAACTGGAAACGAGCTCGTAACGACAGCAGCAAGCGAACACCATTCGAAACTTACGCGACGACTGGCACAATCTCGTCGCTTCGTGCTGTTCCTTACTCCCCTCGTTTCTATTTTTACCTTTGCTGGTTGGCGATATGACGGCCAACCTTCTGTGAAGGGATTACGATACGAAGCAAGGTAGCGGCTGTGCGTGCTGGAACGGTTCGTTGGCCCCGAAGAGCCTCGAACCCGAAAATTCGTCTGCGCGACGGCGAGATGTCGAGCTCGGCCGGCGCGCTAGTTTCGTACGCATTGGCGCACACGCTTGCGAGTTCGTTCGGACCTTCAACCGTTTACTCCACCGTTCTTTGTCATAAAAAGAATGTGCAGTATGTTTCACGAACATTTAGCTCGCTATGCAAGCTGTAAGCCCTGCCTAACATGCGTTTGCTTTTGCCGGCCTCCGCCAATCGCAGAGCACTCCCAAGTGACATCACAGCTTCTGTTGCGGAAAATGAGCTGGTGGGTCGCATGGTCATTTCCTTTTTTCCTAATTATGTAGCTTATTTGAGCGAAGTTTTTGTTATAAGTGGTGTCGTTATGGTTCTAACGAGGCAATCTTTCGAATGAACCAAACTTGTGTTTTCTCTTCATGGCTCCTTTAAAGCTTGTTTCCTACCAAAACAAATTATAGTTTCAACTGCTTCCAAGTCAGCGATCATAGGGCACACAAATAACGTGCAGTATTTTGCTTTAATGTTTGGCAATAAAATAAAAAATGATTTGTTTGGCGTAAATGATTTGTTTGGCGAATGCACGAGTTGAATTTGCGCGGTTCGGTAATGTTCGCGAAAGAGAGATCACACACACACACACAGCTACAAAGAAAGAAAGATGCATTTATTCACAGACACCTATTATGTGTTGTCGTTGTACTTGATTGCTAGAGCGGATCTCAGCTTTGAAATTTCGTGTCAGTACTCCTTTAAGCGGGTGCATTAGCCCTTCTCACGCCCGATTCCTGGCCAATCCCCCACGTGGGTATGTGCCATGTCAGCAGGAACAACAACAACAATGAGCCATGGGGACGCGGCCAGGCAGCGCGCGCCCATCTCCCCCCGTTGCTAGGGAAGACGAGGAGCGCGCGCACCCGCAGCTGTTGCTATGCGGACTACGCCGGCGGACGATTCAGGTTCGCTTAAGAAGTGCATTCGCACTTAAAAATTGTGTGATGTTCTTCAGCTCGACATCCGCCTTTCGCTCGCTTTTAGATCAACGTTACTCGATCGCCTTGTGGTGTTGACGCTAAATTTGACCTCCAGAAAGGTGTTTTTCTTGTCAGCCTGAGCTACCGTCTTACTTTTTAGAGTACTATCAAAGTGTTTTTATATTTTTCTTCCGCAATATTTGATACCTTGGTAGCGATCTTTATGAGTGACTCGTCAAATTACACTGCTTGTCGTCATAGCTATAGGTGCAACACGTAACTAATTGCTTACGTCGTGCTTACGCAAAAAAACATGGGCGAATTTTCGGCAATTTGTGCAGTCGAGAATGGGGCCCCGAGTTCTAACTCATATCATGGATGACAATATTGAGCGTGACGTGGGTGAAGCGTACTTAGGTGCTTTTTCAGATGTATAACAAAACAGGAATACTGAAACCGGAATGCGCATGTGTAATCTTTTCAGAAAAAACGCAGTGTACAATGTTTTATGCAAACTTAACACCGTGGTACCTTGACCAGAAAACTAAACCATTCATTTCATCTTTTTATTCTGTCGTATCTTTTCTACCGGACTGATCCAGCTCATTTTAGGCACATCGAGGAAAAGCTTTACTAAAGATCGAATTACGTGTTTTAACAAAATAATGCGATAATCTTGTCGGAATAAAATTCCCATACAGCTCTTTGCGACATTACCAGCTATTGCACCGCTCACAAAATCACAGCCCGAGGAAAACTATTTTATCACTTATCTCAGTTTTGCCCGGAACATTTCTCGCTAGAAACAATTTTAGCAGCTTCCACTACTGCTGCAAGGTCGGAGAAACAGCGGATATGGGTGTCGACGCACCTTCTTCCGGTGTTGCTTAGTCTTGACAGGTTTTGTTAAGATTAGTTAGGTTTCGCGATGCTTTTGCTTGCTTAAACTGAAGGCTGAGATTAAGTTTAAACAGATTTTACAAAGCCGTTTTGTTCGGTCCCCTACAGTGACAGCGCATCTCGGGTGGGAATAAGCTGGGTCGACTTCCGGCTTCGCTGTTTCTCTAGCCTTGCACCATTAGTGCAAGGTAATTGATTATTTTTTTGTGCCCAGCCGACCCGCCGCCTGAGCCCTCCATAAGTCTCCTTGCGCCACTCGACCTTCTATTCCGTGCGTTCCCCGAGTAGAGTTGAGACCGGATGCGAGGATAGCTCTGTAGGCTATTGGAAACTGGGACCGACTACAGTTGAGCCCTGCTGGGAAGCTAGGATGGCGCATGCCCTCCCCTTTCTGCTGACGCGCCTTCTTTCACGCACTCCCTTCTCATCGGGACGCACCGCGTGCGTATTTTCTCTTGCTTGCCACACAGCCACAAACTGAAGTTTAAACAACTCCGCTTATCACGACTCCAAAACCAGTAATCCCTGGATACCCAAAAAAGCCTCACTCCTTGAACACTGCCACCCTCAACCTAATTGCCTATTTCGAACATGGAAGCAGTGTTAAATGAGCAGTTTCGAATGACGTGTCTGCTCCCCTCTTTGCAATGCGAAATCCGCAAAGCCCATATCCTCCTGCCCCACAATTCTCACAAGACAGAGACCCTCCCGGATGTAAAGCCATTTCGCTTTAATTAGTTTTAGATGCGACGGCATCTCATTCACTCGCTTTGTCCCTCCATACGGCGTTGTCGTTGTCCGTGCACACCCTCCCCCATTCTCCTCACTGCGCGAGCTGCGCTGTCCGCCGCTCACCCCCTCTCCTCTCCGATAGCAAAAACTCTCTCGCGAGGGGCATTGGATTAGATTCGATTGAATTGGCTTGGCTTGGCTTGGATTGGATTGGATTGGATTGAATTGAATTGGATTTGGATTGGGTTGGATTAAAGTGGATTGCGTTGGATTGTGTTGCGTCATAGGCGCGCCACTTTGCGTCATAGCCGCGGCAGGGGGTTTACGGCACGTTTCAGGCGATGGGATAATCAACCCAACAGAAACGGAACCCCCTATGCGTCGCATCTACACAGGGGTTCCCGCGAGGGGAGGTGGGAGTACTTTTTAACCCATTTCCCCAAACCGGCCTACACTCTGCCTCGCCTCCAACCACGGCGTCTCTTTCTCTCTCTTCTTTGATAATTTACAATAGGAGTAGGTATGACTATATTTTTTCTAATATATACAACACTTGTAATGCAAGAAGGAATACGAGCAAGCTGGAATTTTAATTCTCGATATCGGCCCAAGTTATGTCAATGTAACCGCATGTTTTCTTCTGCTGTGATACTTAGTTTATTTAAAACATAAATAATTGTATAGGATTACTCGGAAAAACTTGGGTGTGATATCTTGTAAATTTGAAGGCACACGCTGGGAGAGAGTTCATTGCGTGAACGTTGCGTGAACGACATCCAGAATACCGGTCTGGTGCGATAACCACTACGTTACCGGCGGGGCTACTTTAGCCTCCACTTTCTGAGGTATTTATGTTCAGGTGTTTTTGTTTCCTGCACTCGGGGGTGGTAGCCAGCGCCACTCGGACTACTCGGGGTGAAGGGGACCTTTTTTTTAAACCCCGGGCCGTGCCTCGAGCGTCTACGACATGTCGAGGGTGGTCGACCAGCGTTGAACCCTCTTAGGCTCCCTATGGCACCAAGACTGCCAGAACAGAGGCCCTCGCTATGCATGTAGCGAATCAGAATAGGAAATGAGGGGCTGGTTGAAAATAAGACAGAAATACGAAATGGCAGTCAAGAAAACCTCGGAAAGCAAAGGGGAGGATGTAGTTGGTCAAGATGAAGAATTCCTAAAGTAAGAAAGTGGAGAAAAAAAATGGAGTAGAGGTCATGGGTTCGGATCCCACCTGGCGGGCGTTTTTTCTCCACTTTCTTATTTTCCAAATTCTTTATCTTGACCAACTACATCCTCCACTTTGCTTTCCGAGGTTTTCTTGACTATCATTTCTTATTTCTGTCTTATTTTCAACGAGCCCCTCATTTCCTATTCTGATTCGCTAAATGCTTAGCGAGGGCCTCTGTTCTGGCATTCTTGGTGTCATAGGGAGCCTAAGAGGGTTCAACTCTGGTCGACCACTCTCGACATGTCGTAGACGCTCGAGTCACGGCCCCGGGGGTTAAAAAGAAGGTCGCCTTCACCCCGAGTAGTCCGAGTGGCGCTGGCTACCACCCCCAAGTGCAGGAAACAAAAACAACTGAACATAAATACCCCAGAAAGTGGAGACTAAAGTAGCCCCGCCGGTAGCGTAGTGGTTATCGCACCAGACCGGTATTCTGGAGGTCGTGGGTTCGGATCCCACCTGGCGGGCATTTTTTCTCCACTTTCTTATTTTCCAAATTCTTTATCTTGACCAACTACATCCTCCCCTTTGCTTTCCGAGGTTTTCTTGACTGCCATTTCTTATTTCTGTCTGATTTTCAACGAGCCCCTCATTTCCTATTCTGATTCGATATATATATATATATATATGTATATATATATATATATATATATATATATATATATATATATATATATATATATATATATATATATATATATATATATATATATATATATATATATATATGCAGTCTGAAACTCATACAACTCGCAAAGACAACCAGTGCAAAAGTAAGGTAAGCAAAAATAGAGACACGTTCAAAACATTGAAGTGAAGTGTACTAGCGCTTCAGGAAGGAAACTCCCTTTCTTCAGACTCTGCAGAAAGGAAGCCCTCTTCCTGAACTGTTAACAAAATAAACATTACTAAACGTTTCTAATAGAACCCCTGATGAAGGAAGTTCCACTTGCGAAAGTTTCGGGAAATAAATGAAATGTAACGTAAGGACAACACGCTATCATCTCCTTCCCTATGCTCTATAAACACCGATATATATATATATATATATATATATATATATATATATATATATATATATATATATATATATATATATATATCTTTATATTGAACACGTGGAACACGCGGAGTAACGCTCGACTTCAGACTCCACAGCGCGGACGTAATCGCATCCTGCGTTCATTGTGAGAGATGTCCGGTACACAATTTGTTGTAGACACGGGAAAATATCCCTGCAATGCCCTAAATGCGGCTTGAGCGTGGCGGCAGTTAAGGCCCGCCTTAATTGTTAACAGGTTTTGCAGAGATGCCTCTTGCAGTAAGCCGTAATCGTATGTTCGATCCCTGAAATTGTCGGTTTCAATTAGATAAGTGGAGGTTGTTGCAACAGGTGTGTTACGGTTCCAGAGTGTACAGCAATCCAAGAGAGTCAGTACATGATTTCTATGGCTCACCTCGCAACTCTGGTACCAACCATTTCAAAGGGTGTGAAATACACCTGCATGGTGCTGTTATGCAGCTAATTGTAACTTGCGCAATTAGAGATAACTGGTTTGTCTTAAATATAAAGGTGTCTCCTCTTTGAGCATAACATTTTTCACATATGCTTATCTAGGAAAGATTTTCACACCCGCAAAGGTTGTAACACTCAAAAAAGGAACAACGGGCAACACCTTCACTAGCGTTTCAGGCAGCTACATGCAATTAGTTATACTGCGCACAGAACACGGTACTCGTGAATCAAGAATTGCAGAGCGTGTTTAGCTCTAAAGCACAGTTATTCGAGTTAGGTTTTGATAAAACCAGGCGGGCACAGGCTATGCAAATTAGACTAGAAATAAACTTGAAATCTTAAAGCCGCGCCAAGTTTAGTGATGGTTCGATCCGCCCGTAAACCCGCTTGGAGATTTCCCACCGCAATACTAGGCAGAACGTGGTGACAGAAGGTATTAACCGGATCAAGGGTTTCGATTCACACAGTTTACGGCGACACTCAAAAATTCAAAGACGTGGGATTTTAAAAGCATTATATGTTACTTCACCCGATGTTGTACGCAATGAATATTAGTGGAATAAACGTGCAATGCAGCATTTATAATTAGCAACGTCTTTTTTGCGCCTTAAATGGTGCGTTCATGTTCTGACATTACTTTGGTCATAATGCATTCCCTTTCCGTCATTTTCTGCTCCTCATTCATGTTGTTTTTCTTTTTCTTTAGGATAGAGGTGCCTACGCACCCCTAGGTCATCTTACCTTCTTCTCTCTCGCTTTTTTTCGTCCATAAAAGCCCTACATTTTGCTATTACTGCAAAGGTGCTTCTCTGCTTCCGTAATTAGCAATCTCAGATTACTGCTGCAGGCCTCAATAGATGGGTGCAATGCTGGTTTTCAATTGCAATAAAACAACTCCTTCACCGGGCCTGCCTTCTCCTAGGTAAAATCAAAGCTCGGCGATGGTTGAAAATAAAAGTAGAAACTCTGACATGGTGCAAAAGATGCGTGTTGAACTCGCACTCTACGCAATCTGAATCACACACTGAAATACTGAATCTTGGACCCACCTTTGCTTGCTTTTCTTTGCTGTTATTTTCATTTCGCTCTCGGTCCTTTTTCAGGCCTAGCCTTCGTGCATGCCGACGGCAAACGTTGCACTCCCTCGTAATGGGGCATTTCATGACTTCGCCTTAACAATTATCGACATTTTCCACCCACTCGCTACGTTCATCGCATGCGGTGCCCGTAATTACCTGGAGAGTGATTGCCGGCTTGTAAATAATATATATCAAAAGTTAATGCGGTGTTTCTGCGCATACACAAGTGGCTTTTTTCAAGAGCGTTTTTCACCAAGTGGTATCTTCATTTTGAGCGATCAAAAAGCCTGATTATGGGGCAGAGAAAATATGGCCGGCGGATGACACACGAAATAGCAGCAGCACGAATACGCAAAGGTTCAAATAAAACTCAGTAATTGCTATTAATGATGCCACATTTCTAACGTAAGCTCCTACAAGCAAATTCTTTGAAGTGAACTGTGCGCTGGGTGGGATTCGAAGCAGGGCCCTGCCGACTCTGAATCCAACACGGATACCCTAGACGACTAGAGATCGAACGTTTTAGCTTACTAAACGTGAACCTTCTTAATCTTCGTGGACTCTTTACTTGGATACGTGTGCAGGAGATATGGGCTAAGTAGAAAAGGAGAAATTTGACCATGGCCATCCCACAAGTAGCACTTATGTCCGTACAAAGTATGTTCCCGCATTATTCTATATGAAGTAATAAGAAGTGTGAATTGCGCACTGAGCGACAGAGAAAGAAAACATACACAAAGGAAAAGGGTGATGATAGTGAAAGGAAACATCCGTACGAAACAAACATGGGCCGCCGTAGGCACAACGACATTACAATACATAGAATCATGTTATTGGTGCGGGGTATAAAGCGGCGGTTGCTGCATCATCTTCATCGATAGCAGCTTTGAAACATGACCCAGCACATAGTACTGGTATATCCGCTACAAATTTACTCCATCATAAGATGTGCTTATGTGTTCTTTATTCGTTCTTTGCACAAACGTACCAGGCCTAGTCTAGAAGGGGGAGCTTCACCAGAACCTCCACGCCTATGGAGCTATAGAATAGCTAATTCGCACTCTGTGGAGGACTACCGCGCTGGCTAGATCAGTTGGCACGGTAGCAGATCGAGAAAGTGGATCACTAGTTTGAAACCAAAAAACAGTACAATTTATTCTTCCGCAAAGATATCTTATCAGATTACTATTGAGGTTTTTTCCTGCATGCTTGCATAGTGACGGCGGTATCTAAGATGTTTTCCTATGAAACGCTTCCAACGATTTCAAATATAACAGCAACAGGAGTCACAATATTTTTAACAAATTTGGAATATCGATTTAACGCAATAAAGACACCCCTACGCAAATCATGGCGGCCGTAGTCTCCGGAGATAAACTAGACTCTGCACCTGCGATAAACACCGTGAAACGTTTCTCTTTTTTTGGATGTTGAAGTGAGTGCCCCCAAAATTTCTGCACCCCACCCCAACCTCCTGTGCCCTTTGGAGAATGATAGTTTGAAGGAACACAGGTCAATACAAAGTCTGCAGACGTTTGAAGCAGTATTATAGAGTTGTCGATAAGTTCTCAGCCAATCGAGACACTAGACTATGTAGTCCACAAGTTATATTTTGATATTCCCTGAACCAATAAGCCAGCATAAGTCCGAAGCTTACGTAAGCAATCTCTTTTCTTGAACTCAAGCATCAGCGAACTCGGAAAAAATTTATCGACATACAATACGGTATACATCCGTTCATATTCCAGAAGTATTTAAAATTTCAAATACTGGATTTTTGATTCAACTGCTCTGCGTGGTTAAATGTTAAAAGATGCCTCCCACAATGACGATCTTTCACGAAACTCAACCAGTCTCGCCCACATTTGACGTACTTGTACCAACGCACAAAAGGACGGGTATACTTACCGCAGACGCGTTGCACGTGGGGCCAGAAGAGCCGCCGCATACATCTGCATTAACAGCCATTGGGATGAGCATGCAAAGCAGGAAGGAAGCGAAAAGTGGAACCATTTTGTTCGTAATGCTTGACGTGCAGTCACTAATACAGCTCTCAGCCCGAGGGTACAATGTGACCAGCTGCATTGGGCGGTACCTTTTATTTCATTCTATGCATTCGCCATTCCGCGCCTATACCCAATCAGAAGCGCTACTGAATGCGCTGTAGATACGGCTAATATTAGAATGAAAAAATGAATTGAACTTGAATAACTGCTACGACGAAGTATGTGGTTCAGTTTATTATGTTTTCACTGTTGTAAGGATGGTCCCTGTGTGGTTTGTCCCTATTTTAGCATACGTCCTTCGTTAGCTCCCCTTGGCATGGCCATAAGTATACGTCCTTCGCACGTGTGTACAATTCGAAAAGGGTTTTCATTTTGGTGCATGGCTTTTTCAGTAATTTCACCGTTTCATTTACGACATAGTGGTACTGCAGTCAAGTATGCTTGGAAAATGTAGCTATTTTAAGCTTGCATAGAAAATAAGAACCCTTGTAAATGTTCTGTACTTGAAACAAAAACATTAGAACACGTTCTGTTTTGAAGGCGAAAGTATGCGGAAGCACATATGAAAATTCGAGCTTCACCTTGTATCCAAGGCGAGCGCTTCTGAAAAAAAGGTTAAACTCGGATTTTTCATCTAGTCTGTTTACTTCCGCTTCAAATTCCCCGTTCGACATTCTTTCCTTCATTACCCTTCCGCACATGACAAGGTTTTTATTTGTGATTCACAGTGCGCAAAAAGTAGGTACAATATTCTAAATAGGAACTGGCGGCGTTCAAAAATGCTCAATATTGTTATCGGTCATCCAAATGGCGGTGATGAACAATTCCAGTGTATTGGGGCGTTCTGAGTTCGGCATGAGATTTTGGTGCCACACAAGTTTGTCACTATAAAAATGGGACATCAATCGCTCCGGTGGATGTTCCAACGGCACCATAGCCAATGTTATTCGCGTAACAACGAATATAAGGGTAGCTTTTTTTTTGTAATGCGATACATTGGCTTACGGCATAATAAGGAGTATTATAGGTACAGCACTGCACCAGTTGCACGCAGAAAGCCAAGAAGAGACCGGTACTGAGGTCCCCATATCCAACGCCTGAGATCATTGGGTCTCCCAGGATGGAGCCCTGTGCCTCGCAGGTGTTATATTCTACCCTTACGGTCTTAGAATATAATGGTGGTTGATACACATCGGATAGTTAAATAGCGCACAAGGAAGAAGGTATGGGCAAAAAGTACAAAAACAAGTGTTTTCTCTCAACTGTTCAGAGCAGAGACGCCTTCACGTTGTTGCTGCGTTTACAAGAGAGCTAACAGGGGTCGTTTGCCAGTAAATAACAGTGTAAATAAACCTTTGTGCGTTTTCATACTCGTTCTGTTGGGACCGACAGGACAGAAATTATTCTTAACATTAGCAATACACCAGCAGTTTCTAAGAGTCTTGGGAAACATTGGCGGTGCAGTGGACCTAAAAAAATCAGCGATGATGATTATGAGAATAATGTTGAAACTCGAAAAGTGAACGGGCATTGACAACTTTCGCTGCCTTGTTGGAGTATATTCGCGGTAGCCCATTCCAAAATCTCTAAAAAAGAACAGGACTCAGAATGTATACGTGAGCTTTCCCGTTTTTGACATGAAAATAATTTCCGGATTAATTTTGACCACCTAGGGATCACCGAATTTTGGTTTCGCCTCCATCAGGAAAGCGCCCACACTGCGGCCGGGAATCGAACCCGTGTCCTCGTGCTCGGCAACGCAACTCAACGCAACGCAACGCAAAGCCACCACGGTGAGTGAGCGAGAGATTAGACACAAGGATAAAGCTACCTCTTCTCCCATCCTTCGACAGGCGGAGCGAGCGGCAAAGCAAAGAAAAAAGAAGGGAGGGCGAGTTTTGTGGCCGCCCTGCTCTGGATCAGAGACGCGCAAAACTAGGAGGATCATAAAATGTAAAAAAAGACTATAGAGACTTCTCTTTCACGAACGTAGCAGATCTTCTGACCAATGCCGTTTCTAAGCGGGAGCATGTCAGTTCGCATCGGTACGCGTAGTGAGTTCCACCGCGTCACCGCCAAAAAAGCGAGAAGTTACCTCTCTGTCTCTGCTGCGTTGTCCTTTGCCATAGCGGGTGAACGCTCTCCGTCGCCGCCTGGACTGGACATAAGCAGGCAAGAGCAATTGAAGACGGCCGTTCATCAAGTTGCGCACTCAAACAAATGATTTTTTTTTTCTCCATTGTACGTGCACGTCATTGTGAGTGTCGCAGGAAGATATGTGCATGCACCTATGGTGTTGCCGATTATTTTTTGGAAGAGCTTCTGATAAGCGAACTTCTGATAAGAAGAACAAATTATCGTGGTCCCTTTGAGTTCGTCTTAACGGGCGTCCACTGTATAAGAATTGAATAAGAATTCCGCATTTAGCTTCAAACTACGATGCGTGAAGCACATTAAATGAAATGAAGTTCAAGTGAAAAACAACAGCGTCAACTACTTCGGAGTCTTTTCTATCCTTTAAGAGGTGCATTATCAAGCTTCCCCGCGCTACACATGCCCAGTCCCATTGTTCCTTTTAACACGAAGGTGTTTTATGCCGGGATCTACGAGGATATGACTGATGTCAAATCCATCTCGGAAATGACATCGCCAGGAAAAGTTCTATTGACGAGGCTGCGCCAGGATTTGAGCCGGGCACTCTGTCGCCACAATGGGAGGAGCCTGGTACTTTACCGACTCCATTATATGCTGAGGCGCGGACGCTTGCATGAACGCACCATATACACTTCCTATACCCTCTCCATTTAGATGATGCTGCCGCCTAAGAGAGATGAAGCGAAGTGGTGCATCACGATGCTAATGGGCGCCGACAGTTGGCGCCAGCTTGGCCCATCGTAACGCAATCGTATGCCGTACACTCCACGGAGCAGAAATGCAGTGGTCGCAGATTCGCCAAAGCGACGCGCAAGCAGGTCGTCGGTCGCCAAGTACACCCAAAAGAAAGCCCCGAAAATCTTACTCTTTCGCTCCAGCGGACCGTGAGTTCAACAAACGATTCACTGGCAACCCGTTCGGGCTCGTTCGCTCGGTTCGCGAGCACGCGTGGTTTCATTCAGGTTTACGCAGTGCTCCGGCGCGTGAAATCCAGTGTCTAATGTTGAAGCGTCTGACGGTGTCACAGTGACAAAATTTAAATAGCGCTGTACAAGTTCATATTGATGCAGAATAAACATTCAACTGTTCGTGTGAAAGTACATTTCACTTTGATGTTTTACTGATTCCTATGAAAGAGGGATCAATCACATTTCTTGGAATAGTCACAACTTTGGGATTTTCAGTTAGCAAAATTACATTTTTCCCTAATAACTACAGCGCCGAGGCATGCAAGCAGTTTGAAGGGTAACTCTACAGAACCTAATTTTTCCCTGATATAAATTATAAATTTCTTTGCAGAAGAAAACAAAAGTACGTAACTTGTACAATATATTTTCAAAGATCTATAAACGGGTGCTTCCGTAAGAAAGAAACTTTCATTGCGTTCGAGGTCATATTTTTGTAAAATGCTTTCCGAGGGGCTCTACCGGTTCTTTAAAAGTTTTGACCACCCAGACAGCACAGAGAAAGTTATGAGGAGTGTCTCAATTTCTTATACATTGCCACAATTAGCTCGAGCTGTTATGGTTCGGCAGGTGTAAATTCTTTAGGCCTGCGGTGGATCAACTGAATGACCACAAAGTCCTCTCCGCAATCCCCTGAAGAACCAGCCACTTCCAAGAATGTTTTGAACTCGCGGTTAGTTCATTTTTTACGCTACTCTGATGCACTGATGCACTGATGTAATGTTGCACTGTGGCACTGTTGCACTGTTGCACTGTTGCACTCTTGCACTGTCGCACTGCCAGGCAGCACAGGACTGTTCGGCCTAAAACAGGCCGGTGTACTTCGGCCGGTGATTTTCTGTCCGGCCGTTTTCCGGCAGCCATGTTCGGCCCATGTCCAAATGTGGGCCTTTTGGCCGTATACGGCCGTACTCCCATGGCTGTCCAACGGCCAGTGTCCGCCGGCCAGTCGACCGGCTTACGGTCATACGGCCAGATTCCAGCCGTAGGGCTCCGGCCATTCCAAAGCCACCCGTGTACGGCCGAAGTACGGCCGCCGGAGGACGGCCAAGATGCGGTCGTCGGACTCCAGCCGGACTACAGCTACCGGAAATACGGCCGTGCTACGGGCATTGGAGTTCAGCCACAGTACGTTAACTGTACTGAGGCCGGTCACTGAATGTCGCGCAAGCAGATGACTCATTCGCGCAGTGCAGAAGTAGCACAAACCCAGCATTTTGGGTCCAATGCAGCCACATCAAAGTGAGCTTGCGCGCAACCACCAGCCGTCAAGCTTTCAGCGCAGCCTTGCTTAATTACCAGCCTCAGTTGACAGCAAAATTCATTTATTAAACAGTGCTCACAAATTGTCGTTCCTTTAATTGCTGTGCCTCTTTTACTGCCGAACACATAAAATATTTAGTTCTTTGTAGATCTTGAATAGATGTATTGTCCAGGTCCTGATATCCTCTGTGGGGCGGTTTACCTGTAATAAACGGGGAAAGAGGAGGGGGGGGGGGGGGCGGCGGAGGGCGCATACTTTAGTGGGTTGAATTTCAGAGAGATAAATTGTGCCGCTTTTAGCCCATTTCTTTTAGGGCAATATTCCGGAACACTTTCGTGCTATGACTACATAAACTATTTTTATAACAGTTGCTTGACCTATTTTGATGTATATAAAACCGGCGTGAATGCCTTTACGAAGCGTTTTGGTTCTCAACAAAACACTCAGGAGCATTTAATATAAGTCCTTCACAAAAAAGTATGTCCAGTTTTTGCCCATTTTTCGCGCAAAGACATTTTCTACTCGATCAACTTTTCTGATGATCTTGCGCAGGGCTGATCCTAAGAAGGAGCGAACAGGTACTTTCATTTTCAATCTATTTTAATGTTGTTTTCATGAGTATATGTCCAAAAGAACTTAATTTTCATCTAGTGTCATACTACGTTCAAAACATTCTAGACGTGTTGCGAATGACGCCCTGCTTCAGGTAGCTGCAGTTGTATCCCTCTGTGTTCACGCAAAGAAAGGCGTAAAATTAGAGTTACATAATTTGTTTCAAACCAATAACATAGCAATGGTAGCATGCATACAGGAAACCTTGCATACTGCAAAGAATAGGGCAATAAATATTTTATTGGTCAAGGTTGAATGCGTAGGGTTCTCAACCCGTCGGAGGCAAACTTTCGCCTCTGGAAGTTTATTTATTTATTTATTTATTTATTTATTTGATGCCTGCTTGCCTTTGCATGCGTTACAGAAGGGGGATACATAACACTAAGCATTAAATATGAGACAAAATAACAAAGTATTTCTACAAAGCGCGCGGAAAATCGTCAATATAAACAGTTAATGCAATCATACGTGGAAGATAATTACACTGCAGTATTGATGTAAAATAAAATAAATCACGCAAGGCGTCACCTTTAAAGGAAAGTTAATAATTTGCTTTAAGCTAGCGGTTCCACTTGGCGATATGTAGAATGGCACTTGGATATACTTCTCCCCTTCTATTCCAGTTTTCGAATGATAGATATTACGAAAAAAGTTCAACCTGTGGTTTCGTCTGTGATCTTTCACGTCCTGCCATTTCAGTTTACTTTTACTTTCTCTCATGCTAAGTTGAGCGTGCCAATTACCTAATACGAATCGCACTGACATATTCTGTGAGTTTTCGAGCGTATGAACCAGCTCTTTGGTGTAGGGATCCACGAAAACACATGCGTACTCCAAGATTGAGCGCACATGAGTGAAATACGGTTGTTCTTTTCAGTTAGATAGAGGTTCACTGAAATTTCGTCTCAGAAAGCCAAAAATATATGCAGCCGTAACTTTTATGGTGTGAACCTGCCTATTTAACCTCTAACCACTCCCTAAATACACGCCTAGGTATTTATATTCCTCGGTCGTTGTCACAGGAGCATAATTTACGGTATACGTATTCAATTGGAATGAAGGTTTGCTTGTAAAGGTGCCGTTAACACACTGTTTAACATCCAAAAACGTTTCTGAATCAGCACACCAGGATGTTATTAAATTCGAATAAAGCTACAGGTATACGGAATCACGTTCATTCGCTACAGTCCGGTAAACTACACAGTACTTTTGAACAAAGATATAGGGCCAATAGTAATAACAATGCAAAAACCGATTCATTCAGTTCATAGGATGAAATGTACTACGCAGAAGGTGATATGGAACACCATCATTTGCTTTTTTGCAGTCCAAGAATATACAGTCAACCACTTTAAGCTTATCTATTGCAAGAGCCAAATAGTGCGTGAACTCAACAACCTGCGTTGAGCAATAAAATCCTGACAAAATCCGTGTTTGCTAGGACGCTGGCGATTATATTTAACCAAATGAGTCATATGCCAAGAGTAGCTAAGCTCACCTTCAAATATCGAAACTAAATTCACAGCTAGGCTTCGTCAGTGACAAGGCTCTGTTGTTATCGCAAATTTAAAATAATTTTTTTTCTAAATAGGCAGTCGTAAAATCCCATGAAGTAACATAGTGCGGGGCATGAAGTTGATCCTACCAATGCACGAGCGAGTCTCTTCTACGTTTATTACCAACAACATAGTGCAACATTGGTTGTCGCAGTTTAATTGTAAGTAGAATAACTTGCGCTTTCGCTCGCACTTGCCTTTCTTTGGTGGGGAGTCCTTGACATGGTGGCGGTTTAGCTCCTGCGTGGTGGCCGCTTGCTCGACGCCCTTGAACGCCAGTTGTTTTGGTGAACCATCTCAATCTCGGATCAAATATCTCTGCCGGGTTGATGTCTCCAATGCTCTCCATTTCTTGAGGGGGCGAATAGCCTCGAGCTGATGCGTCAACGAAGCCGGCGGCAGAGGCGTGGTAGCGGCGATGACTGGCGAGGCTTAGCTCACCCGTCGGTGTGGCACAGTCTTCTTGTGGCAATAAATGACATTTTCATGGCCTAAAAGGTTTCCTGCTAATGTCCAGTGAGTCCTTGCACCTTGCCCGTTCACCGAGAACACTCATTACTGTTTGACAAACGATGTTCGCTCATTTAAAACGTAGAAACACGGAGCGGATGAAAAACGCGTCCCCGTCGTTCGGCTCCCTAACGGCTTTCTCTCCCCCCCCCCCCCCCCCCCCCCAGGAAAAAACCGGTCGGTCTCCTTCCAAACACGTCTGTGCATGAATTCTCGGCGCCAAGGCGCGTGCCGTTGTTTGGCTGTATGCCGTTTGCCGAAAAAATGACGTATAACCAGATACCTTACGTAGGCCGGTCTCCTCTTGAACACCGGTTGCCAAATATTCTGTGGCCATTCGCTTGCCGTAATTCGGCCGAGGACAGCTAACCGAATGAAAAACGTATATTCTGGGGCCGTACGTCGGCCGGTATCCTTCATAACACTGGTTGCCCGAAGAAAACGAATATTCTACCGCTGGACACGCGGTTCACCGTTGAAACAACGAATGCACGGCAGCCGCGCTCCGGTCGGTCTCCTTTCGAACACCAACTGCCGCAAGAATACGCATATTCTGTGGCCGGTCGCTTGCCGTGCTTCGGCCGATTACCGCTTTCCGAAAAAAAACGGATGCCCTAAGGCCGTACTTCGGCCGTTCTCTTTGTCAACATCGGCAGCCGTAAGAGAACTGAATATCTGGCAGCCGGTTAGCTGCCGTTGTGCGTCCGGACACGGGCGGACGGAAAAATACCGAAGCGCTGGTTGCCGAATGTTGGCCGTTCAACGTATGATCAGTGGCTGCCAGAACGTGGATGCTGGCCGGACATGCCAGAAAGCGGCCATAGACGGGCAGTCTTGGGGCACACTTTCTGTGCCGCCTGGGTGTTGCATTGTCGCACTGCACTTATGCAGTGTTTGTCCACACTACTGCTGGCGCTCCGTCTGAACACGGCTCCACCACCTTCCGTGGGCTTCGGCTGGTCATCTGATGACATCAATGCCGCCGACTATACCTATTACTGGAGAACAGCCCGCGGTTACCTGCGTGCTACCACAGGATCTTACTACGGAGTAAAGCATAGCGTACAAGGCAACAGTGTTCTCTTCAAAGCGCTGCTAGCTCTTTCCGGTGGCACGAGAACGGTCTACCTGTCGGTCCACCTTATACCGAAGCGCCCGAACCGCCCTCATTACATTTCACGGGTTTCTACGCCAATTCTTATGATTATAAAATTAAAAGAATCCTTGTTGTACGTCAGGAACCCCTTTGTCCCGAGGATACGTGTTTTCACTCCACTTCAGACTGTTTGGTTTACACGTCATGTGAAAGGAGCTAATGAAAAAAAGAAACGATGACCACCCAGCGTTGAAATCAGTCTGATGTGTAGCATAAATATAATTACGCTTTACCCAACTGGAATGCCACAATTAAAGGAGCAAAGGCTTGCTTTGTAGCGAGACCTCGCCTGGTTTTCAAAAGGACAACCCGAAGCGATTTTGGCACACCATAACTCCTAATAAAGGAAAGGAGAGCAAAAGCCCCTCTTCAACAAATAGACTATTTTCCCCATTAGAAATAGCTGAGGCACATACACAACATTCTCCTCTGTCTGCACCACTGAAAGTTCTCCAACGTCCATGCACGTCGCCTCGCACCCTGAGTGCCGCGTAATGCTATCTATCTTGATAACCTTACAGGCTGTGTTAAGAGCAATACAACGTTTACGTAACAGATGTAGTTCCGGTCCTGATAAAGTATTATCAATATAATAAAAGTAATATTATTGCAGTCTTCCTGTTTTTTGCGAGTTGTCTTAGGAGGTCCTCGAAGAAAACATCTTGCCTGGCGATTGGAAGCTAGCTTTTATTGTTCCTATCTATAATGCATGTAACCACATAGACTTGCGTAATTATATGTCCCTAGCTTTGACTGATATACCGGGAACAAATTGTGTCATAATTTCGACCCCGCATTATGCAAATCTGTCTTCCAATAACCTCCTTTATCCAAATAAGCACCGTTTTATACACAGAAAGTTCTGCGAATCTCTACTGTTTGAATTTGTAACAAATCTGAACACCAGAATACATTGAGGAAACCAAACTGATGCTCTATATGTTGAATTTTCCAAGGCTGTTACTTTAGTTGCTCATCAGCCCCTATTAACGTCTTAACGCACTTTATACTCTAGCAACAGCCCGAAATTGTGGGGCAAAATTTCGCAATAAATAAATCTCTTTGCGCCACGATTTCTAACATTGCCTCGTCACCTGTTTTTCTGACATCTCTTTTGCAGCGGGTTTCTCTTTTGGGTCTGGTTTTATTTTTGATGCACACCAACAATATTCTGGATTTATTTCATTTAAAATTAGTTTCTATTCGGACGATTATGTACTCTACCGCAAATAGTATTGTTAGACACGATTCCCAAGAGATACGACCCGACTTAAGGGCGTTATTATTGTGGTATGACAAGTGGTTATACCACAAGTGGACCTAGGTAGGCATAACTAAGGGTAACACCCAAACCTACGATGTGCGTAGTGGCTGTCACCCCGTCGGAGCAAGCTCAGTGCGGCACTCTACGCCTTACCAAGCAAGCAACACTTCAAGCAGATAAAGCAGCCGCGATATCTTAGGCAAGCAAGACGTGCAAGGCCAGGATTTGGAGATATTTTCTGCGATCTATTTCATCAACAGAGCCAAACGTAACTAGAGCCTAGCGTGTGAAATTATTTAGTATATTTTCAAGCCAGCGCAAAATAGCGACTCGAGGAAGATATCTCTGCAGCTTCAACATTCCTCTATAACAGGAGACCTGGGAAAGTTGATTTCGCTTCACGCTTTAATATCAACCGTTACGAGAACCCAAATAAACACCGTGAGGCAATTGTCAAATAAGCACATGTGAAACCATTTCATTCAAGTTACTCCACTTCAACAAGAAAACAAACTGCCTGTTCCCCATTTTATGGAACCAAATTAGGGTCCCCGTTCATGCTGTTACTCATAAAACAGAAGGTCTTACTACAGAAGCACAAATTAACAACTTGAACTGGAAGAGGTGTCACGCAATCAGCCTCAGTCAAATGGGAAAATAATAAACAAAGCTTCACGCATTCGCGTGGGTGAGAATCCCGTACGCAGTGTAATTGCTCATCACGGTACTCAGAGGCTTCTGTGTTCAGAGGGGGAGAAGAGTAAAGAAAAAAGTTTAAGAGCTTATGAAGGTTGTTCTCTTGTGGGATCACTTGACTTGGCATTCCTGGGAAAACGACATTGCACTGCCCATGCTGTAGAACATGGCAAATTGCTTGAATTGACTTGGTTTTGTGGCCTAAATGATAATTTTGGGTATGGCGTCGGTGGATCCTTTTTTTATAAATGTGAGTTTGGCCTGTCGCAATGAGCGACCGAAGAAATTGCGCGAGCGGGGAAATGAGAGAAAACGTAAGACGAGGTGGTTGAAATTGTCTCTGGTGGAATGGTGGCAGTTGAGCTCTTGAACCCCTCTGCGGATAGTACGTTTTCTGGATAGTGTGTGAGGTAGCAGAGACAGAGACAGAGGGGGGAACACATTTAGCTTAGCTTGCTACATCATATGATCAAAGTACGTGGTGACGGCCTTTAGAATTAAATAAACAAATAAAGAAATAAAATTAAACAGTGAGTCGATGCGCACAAATTTTAGAACACATACAAAAACTCTGGCAGTAAAGTTAATCACAGTACTTCGCCCAAGTCAGAGCTGCGCAACAAGACTAATAGAGCTTGGTAGCCCGCACGGCCTGTTGTAGGTCCGGTTAACGGCCGAAAACAGCGCTCAATTCAAGGCCTCCGTGATGCGGCCTACACAGAGATGTTAGGAGACTCAGCACACGCACTGTGAATTTTGGACACATGCAGAAGACATGTTCGATATTTTCTCTTACGTCACCGGAGTAGTGAAGAGTCCTGCTGAATTTGGAAAGCAAATGCCGTGTGTATACCGCGTTTACAAGTAGACGATGTAGTACAGCTTCTCCGTGCTTACTTAGCTCAGGGTGCATGTTGAAGCTTCCTTTAGGGCCAATCAGATGCAAAGGAGTATATTGAAGTTTTGCATTGGTTCAGAAGCACCGTTGTGTTCTCCAGGAAATTAAGGATTGTAGGGTTGCCGCATTCTCTCTTGTAAAAAAATTTGACAGCTGCGGAACAGAGGGTATGTGGGCCGATGAGGTTGCATTATTGATTATAAGGTTTAACGCGCCGACGCTACACAGGCAATGAGGCGCACCGTACTAGAGGGCTTCAGTTTAATTTTGACACCGCAGGATCTTCAAGTTGCGTCAAAAAAAATTCCCCGCATTTCCCCGAGGGGAAGAATGTGAAAGTGCGAATGCACGAGTTGAATTTGCACGGTTCGGTAATGTTCGCGAAAGAGAGATCACACACACACACACACAACTACAAAGAAAGAAAGATGCATTTATTCACAGACACCTATTTGTGTTGTCGTTGTACTTGATTGCTAGAGCGGATCTCAGCTTTGAAATTTCGTGTCAGTACTCCTTTAAGCGGGTGCATTAGCCTTTCTCACGCCCGATTCCTGGTCAATCCCCCACGTGGGTATGTGCCATCTCAGCGGCCAGGCAGCGCGCGCCCATCTTTGAAATTTCGTGTCAGTACTCCTTTAAGCGGGTGCATTAGCCCTTCTCACGCCCGATTCCTGGCCAATCCCCCACGTGGGTATGTGCCATGTCAGCGGCCAGGCAGCGCGCGACCATCTCCCCCCGTTGCTAAGGAAGACGAGGAGCGCGCGCACCCGCAGCTGTTGCTATGCGGACTACGGCGGCGGACGATTCAGGCTCGCTTAAGAAGTGCATTCGCACTTAAAATCTCACTTGGACGTTTTGGGACAGTGGTTGGGATTTTTATCGCAGGGAACATCCAGAATAATTGAGGCAAACGAGCAGGAGCATGTTGTGAAGTGAGACCTGCAGGTCCTGGACATATTGACGACTGCCAGTGGATGCCCACACTGCGTCGTTACACGCCATTGCCTACAACATAGCTCGAGTGCCTCTAAAGCAGGAAGCAGAAGACGTCTTCTTTCTCTCATGATTATCATAGTAGATGTGGTCACTGGGAACCCAAAACAGATTCGCAATATTTTTGCCTGCAGGCCCTCCACCTAGAGTTCCCTTTGGAGAGTATGGGCAGTGCTGGGTGTGCTGTAGTGAAGGCGGCCTTCAGAAAGAGCGTCATATAGCCTTAAGATGACCTGACTCGGCATCCACCAGCAGTGTTGGACAGCATTTCGATAACACGCGCAAATGATGTGAACTTCTCTTTTAAGCTGCGAACATGTAGTGTCCACGTCAGGTGGCGGTCAAATGGTTCACCCATTAACCACAGATGATCGAGGTATGTTGTTCGTAGGCCTGCGGCCATTAAATAGTAAAGGACGCGATTACAAATTCTAATTTAAACGCCCTCCCGCAGAATGCCAAAACAGCTTTATTAGATGAAATAAACAATATTTGGGAACGCGGCACACTACCAACCGATTCGAAAAATTCTGTTGTTATCCCCATCCCTGAACAAGGGCAACCACCTACCTCCCTAACCAATTTACGCCCAATATCCCTTACCTCAAATATCTGTAAATTACTGGAACGGATGCTCTTATATCGGTTACAACATTATATAGAAAAGAACGACGTACAACGCCCTTCTCATATAGGCTTCAGACCACATGCCAGTGCCCAGGATGCTCAGCTGCTCCTTCACGACCACATTCTTCTTCCTACTAGTACAGTGCAAACAAGAACAGTAGTAGGCATTGATATTAAAAAGGAGTTTGACACTGTCACGCATAAATCAGTAATTGAAAGCCCTGAATATTTCAGAATCACAGGCTGACCTTTGAATTCCATTAATTCTTTTTTATTCAATCGTACTTATGAAATTGCAATAGGAGACATAACTTCGCCCCCTCGACTTAATCAAATTGGCGTGCCACAATGTGCTGTCTCGTCTCCTGCTCTTTTTAATTTTGTAATGGCACGCCTGCCCACATATCTCACCAGTATACCTGATCTGCACTTGACTATCTACGCAGACGATTTAACATTGTGGTAAAACAAAGGCTCAGTAGGGGAACAAGAATATATGATTCAGCAAGGCATTGATGCTGTTACAAATTTGCTTCGTGATGTTGGTATGCAGGCCTTACCTGAAAAATCGGAGTACGTCGTGGTACTTAATGGCCCCAATTTCAGAACGCAACCAAGTCGCGAGCTGTTCTCATTGAAGATTAATAATCAGCCTATTCCTCGCAAATCATCTACTAGGGTACTAGGCTTACACATTAATCAAGACATCCAGGCTACTACATGGGTCACTAAAATATTCAAAACAATTAAACAGATCCTCCGCATTATAAAGCGCTTCACGACGCACCAGTCTGGCCTTAAAGGACATGAGCTTAGACACCTCACTCACACCATCCTTATTTTACGAGTCATGCTTGCCTATCCTTACCTCCATATTACTAAGAAGCAACAACAAACCCTACAAATACTTAAACAGAAAGTCTACGACTCATTACCGGCCTACCCACCTACACTAGAATTCATGACCTTTACGACTGCAGTAACATGCCTACATACGCCCACAGGGCATACGCACTCCGTAACTCTCATGTGAAACCACTGTCCACCTCACGGTACGGACGACACATCCTTGAAGCCATTGGCGACAATACCTCGCAGCTGCCAGACATAGCCAACAGATCAGAACCATGGACCACCCTATCATTAACGGATCCTAACCCAGATCTCCAACCACAAAACAGGCGGAAATCAGCAAAACAACACCAGAAACGGTCTTGCCACCCTAATACACTCAGCATCTACACTGACGCATCTAAAACAGAATCCAGCAAAACTGCGGCGTGGCATATACCGGCATTTAGCTTCAATAGCGTTCATTCATTGTCACCAGATACCACCGTTAAAGGGGCAGTACTAGAAAGTATCATCCTCTCACTTCGTCACATTGTTCATAACATATCTTTTTCCATGTACAAACTCATACACATTCACACAGTTAGTCGGTAAGCTATCCTGGAATGTCGTCATCAACTATCATACCGTCTACGAGTTAAGGAGATCCAAGAAATCAAGAGCATCCTTCATAAACAGAACATCGACGTCACCATCACGTGAGTGCCAGGTCATGCCGGAATCTCCGGAAATGAGGCAGCCCATTTGGCTGCACGTGCATCGTTCACAACCGTGCCCCAAGCCAGCTGGACGCCTTCATTATGACCCTGACGAGCACCAGACCGCCATCAAACTGTAACGGAAAGACTTTCTGACCTCCCTGGTCAACCACACTGCCGTTCCCAAGTCCTATTCTCGCTCTCAACAAGTCCGCCTAAGACAGCTAATATTACTTACGAACCTTTCCCCTGCAAAATGACAACAGTTTTTTTGATTCGTCACCTTTTCAAGGCATGTGTGTCCCCTGTGAAATTGGGGGCACAACTGAACACATTATTTGGACATGCCCTCAATTTCAAACTGAAAAACACGTTTTTCTACACACCCTTCTCGCTAACTTACGACCAAATTCCTTCAATGATCTCCTGCGTCCCTCCTACCCACCTTATTTAGCGAAGGCAGTGTGGGACACTCTCCGCCATTTCATATCCCAACTCACTATTTTTTCCTTGCTATTTCCAACCTAACCCGTCGTGAACCTTAACTAATCGCTTACCCTAAGGGGGTCTGATGCACTAGCAAGAGACCCCGGGGTGTTTTTCCTACATTTCAATAAACGTTAAAAAAATACATCCCGTTTATTAAATGCCATTGCGGCGCACTTGGCCGGTGATATATCAAGGCAGCGTGCAGGGATAACCTTCATGACTGAATTAATAGAACTCTGACGCCTCGCACGAATCACATATCGATTGTGCCCTTCGAACCAATTACAGATATTCTTTGCGTAAACTGAGATTTCCGCCGACTGCGGCAGACATCTAGGAATGACCAAGGAAAGGCTAAAAAAAGTAGGACTCAGTGGGGGACATCGCCTGTTACGGTGTACGATAATGTGTCACCGTCTGTTACGCGCATGTTAATGCTTCTGCCTGAAAGATAATCACAGATCCAATCATGCATGCGCCAGCAATGCCTTCAGAAACCTCACTGCTGTGCACATAGTGGCTTAGTAGAGCGCACCGTTCTACGCCAATTTAATGTGAATAAAGACTGCGGTCAGGAAATTTTGCCTACAAAACTTTGCCTGCTTAACGTGTGTGGCAAGGGTAATCACGTTATAATTGCTGCTTCGGCGCTTGCGGAAGCCTGACACTTGCGACGGATATATGCCCCTCTGACTGAGATATTAGCCCGAGCACTGCAGTACCATTTTATCTAGAGGTGCACCAATGCAGCTGATAAACTAATTGACCGATATGAGTCAATATGCGTAGGCACTTTGCCAGATTTCAAGTTTGGTATTATGTGGCCGAGCTTCCACTCTGGTTCAAGATGGTCGGTCTTCCAAGAATAAATAAGAACTGAGAGAAGCCACCGCTTCGCATTAGCACCTGGATGAATTAGAATCGCATAGCTGATACCGCCACAACCTTGGTAGGAAGCTTTCTGAACTCAGGCCAGAGTGACCTCGAGCACCGCTATGGAAAAATGTTTGACCAGGTGGGATGGGTTCGCTGATAGAGGGCTTACTGCTCCTACGGTGCTAGTAGAAAGCAGCCCCGGCGTGGCGGTGATTTTGGTACAAAAGGTCTCGGTTAAATCCACGTCACTGCGATTCATCTCCATGGAAATTTGGTTGCAAGCGTGTAACTGAGCTCGTCATGCACAAACACCATGAAGTAGACCTTGTATTCTCGTAATAGTGGCTTCCTCGTAACTAACTTGGAGCAAAACGACATCTATTCACCCTTTGGTAATCTTCACGAAGTGCGTATGAATGAGCTTTTGGGTGTGTCTCATGTCTCATCGCCCACACATATCTTCACGACTGTTTTCCGAACACGTGTTTCCGCCCTTCTACGAATCACCAGAAGACTGTCATATTCAGCGTCACCCACAGTTTACTTCTTTGGAAGCCTTCCGGCTTTGCTGAACAATCTCCGGGTCTTCACGATGGTATCGAGAGGGTCATCGTATGACGAAATAGTGTCAACACACTCTTCGAAATCGAGGAGGAAACCATTTCAGTTTCTAAATTGAACCGCAGTGTCCGGACGTCCAGCAGGAAATTGACGCAGAATGACTTTCATTGGTGTGTGGTCGCTTCCATGAGGCTCATTGACTGCAAACCGGCTCGTTTGTGTTAACACTGCCGCGACAATACTGGTGACTTGAAGGCTCGCTTGAAGTCTTTCCACAATGAAATGTTGGGTCTCTAGTGTTAACTGCGCACAAACCAAGGACCTCAGCAATGTCTAAAAGGCGGCGTCCATAGGCAGTGTTTTTCAACAGCGAAGCTGCTTACTAAATCGTAATTTCACGTTTTAGCAGTTTAAAATATGAAAAAATTGCCCGTCCCGCGCACGTGAGCGTGGGCCTCGCTGGGACCACCCGGTAGTTAAGAAAACGAAGA
Organism: Haemaphysalis longicornis; assembly: GCF_048455015.1. Taxonomy (NCBI): domain Eukaryota; kingdom Metazoa; phylum Arthropoda; class Arachnida; order Ixodida; family Ixodidae; genus Haemaphysalis; species Haemaphysalis longicornis. Next base: position 129,072,243 of record NW_027526422.1, read on the forward strand.
AAGAGCTGAGGTGTCGTGTGTGCTAGCCCCGCGGCGCCAACCCTGTGTCCCCTTAACACGTTTGTGAATCCAAGCTTACCCACTTAAGGAGATTGGCCAAGATTGACCAAAAAACAACTGCAGCATTAGACGTAATCATGCCAACACTTAAATGTGGCAACCCTTGCTCGGAACGAGAAAACGACGTCTACCCTAGACCTCTCCAAGGTGATGTCCAATGATTACACTTCTAAAAAATGAAAGAAGCTCACACTCATAGCAACAGTCATGGAGTAAACGTCGTTGCGGCCGCAAAGGACAAGCGAATCGCTGCACTCGTAGACCTAAACTTTTCTTAGGGTCGTGAAGGCTGCCTGCAGCTTCACTATTTTCAAGTCTTGCGCGTTATTGTGAGCTTCCTTCGTTTTGTTGCTTCTCCAAGAAAGATGGTGGAAAATCAGGTCCCCTGTCAGGATGTGTGGAGGTGGTGTAGCGAGAATAATATCTTCCAATCTTCCAGGAGCTTAGTTTTCAACGATTCGTTTGGAAGGTCATACGCAGATATAATAGCCAGTAAAATTCCAGCGTGTGGCACTGGGGTGGCTGCGAATTCATACAATGCGCCAGGTGGCAGGTTGGGTTCAAAGAGGGTAAGGCAGTTGTGAACCACATTAACACCCTTGTCTTTGCTGCAGCAGTTATGAGCACAAGAACACGTATCCCGATAAGCACACGTCTGTGCTAAGTCGGGACTCCACAATTAGGATTACCAAACTGCTAACTTTGCACAAAGGGGTAAAAATCTGGAAGCCACTGCCCCACTCCTCGCGCTTTTCTTTGCGATATCGTTTCTTTTCTCGACTTTACTGCACTTTGGGGGCCCGTATCGCAACCGTTACCGCTACCGCCATTATGCGAGGATAAGTGAGTGTTAAGATAGCAGAGGTGTTACTCAAACCATGGTTCGAGAAAATTTTCTCTCCATGGTTTGGTGTTGTGAAGGAAGTGAGGTGGCATTTAGGAGGCGTTGGAGTGCGGATGTACTACTTTTGAAGCCTGACCTCAGGACACAGGGGGGTTACTCCATAGGGCTGCAAGCCAAAAGGTGGTTAGAGGAAGGCTTTTTTCATTGGTGCAATAAGAGGCCGTGGTGAGAACGGCCTGCGATCCAGCACCGCAGGCTGCTTGGTTCACACGGCGTACACATTCATGGCGGGGATTCTAGTAAATACGGCCTTGGCCGTATTTATTAGACCGGCAATTTACTTGACCGGCAATTACGATTCACCCTTTGATATCTCGGAAAACGGGTGTGCTAGAAGAATTCTTCCAATTGGAATTGCGTAGAAACACGATTGCGTCTAACTTTCCAATATAAACATGCCTGGTTACTGTAGCCACTAAAATGTTAATTAATTATATTTGCTTAATTAAGCCTCCGAAATCAATAATTACCTCCTATTTATGTGTCCCCCTGGCTACATAATCTCACTGTAGCGGTCGTCTTCGCGTAAATCTAAGCACGTATTTAAAAAAAAAACCTGTCGACTTAACCTTGATCACTCTGTATAGCTCGTTCATATTGATGGTTGCTTCACCATTTTTTTCGGAGTGCATACCTCCGTTTGCTCCGGACTTTGCCTAACGTTTCTTCGATTCGTGTGATCTTGCAGGTATGAATTTAACTGGACCTTGTCCTGCAAATCGGTTTTGATACATCCAACAATGCGATTTTCTTCGTTGTTCGTGATTCCTTTAATTTTATTCCTTTCCAATGAGTGTCTTCGTTTTCGATGTACGTCAATAATTTGTTCTTCGAGTTCTGACCCTACAACTACTTTAGCTCAATCCGCCATTTACCTATGTTCTAAATGAGAATGTCTGCACTTTAGCTTTCTCCCATGGACAGCGAATTTTGTTGGAAACGTGATTGTCGAGTCTGGCGCTTTCTTTTTTACTGACTGTAGCTTCAGAAGAGCAGGAATAAACTTTTACTGGAGCGGTTAAATCTGTTTGGTTGAGCGCAACGAGCCGACCTCCATAATCCTGGAATCTTTGGGTCCTGCAGAATGTCTCGCCCGGCCTTCCAGATGTTAGTGATTCGCGTTTAAGCTGGTCATCCTACCCTCTTCCTGAAGATATAATCAGGTGTGGTTATTTGGGGCAAGGGCTGGTGTGTGCACCACGCAAATCGTATTGTACGTAAAATAGCGTACCTTGCCACGGGCGACTAATATTGAAAATACTCAGAGGGGAATGTGATTGTAACTTGCCAATTAGTCAGGCGTGCTCGCCAGCAGTTGGTGAAAGAACAAACGTCACACTGCAATACGCACACTTAGCAAGACAAGTGTAATTGTTAAGGCCATCTTCTCTTAGAAAATTCTGGGAAAAAATATCCGAGCGCCAGCAGTCAAGTTTTCCCCTCCTCTTCTTTCTCGTTCGCATTGCTGGTAGCGGCAGATGGATGCTGCTGACAAGGGGAATGAATACGAACACCTTATCTGCTGGCACCTTGAGGGTAAGACAAGTACGACATCTGAGGCGCGAGCCACGGCCACGGGGTCGACGAGATGGCGATGCTTATGACGGGGGCACAAGGGCATTTGGACACGGCACGAGTAGGCCCACACCTTTGACGATGACGCTTTGACCACGGGTTCGGGTGAGTCCTCGTTGCGCAGGCTCGAAGTGTAACTACGGTACGACGCCTAGGATCACTGCAGCACCAGCGAGATGGTAAAGTCCTGGAACGCCTGTGAGCGCGAACAGCTAGCACTAGTCTTGGCCAGCGTGCGGTATGTTGTTGTACGGCAAGAGACCACCGGTAACTCGTGGGTGCACGCCGTAGGAGTGCCAGCGATGGAAGTCGCTCAGTTTACGTGGGCGTACGATGTCGATGGCGACGTCGGCGCCGAGTTGCAGAAGCGGCCTCCAGTACCGGCGGCATCGGTGAGTTGCAATGCTGGACGGCTGCCGCTGGTTGGTCGGGCTTTCTCTCGTCATCCTGCAGGGCATGGGTGACGGGCCGCTCTCATGGCTTTTGATGAGGAGCAGAAGTCGTGACTATGCTGTTGGTCTGCGCGGAGGCGGACACGATGTACGTTTCTCCCGAGTCAGGCTCCCATTGCAGTGGGCCATGGCATCACGTCAACGCCGTGGTGAATTTCACGTGCCACGCTGGCGTAGCTGGCGAGGAGTTTCGGCAAGATTGCGTGGTGACGAAGCAAAGACGCTCATCGGAGCCCTCGCCTGGGGTAGTAAAAGCGGTCGAGGCGGGCTGTGACTGGTGGGTTTCCGTGACGTCGTCCGCTGCAAGTGTCGTCCGTGCAGGTTCGGCTGCCGAACTTGAGATGGCGCTTAGCAGGCCGACACCAGTGACCGCGGAAGAGGGCGATGGGTCAGTGGGTACAATGGGCGGCTGCAGAGCATGCGCAGAGCGTGCGTGTACCACTTCTACTGCAGGCCGAAACAGGTCGTCCGTGAGGCCGTATTGCGCGAGCATGGCAACGCGAAGGTTGTCATAGGGGTTTCCCTTGGCGCTGGTAGGGCGAGGACGCAGCGGAGCTCGAGCGGAAGCGTCTTCCAAAGGATGGGCTGCTTCAACGGCTGTATGGTTACGTAGTTCAGCGAGAATGTAGCCTCAAGCTTGATAAACCAACCTCGGAGGTTGCGTGGCTCGAACTCCGGCATGGGCGCGTCCCCCCACTTTGCCATGTCGGTGTGCCGCTGGTCGGGTGAGAGGGGCGGAACGTCCGGGTCATCTCTTTGTAGGAAGCAGGCGTGAAGCGGATGCGGCTTCCCACATTTATTGAGGTTGCGTAGACCCGGTTAGAATGAGCGGCCGCCAATCTGCTGATGAGTGCTCCAACTGTAGCGTGGATCTGCTCACGTGCCAGTCCTGATCAGTGATGATGATCGTGAAAGAATGCGGTTGATGATAGTGGGGCTGATGATGACGATAGCGATGATGTCGCTACAAGGTGTTATAGACCTTCTACATACGAAAAATTCCCTGCAGCCCAATCAAAGAACAGCACTTTTCCTTTCGTGAACTTCCAAATGGCTGCAGACGAAATGTCGTGCCCGTGTTCCTACCGGCCAATTTTCCGATGCAAAATTGCCTCTGTCAAGGCCATCAGTCGTCGATTGCGGGTTTGCATGGTCCCTGCCTCATTCTTCGTAATTCATACGGTCACCTTGTGTTGTATGGATCCTCCGCAATGTAACAGCCCTTTGCCATTGCGGTGCAATCATCGCGCCACCTGCGATTGCGTCATAACACCACGCCCGTGCACTGGCATTGTCGGTTCCGCAGCTCTGCGCGATCCGTTGCGGTATCGTGCGGTATCGCATGTCCACGGCCACTCGCACGAGTCGGTCGGAGAGCGGAAGCAGTTCGTGTGATGCCACAGTCAGCGTGGTTCGGCGGCGAATTGCCTTTCTATCTCCTCCTCGCCACCGCTTGGTCGAAGTGGGTGCAATGTAGAGGCGATGTTGAGGCTGGTGTCCTTCAAGTGGTTGCAGGTCTTTTCGAACCCAACACCTCCCCTCCAACTGTGTTGCACTGCATTTTCGGCATGCAACACACACACCACACACAATTACGGATTCACAAATGGCCATCGGCTTTTCACGTGAGGCACGGTTCGTGGCTTGCACCCGATTGACCCTGCCGCGCGAATGCACTGACAAAGCATACGTGTGCCTTTTGCCTTCATTTCCGTTTATGCGTCGCCGTTAGAAGTCATCAACCGCGACATGGCGTCGGCATTAGCGTTTAGAAACCCGTTTTCTTTCTCGACTACAAGGTTATACTTCTGTAGCGCCAACACCCAGCGTGTCAGCCTTGCGCTCTACGGTGTGGTCAAGGTTATGAATTTGAGCGGGTTGTGATCAGTGATCATGCTGGCTTTTGCCCCAAAAAGCCATGCCTGTAACTTCGCTAGGGCCCAAATGATCGCATAAGCTTCCTTCTCAGTTGTGGCCCATCGAGTATGGGTGGGGCTAACCTTTTTGCTCAGGAAAGCGATAAGGCACTCGTTGCCTTTGTTATCCTGCTGTGCCAGGCACGCACGAATTGCGTAATCGGATGCGTCCGTGGCGAGGATAAATTCTTTCCCCGGATATGGGGCTTGCAGAACGGACGCCTTCACTAGGCAATCTTTGACTTGTTCAAACGTTTCCTCCGCCTCTGTATTCCAAGGTAATTCTTGCAGAATTAGTCGGCCAGTCAAGTTCTTCAGGAGCAAAACCACTTTAGAGTAATCAGGCACGTAGTCTCTATAGTAGCTCGAAAACCCCAGAAACACGAAGTTGCCCATTCGTTTCGGGAGCTGGAATCTCCGTAATCGCTCACGGCTTCACTGGATCTGTTTGGTGGCTGCGTGAACTCACAATATGGCCCAAGAGTTTGACTTCTTCTTCTTCAAAGTTGCATTTACTTGCGTTGAGCGGTAGCCCTGCCTTGTTCAGCGATGCAAACACTTTGTCCAAAGGTTCGAAGTGCTCCCCCCAGCTCTCTGAGTTGATCGCTACATCATCAATGTTTGCGCAAGCGTACTGTCTCTTCGGCGCTAGTATACCATTGATGACTCTCTTATACCTGCCGGCAGCATTTTTCAGGCCGATGGGCATCCCTTTGCATGCGTACTGGCCCGACGGCGAGGAAAATGCAGCGCAAAACTGCGCGTTCTCATCCAGGAGTATTTGCCAGTAGCCTGTGCACATATCTAGAAGTGTCATGTATTTTTCCTTCGTGACATGGTATAACAGATCTGTCGGCAGGCTCATGGGAAATTCGTCTGCCCCTGTTATTTCGTTCAGCTTTATGTAATCGCAGTAGATGCGGATGACGGTGTCCTTCTTTGATACGCAGGCCAATGGATACGCGTGCGGACTTTAGACAGGGTATATTAATCCCCAATCCCACAGGTCATCTACATGCTGTTCCACTTCGTGCACGAACGTCATCGGTACCCTGAAAGAATATGGGCATCACGGTTGCTCCCCTGCTTTGATTTTCATGATGTGGACTCCCACTTTGCATGTTCCTGGTTTATTTGCGAACACCATCGAATGCCTCGCGAATAACTCTCGCAGCTGCTTTCGCTGAACAGGCTTCATATGCACAATGTCATCTGGATGTAGCGTTGCCTGCACCTGTGTCCTACATGGTAGGTCCGGAACGTCTCCAAATTCTTGGTCGTCCTTAGCTATTACTACTACTGCTGTTACTCGAGTGTTGTAGGAAGCTTGCTAGCGTGAACAGCTCTGCGCTAACCGTCCTCGAGCTCGATCAGGTAACTGTACGGCTGCAGCTTCTCAACCACAGTGAACGGTCCCTTCCACTTTGCCATTAGCTTGCTTTCTCCTTCCTTCTCGAGCAATAGTACTTGGTCCCTGCAACAAACGTTTTGTCCGTGACACTCAAGTTATAGCGTCCCACGTACTCCCTGTGAGTGGCCTCGCTCTGTCGAGAGGCTTGCTCGCTAGCTTCTTTCAAGCTATTTCGAAGCCTAGAAAAATATTCTGCTGGAGTATACCAAATCATTCTTGTATAACCCAGTCTTCAGACGAAGTCTTTTCGAGAATAGAGAGAGGCCCATGCGGCACCCGTCCATACATTAGCTGGAATGGTAACCGCCCTGTAGTTGCGTGCGGAACCTCTGAATATGCCCATAGTAAGAAAGGAATCATCCTATCCCACTCGCGTCCATCTTCGCTAACTATGTGGAAAAGTATCCTTTTGACCGGAGCGTTCCAGCATTCCACGCACCCATTGCTTTGCGGATGGTCAGGTGTGGAAAACATTGGTGTGGCTCCCAACCTCTGCCATATCTCCTGCGTCAGCCTCGAAGTAAAGTTGGTGCCCTGATCCGAGCAAATTGTTTCCAGCACACCACGCCGAGAAAAATATCTGCAGTATTGCATCGAAAATAGCCTTTGCCGTTAGTGAACGAAGGCATACTACTTCCGGCCATCTGGTGTGTATATCTACCACGAAAATGTCGCAGCGATGACCTCAAGCAGGAGGAGGGTTGCAAGGGCAGATGAAGTCCATGGTTACTGTCTGAAACGCCGCACTGGGCCTGGCCAAGGGCGTTATCGGACCCTTTTTCCTACCTTGGAGTTTTGATATGGTATTCGTGACACTATCTACAGTACTGCTTTACGCCCTGAGACACGCGCGGCTAGACGAATGACCTTTTCACCCGCTAAACCGTTTTCCGCTCTCCTAAATGTCCCGCGCATGGTAAACCGTGAGCCATTTTTAGCACCTCTTTGTGCCTGTGCGACGAGCTATTGCACGCGCGACCCGCGACGTAGTCCTGGTGATACAACAACGTATTCTGAAGGAGCATTCCATAGGTTCTGGCCTTTGGCTGCGCCCAAGCATCCCGCAATGCCGGGTGTGCCACCTGAGCCACGTGAAACTCCTAACGTTTGCTTGTAGCCACCTCAGAGGCCTCGCTGCTTCTTTCGGTTATTACAACACACGTATTCACCCGTTGCTCCTCGCAAGTCTCGCCTGCCTCGGAAGCTACTGCTCCAGTTTATTTGACTGCTGGCCGTTCATCTGACATGCCATCAGGAAAAGGTCTTTCCTCGAGAAGTTGTGCGTAATCGTTGGGCGTGTTGAATGCATCGGTCCCCCCAAGTAGCTTGTCCGTAAGTGCACAAAGCATGGCCGCCTGAACCGCTTCGGCTCCTACGTACAGACTTCCCTAGGTAGCTGTCAGCGGGACGTAAGCCAACACCACCATTGCCTTCTGCCCGAACGCTCCTGTCAGCTTTATCTGCGAACCTGTAGAGTCTTATCTAGGTACAACAAACTTTCTGATTACGCTCACTTCAGCTCCTGAGTCTACTACCGCGTCAAATGGTTGCCCCGAGCTAATAAATGTAACCGTTGCAAATCGTGCTGCTTCAGCTACGTATCTTGCCCAACCCTGTCTGTCATTGCTACGGTTGACTCGAATGCAGGCCGCATCACTTTCGCGACTACCGTTCTGTTTTCTGAACGCACTGCTGACTTAGTGCCCTACTTTGCAATGAAGGCTTTTGGGGGAAATCCCTGGCAAAGTAATCAGTGCTCTTCCATTCAAAACACCGTTTCTTCCATCTCGCTCCCGTGAAGACATCTCCAAGCGTTTTAGGTTTATTTTGCCCTTCCTCGACACTTGCCTTCCTTTGCGCAGGCCTGGACCTTTCGCTCTCCTAAAATCTCTCTGCCAGGTTTGCCACGGCACTGGGCGACAAAAACGCCTCCTTATCATTACGAACAGCATCCGCCTTCGCCTCAGGGATGAAACATTGTTTTAAGCGACCCGCGACAACTAGCTGCTTGAATTCTTTGAATGTGCTTGCCTTCGAACACTGGACATGGTTTCCATGGCGCACGGTGAACTGATCCCAGGACTCTTTTTTTCTTCAAGCAACCTTTTCTACTCCGCGGCGAAAAGCCTGAGACCGTTCAGGATTCTAGACCTAAGCTAAGACAAAGTTTTTCTCTCCTCAGCTGTCAGCCTGCAGAGCAGTCCACGTGCCCTTTCGTTCACCTGGGGCAAAACAAGCCCTGCCCACCACTCACTCGGGGTTTCATAACAATCGAGTGTTGCCTCGAAGTCCTCAAACCACAATGGCACGAGTGCCCCTTCGTTCGGCCTTGGTGCCAGTGCACCTTTTAGCAGGCTGGCCAATTTCAGCCGTCTGTCTTCCTGTGGCCTTCTGCCAAGCGATACGCTGTCACAGTCCTCGTTGGACTTAGAGCCATTACAGGCTCGCAACCGCTGGCCTTCTAGCATCAAGTGCTGCTTCTCTGTTTCCGCCTCAGCAATTTTCAATTGCAGCTGAAGCAGCGCAAGCTGCTGTACTGATGCCGTGTCTGACGTGCCACTACTCTGACCCCCCCGTGCCGCCGTCGGTGCCCTCCAACGCCTACTAGTATCCTGCCCCGTCCCTGTTCATTCCCGAAGGTTCTTTTTCTCTGTCTCGCAAGTTGTAATGCTCTGTCATTACCCTGTGCCCGTCAGGAAATCAAGAGGTACCCACCTGAAGTGGCCTTGCGTTGCGCTCTTCCATCTCAGAAATCAGTGACTAGCCTTGCTTCGCTGGCCCGTTACTGCGTCAGTTGGAGGTGGTTGGCATCAGACTCGGCAGATATAGGTGTCCGCTGAGCTGCGCCAGTCAAGTTCCCCCCTTTTATTCTTTCTCGCTCGCCTTTCTGGTTGAGCGGCAGACGGATGCTGCTGACATGGGGAATGAAGACAAACTCTTTATCTGCTGGCCCCTTGAGAGTGCGACAACTACGACATCTGAGAGAAGAGAGTGTTCAAGGGTTCTCCTGCTCTATTTACAGTGTATTATTACAGTGGCTATATACACCTCTTCAATAGAAAGGATTCCGTCCAGCCCAATCAAAGAACACCACTTTCCCTTTCGTGAACTTCCAATTGGCTGCAGACGAAATATCTGGCCCGTGTTCCCTCCGGCCAATTATCCGATAAAAACCGCCTCTCTCAAGGCGATCATTCGTTGCTTGCGGTTTTGCACGGTCCTTGCCCCATTCTTCGTAATTGAGAGGGTCACCTTGAGTTGTATGCATTCTCCTTAACGTGGTAGCATCATAACACCCACGCCCATGCACAGCCATTGTCGGTTGCGCAGCGCTGGGCGATCGCTTGGGGTATCGCATGACCACGGCCACTCGCACGAGTTCCCCGTAGAGCGGAAAGACTTCATGTGATGCCACAATCAGCCTGGTTCGGCGGTGAATTGCTTCTCCGTCTGCTGGTCGCCGCCGCTTGGTCGAACAGGGTGCAATGTAGAGACAAGGATGATTCTGCGAGTCCTTCAAGTGGTCCGTGTCTTTTCGAACCCAACAACAGTGGTGCCAGTACATTTCGTCGTGTGTTTTTATGTGCAAAGCTCTATGTGTGGTTGTGGTAAGGTGTAGTGAAAGTGTGTGCGGTTACCCTCTCGGCTGGTCAGATGGCTGGATCAGGTTGGCGGAAGACGAGGAACGGCAGGAGGAGCAAGCTACAACAACTGCTTTTGAAGTACCTGTTTGAGCGTTCGGGGTTGACTTTTGTGATTCTACTTATAGCATCTATTGGCGCATCAAATTTGGGGTTTGCACAAAGGGATATATATAATGGCATTCAAAATAATCTTTCTACTTCAGGTCGCTCGAAATATTGGAGGGTGCTAATTAACCGAGCTGTGCTGCAGGATTTCAAGGCTTAATTTCTATCTGTTCAGACCAGGACTTTCACCTACGGAAATATGTGTGCGGTGCCAGGTCCCTGAAACAGTCGAGCATTTTTTTCTCGACTGCCGCCGTTTCTCAACAGCTAGAAAACTGCTTTTGAAGGACCCAATTCGGCGTTTGGAGTCGATTTTTTGGATTCCACTTATATTATCTGTATAATATAAATTTGGCGCATCAAATTTGGGGTTTGAAAAAAGGCATATATATAACTGCATTCAAAATTCTCTTTTTGCTTCACGTCGTTTGAATTGCTGAAGGGTGAAAATTATTGGGTAATTCGGGTTTTATTCATAACTAAGTTTCCTTTTACAGCCTCTTTCGGTAAGTAATTTAGCATTTTGAAGTTCCCACGTATTTCAACAACCGATTAACCCAGGCCAATCCCCCCATGTGGGTAAGTGTCAAAATCTCTGAGGACATTATCAGCATCATATTCAAGACGGAGGCGCGAAAAGAACGAAACAGCTCAAAAGAAACTGTTCGATCGTTGGAGTGGTTCGCGTTGTGTTTTTGGATCTGTGGGCCGGCGAGCGCGCCTGCCGTTCCCGTTCCGGAGAAGGGCTCCTACAGCACCGGTGCCCGCATGCCTTGCGGTGTAGACCCGTGGCAGGGAATCGGATAGCGCTATGCGTCCAAGGCTTAGCATCGACGAACCCTGACACCGTGTGCACTTCAGGGCGTAAGCCCGAGAAGCACCACCTCATCAACAGTCTCGCCACGTCACCGGCACCCGGGACAGCCGTTCCTGAACTGTGGTGTGCTGACGCGCCGCTGGGTGGTTTCTTTTGAGTTTTGTTGTATATAACTGTCCCTATGGGAGGTCCCTGGAACTATTCGAAGAGTCTGTATTTTCGCTGGTTGTTTGCGTGATTAGAAGTACATGTGATGGCGAGGTACGACGGAGTGAGTCGTTAGGTCTGGGGCGAGGTGCTGGTTGGACCTCTGTTCGTTGCAGTGGTATTGGAGGCGGTTGGATATATGTCTTTGATAATTCGTACCCTAGAACCCGACGCGTCTTGCTTACGTGACAATTATATGGCAGCGTGAGCGTTCTAAAGACCAGACAGCAATAGGTCGCCGCCGCTGCACACTTCGATGCAACTTTTCTATCGCAGTTGTGAGAAGGGTAGAGAGCGAAGTAGGGATATTAATATTGTTCAGATGTGGAAACTAGATCTAGACACCCTCGTACGTGATAAAAAGACACAGGCATGCAAAAACTAACATAGCCTACGTATTTTATTGCCAGAACGTGATTACAAATGCCCACAAAAGGGAAGATATCATGAATAGTCCTCCGAGAACAGAACAACGCAAATGAGCAGGACTGTGAATCCGAAAATTTTACCAGAGTAATATCAGAAGGCACATTTTTAGACAAAAATTTATCCTGCAAATAATAGTAATTGGGAACTGATATCGACGGTGCAATTCGTTGATACGGGCAGTGCAGATTACACATCTTGAGAATCATTTATTTACAAACACAACTAAAGGGATGGAAGTTTGATAACGTTTTGCACTAATATACGCCTAAGTGAAATATCGCATTGCTGCTGCATGAGATTATGTGAACGCTAGAATAGGTCCTATCCGTTCTTGGCGTAGCCTACCGTTAGGTTTCTTGTATGTCAACATTCACGCTCCGCATATTTCTCGTTCGCGTTTCTCCTGAGGCAGATTCGCAGGAATACGCATGGCACATATATATAAGTTTATATGAGCGGCAGGCTCTTTTAATTTCGCCTTCTTAAAGGGACCCAGAAAAGCCTTTTGTAAAAGGTACAAAATGCCTTTATTGTCACGTAGTACCAATATAGCGATACAATGTCGTTGGAATTATTGATCTACATTCAGTATTAGCTGCGCCAGAAGCAATTAAGTGCACCTCTCCCCCCTTGCCGATCGATTCCTCCTCCCTCTCTGCTTCTTTCAAAGCAGCTGGAAACACTGGGTATAGCCATGTGACATCGCGACGCTCGACTTCCGTTCTCCGCTAGCTACATTCCTGTGCCTAGGCACGCGTCAATCGCCGCAGACCCGCCTTTGCCTCGGGATCGCGCAGGAAGGAGGAAGAGCAGCCGGAAGCCAATGGCAGTGACGTTGCCGGCGACCGACGATCGGCCGAATCAGGGGGGCGCCTCACCGTTGCGTCGGCCGCGATCGCCGTTCCGTCAGCCGCGGTCGGCTCGCTGCGGCGGCGCGCTCATCGGCTGAGAAAGGCGATCTTAAAAAATTGTTTACAAATTATCCGTACAATGTATGGGGCTCACACTTGGCTCAAACATCCCCCGTTATGTGTTCTACCACCTGAATGCATTTTATTGCCACCTCCATAAAGCTTTTCTGGGTCCCTTTAAGGTCTTGGAAGACGACTAAGTACGAACTACAGACAACCCACAATTTTTACATAGCGTGCACCGGAACAAAACTTCATCTTCTTGGCTTGTTTCCAAATATCGACTGTTTGATGATTAAGTCCACGCTAGATTAGACCTCTAGTCACCTTTTTCTTCTTTAAAACGCCATAACTGTAACAGGCGCCATCATCAGGTCTTTTCCTCTGGCGGCTCATTAGCAAAACTGGCTTGTTTAAAATCTAGAATAAAATATAGAGAAAGAAATATATATAGCAGTCACACTGACATAACCGAACCCTGTGCGCCAATAAACAATGCCTTTGCGCTCAATGTCTTGAAACAGTAGTGTGCTTTATGCGAACTAAAAGCGACACAGACTGCTCCAGGATCCCAGGTGGACTCGTATTTATGCGCACGCCTGCTCGTTCCAGGTGTTGTGCACAGTTTCTGGGCAGGCCTGCGAAAGGCCAGCCAAGCATGCGTTGATCTGTTCAGTGGTTGCCTCGTCGCGTATCCAGAGCCGGCAGCCTGCATGGGCAAGAATTGTATTTTAAAGCGTGTGTACTGTTCCAACAAACCCCACATTTTGGACCGTGTAGGCTGTAATCCGCAAAATGGTTTACAATACCATTTTCATACCGCAAAGAGTACGTGCATGCTAGGCCAAAGATGGCTGAGACTGCATAGTTCATCACTCAATTCCAAGTTTCGGGTTAAAATACTTATAGTATGACAGTGATGCAGCACATTTTGTCACGCCCTCGTGTAGAGGATCCTGGTTTCAAGAGCTTGAGCTGGTTACCGCAAGTGCGAGGCTGACACTGACTATGGTCAAGGTGCGCAGGTTATCAGAAGCCTATCTGCAAATAGGCAATACTGAATAAGAGAAATACTCATTAATAGCGCATATTAGAGTTGGCTTAAGTGACGAGCAAGAACAGATGAGAGGTCATATCTTTGTTCGGTGATCTCTGATGTCATGTATATTAATGCGTTCTATCCATAAACGTCAATGTTATCGTGAATATCTTGCCCGGTCGGTTTCATTTATGCGTTAACCTCACTTGAGGTGCCAAATCTTTATCCATACCAGCGCCTTAGCTTTAAAATCTAGTAAGGTTGATAAAGATCTGTCAGTACCCTACTGGGATGTACCCTACTGGCAAGTACATGAACGGCCTGTTTTGATACCACATATTCCCAGCTGCCCCAGAAACTGCCAAACGTTTTACTGAATAGTAGCAATAGCAGTAGGATATTGCATGCTCCCTAGGTATGAATTTCCTTACCATATGATGCATCAGTGAACTTCGCAACAAAGCAGGCCTCTGAGTCAGCATACGGGACCTGGACCTCGTGAGGAGTGCTGGGCTCTGCAGATACGAGTTTAGAGAAGAAACTAAATGTGTCACCTAATGGGTACAAATCACGCACAAAGATTGGACTCGTTATTAAAATGTAGCCGTATTATGTTCACTTGGTTACCAATGCCTGCACCAGGAGCTTATAACTACTCCTCTTAACCTCTGTCGTCGTCCCTCTACTGTCTCCGAAGCAGAATTTTCTTACCCAACAATCAGGCAACTCTTTTCTTCTCTAAGTGCTTTTTGGTGGCCATTGTGCTATACTGGTATAGTGATGCCATGTATGTGTATACTGGTATGTGATGACAAGTTCAATGATGACTTCATTTCACTTCACTTCCGTTCTGGTATTTTTTTACAAATATGTGTTATACTGGAGCTTCGTACTCTATTAGGAAACGTTTCTTCCCTGCCTTGTTGATCTTCAACACTCTTTTTTAAACGGAGCCTTGGTAGACCCAACTTCAAATTGCAAGGAGCTTAAAAACTGCTGAAATATCTTCTACAAAAAGTATCACCGGGTTCAAGAAACTGTTGTTATTGTTTTTAGTGAAACAGGTAGCCTACTGGCCGCATGCACTCAAGTTCATACGTCTTGCTGTCATTTTCGTGGTTTTCATCAGCACACAGGCAATTTTGTGATAGTCTTATTCATTCTTCCGTTCTTCCGTTCTTCCTATTGGTTGTATCGGGGTTGGGCCTCTCTATATGTCTGTTCGGAGTGCTTCCGTTTGTAAATAATCATCGTCAACCATCAGGGTGTATTTTTGGCACAATTCTGGAACACTAGTTAGATTCAGTTATGTTCACATTCAGTAGACAAAACAATGCCATCCGCCATCCCTACCGGTACAAATACGCCCAAATTGTTTGCCTCCCAAGATTAGCAGCGAATTTCAAAACAAATTCACTTTTAGAACAGCTGCAAATAATTTTCGAGGCCTTGTCTTTCCTTTAGCTGACCTTTCCATGCATCGTATGCGTTGCCCAAAGGTCCTGTACTCCTATACCTACTCCTCGATATGCTTCTAATATTTCATTGGAAACAGTTGAAATGAACGGTTTTTTGAGATATATAAATGCCAGATAAATACATTTACACTTCTAACAGATTTCCCAACTACCTGGATGGTTGAGTGGTTGTGGCCCGTTGTTGAATTCCGCCTGCTGAATTGGTGGTCAGAGCTCTACACTGCCAGTACCTTGGTTAACCAGCGGTTATATAACAGGAGAACGCAAATAGATTTGTCGTTTTTTTAATTTTTTGCATCCAGCTGTAGCGAACCTAAGGTGCTCATAAGTTCGAGCTAATCACATGTCTAGGATATTCAAGTGTTCCGATGAATAATTTTCAAACTTTTCCCAAGGAGGTACTTAGTGAACTATTTAAACATCGCCATTTATTTTGTTGTCTCTTTAACGTTTGATACCTTCATTTTAGTAGGCATCTTTCCGCCCTACTTGAATACAGCTGCAGAATCGCCAATAAAGAGAGTTCTTTCATTTGCGTTTCTTTGTTATATGAATTTATGAAAAAATTGGCTACAACCCACGCTGTGAAGGTGGTTGGAAAAAAAGCTTTAAACGACCGCCATAGCAATTGCCCAAGCGACGTTAATTGAATTCACACACGTGGCTCTACTAAGAGTGAAACTAGAGATTCTACCAGCCGTAACTTTCCATTCGCGGGGGTGGCGTCCGAACGCAGCAGCGTCGGGCATGGCCGGGCTAGAGTGGTGGACGCCGCCGCTGTAGCCCGGTCGTGCGTCGGCGGAAAGAAAATGGAGAGGAGCGTCTTTCGAAGGGTGAGAAAGCGGAACATAGCCATCCTCTTCTGCTAGCTCGGGGCTACACCACCGTGCGACGCAAGCGCAGACACCGTAACAATTTGGCGCGCGAGCTTAGTGATTCCCATTTATACCGATTAAAACCAGTTACTTTAGGGAGTTTGAAAATTGCGAGAAGGTGGAAGAAAATTTTATATTCGCTGATTATCAGACCCAGTTCTCCTTTCGAATTTGGTAATGCCTCCTAAAAAATTCAAATTGGTTTCCACCAATTTAGATAACAAAGCCCCATAGGTGGCAAACAGTGCGCAAAAGGTAGCATTCCTCTAACGGCCATATGCCTGTATGTGGTCTCTACATTTTATTTTCCCGCCCTGAAAACCAATCCTTAACGTACCTTTGCCTTACGCCACTTATGGCGAATTCCATTGGGCGAACAGGAGCAAGTGGAGCGAGCAGCCAGAGCAGCACACGGGAGTAACGGGGACGTGTGCTTTCGTTCCGCGAATGAAACATTCGCGCTGCTCCGGGAGCAGTGAAAAAAGGGGGAGGGCGAGATGTCAAGAGTCATGTGACCAAACGTTTCCCGCGCTGCCCGAGCTCGCTTCCCGGAGCATTTCGCGCGCTCGTCATGTCCGCCCGCAGTTATTCCTCGCCAGTTTTGCCAGATACGTGCCGGTGGTTTTGTGTCTGCCTTCCGCATGGCGACGAATGAAGAAGCCGAGCGGATGTTCATGTTCATGATAAAGGGGTCACCATCGTGTCTCCCAAAAATTAGCTGCGAACGATAACAGCGTCCACCGTCTTTTCTAGATACGACTCTACCTTCGGTCGCTGCTCCGGCGGGGTGAACAGGTGCTCGAACATAAACTCATGCAATGTCAAATCGTCGTCGTCTTCGCTGCTGCTGCTGTCCGATGATGAGCTTGCGCTTGAATCTGTGGTGCTTTCATCATCTAAAAGTAGCAGCAATTCCTTGTCCAGACGGCCGCGCTTAGCTGCTGCCGTACGCACTGAGCGACTACCGCGGCTGCTGGATTCCGCCATTTTCCCTCCGCCACCCGGGGATAAAACCAGAAGTGACGCAAAAGAGGTCATGTGACTTCCTCGGCGTTCCCTGCTACTCCGCCGCTGGCGACGGAGCACCGAGAACTGCTCTCGGCTGCTCTCGGCGCCAAAAAAGTGCTCCTCATCGACCAATGAAACACAACGCCCCTGCTCCTGCCCGACCACTGGAAGACGCCAGAACTCGCGAGAGCACTTTGGGTGCAGTTAGAAGTGCTCCTGTTCGCCCAATGGAAAGCGCTATTAATTCCGTCGGGTCGAGGTTACCCAGCAGGTGCTGTCGGACGAGTAGCAGCGCCAAAACAGGCCCGAAACATCTGT